>NC_138212.1:5237988-5662988 GCF_964194415.1 Vipera berus | reverse complement strand
CAGTGTAGTTCTGTTATGTGTACAGGTAGCCCTTGAGGTACAACAGTTCGTTTAGCGGCCATTCAAAGTTACAATGATACCACTCTAATGGCAGAAAGTGAAGAAGAACTAAAGAGCCTCTTGTTGCGGGTGAAGAAGGAGAGTGCAAAAGTTGGCTTGAAACTTAACATTAAGAAAACCAAGTTCATGGCATCCGGCCCTTTCAATTTCTGGCAAATAGATGGGGAAGAAATGGAGATAGTGACAGATTTTATTTTCCTGGGCTCCAAGATCACTGCAGATGGGGACTGTAGCCAAGAAATTAAAAAATGCTTGCTCCTGGGGAGGAAAGCCATGGCAAATCTAGACAGCACATTAAAAAGCAGAGACATCACCCTGTCAACAAAAGTGCGTATAGTCAAGGCTATGGTCTTCCCAGTTGCGATGTATGGCAGTGAAAGTTGGACCATAAAAAAGGCTGAGCACCAAAGCATTGAGGCCTTTGAACTATGGTGCTGGAGAAGACTCCTGCAAGTCCCTTGGACTGCAAGGCGATCAAACCGGTCAGTCCTAGAGGAGATCAACCATGACTGCTCTTTAGAAGGCCAGATCCTGAAGCTAAAACTCAAATCCTTTGGCCACCTAAGGAGAAGGAAGGACTCACTGGAGAAGAGCCTAATGCTGGGAAAGGTTGAGGGCAAGAGAAGAAGGGGACGACAGAGAATGAGGTGGCTGGATGGAGTCACTGAAGCAGGAGGCGTGAGCTTAAATGGACTCCAGAAGATGGTAGAGGACAGGAAGGCCTGGAGGAATGTTGTCCATAGGGTCACGATGGGTCGGACACGACTTTGCAGCTAACAACAACAACAAAGTTACAACAGCATTGAAAAAAAGTAACTTATGACCCTTTGCCCCACTTACAACCATTTCAGCATCCCCATGGTCTACATGGTCAAAATTCGGATGCTTGGCAACTAACTCATATTTAGGACGGGTTGCAGTGTCCCGGGGTCAAGCAGATTTTTCATTATTTACTTTTATATTGTGCCTTCATTATTTTTTTATCAACAACTCAAGGCTGCAAACATACCTAGTATTCCTTCTTCCTTCTATTTTTTCCCCCCAAAACAACAAACCTGTGAGGTGGTTTGACCGAGAGAAAGGACTGACTCAAAGTCACCCAGCTGGCTTTCATGCCTAAGACAGGACTAGAACTCACTGTCTCCTGGTGATTGGCCCAAAGTCGCCCAGCCGGCTTTCATGTCGAAGGTGGGACTAGAACTCACCGTCTCCTACTGATTGGCTCAAAGTCACCCAGCCAGCTTTCATGGCTAAGTCAGGACTAGAACTCACAGTCTCCTGGTGAGTGGCTTAAAGTCACCCAGCCAGCTTTCATGGCTAAGTCAGGACTAGAACTCACAGTCTCCTGGTGAGTGGCTTAAAGTCACCCACCTGGCTTTTTTGTCTAAGGCTGGAGTAGAACTCTACATCTCCCAGTTTCTATGATAGAGGATGATGCTTTAGAGCTGAAGACTTACCTGATCTCTTGACAATCCCTTTCTCTTTAAATTCTGCCAATAGCATCAGGCAAGGACCAACATGATATCATGTACTATATCCGGAAATGACTAGAGTGCTCAGTGCAAACATTTTATTCTCTGCCCAATGTTCTCAGAAGATTCTTCTTGCTGTAAATGGTGCATCCCACATTTGTACATTATGCATGCTGCACAATGGTTTTTTTTAAAAAAAAAATAAGATGAGACAGCGTGCAAAATACAATCCACGTCCATTAGGAACTTATATCTTAATGGAAAAGTAATGAGTAATAATGGAGTAATATTACAGGATTTCATTTTAAACTGTATTCTCCAATCATATAATCGGAATAACCTTTACTTCGCTTAGTGAATCAGTGTAACTGGAACAGAGCTTCTTTTGAGACAAACGGTATCGTTATCCGACAGATAATGGTTGCTGGAATTGGGTATGTGTAGTTTAATGAAGAGAAGGGTGAGGGGTGACATGATAGCAGTGTTCCAATGTCTCAGGGGCTGCCCCAAAGAAGAGGGAGCCAAGCTATTCTCCAAAGCGCCTGAAGGCAGGACAAGAAGCAACAGATGGAAACTAGTCAAGGAGAGAAGCAACCTAGAACTAAGGAGAAATTTCCTGACAGTTAGAACAACTAACCAGTGGAACAACCTGCCTCCAGAAGTGGTGAATGCTCCCACACTGTAAGTTTTTAAGAAGAGACTGGACAGCCATTTGCCTGAAATGGTATAGGGTTTCCTGCCTGAGCAGGGGGTTGGACTAGATGACCTCCAAGGTCCCTTCCAACTTCTTCTTCTTCTTCTTCTTCTTCTTCTTCTTCTTCTTATTATTATTATTATTATTATTATTATTATTATTATTATTATTATTATTATTATTATTATTATTATTATATCACAGTATGTATTTTAATAATTAGGATTCAGATCAGGTTTTTCCATTCGTCCAGGTCTGATCTACAGATTATGGTGATTCTTCCAAAAAGAACAATGGTGAAATATATTGGCCCTTTGGGAGATAGTTCCTTTTGAATTTCCTTCTGAAGATCAGCTCCAATTTGTTTGGATTGTCACATCATGACAATCTAAATGTTTTTGGGAGCAGGTAGGTTTAACTTGTCAACACAGCCTTTTTTTATTATTCACAAACCGTGATTAAGCAAACTGGCTTAATTTGATATGAAAACCCAGTCCGTAATATCATAACTATAAAACTATATAT
The DNA here is from genome assembly GCF_964194415.1 of Vipera berus. Taxonomy (NCBI): domain Eukaryota; kingdom Metazoa; phylum Chordata; class Lepidosauria; order Squamata; family Viperidae; genus Vipera; species Vipera berus. Next base: position 5,660,237 of record NC_138212.1, on the reverse strand, counting down.
TTAACTGAAATAGCTCCCATTGAAAACCAAAACAATTCCACACAATGCTCTTAGACCAGATATAGTTTAATGAAGAGAAGGGTGAGGGGTGACATGATAGCAGCGTTCCAATATCTCAGCCCCAAAGAAGAGGGAGTCAAGCTATTCTCCAAAGCACCTGAAAGCAGGACAAGAAGCAACGGATGGAAACTAGTCAAGGAGAGAAGCAACCTAGAACTAAGGAGAAACTTCCTGACAGTTAGAACAATTAACCAGTGGAACAACCTGCCTCCAGAAGTTGTGAATGCTCCAACACTGGAGGTTTTTAAGAAGAGACTGGACAGCCATTTGCCTGAAATGGTATAGGGTTTCCTGCCTGAGCAGGGGGTTGGACTAGATGACCTTCAAGGTCCCTTCCAACTTTATATTATTATTATTATTATTATTATTATTATTATTATTATTATTATTATTATTATTATTATTATTATTATTATTATTATTATTCTGTAGTTGCAAAAAATTGGAATTCTTTTGTTGTTTTTTGATGAACTGAATTACCCATATTGATCACATTCACACAATGCACTAAACTAAAGCCAGTCAAAAGACAGAATCTTCAGCACTGTAAGCAAATCCAGCTGCTGGAGTGTGTGTTGGGATTGATGGCTTAATGTAATGTGTGAATCAACAAACCAGCATTTAAATAAAGCACAGCTTTCCCTTAGCCCAGGGGCCAGCAACCTGAAACAGTGAAAGAGCCATTCAGAACCGGTTCCCTCACAAAAGGAAAAACTGGGAGCCGCAAAAAATGTGTGCGCATGTGCGTACATGCGTGCATGTGCAGAACAGGGTTTGACTGAAGAGTGGAGCCAAGGTGAGATATGCACCTACCCTGCATATTTGAATTGATTGGTTGAACTTTTTTAGTCCCACTTTTTTTTTTTTGGACTGCACATGGCAGAGGACTGGGAGCCGCAGGAGATGGCTGAAAGAGCCGCATGTGGCTCCGGAGCCGCGGGTTGCAGATCTGTGCCTTAGCCTGACATGCAACCTTCCCAGCGTTCCCCAAAGAAGAAGATTAAGGAAGGAAATGAAGATGAATTGGAAGTTTTGTGAATTAAAAAAAACAACAGTAAGACTTGAGAGTTCATCTCTAATTCCTTTTATTTTAATTTTATGACAATTCAACTGAGAGATGCAATTTTGGAAAGGTAAAATTCAGCAATAACTGAAGCTGCCTTTCCAGAGAAGGGAAATGTCTGCAAACAGTGGTTTCATACAGTCCGAAGAATATTGGTCTATTTCAACAATGATTGCAACATTTCAATGTCAAGTTTTAAGACCAACTGTTCAAGTGTCATGTTATATAAATATATCACCCAAACCCTGATAAGTATACCTGTACATATATAAGTAAAGTGATTGATGGGAAATCAGCTATTAGAATACTGTATTTGGAGGTAAATTATTTTTGGATGGAACAATTGCTTTGGAATTTGAAATGATACTATGAACACATAGATACAGTTACTTTATTAACCAACTTAATTGTACTGGTTCAAGCAAAATCAATGGTTTAATGACACCGAAATCAATGGAATATATTCATAAAACTCAAGTGAAATCTCACTGACTTCAAGGAGAATTTGCTGGTGCTAAGCAAATTTGGGGGTCTGAAGTTACATTTAACCTCGACCTCATTCAGAAGAGGGAGCCAAAAATTTGTAGAGGTGGGACATAAACAACATTCACTTTAATTCCGTATCAACAGAATGAAATCTTACATTAAATCCGATTAACATTTCCCATTTAGTTCATAATTTCTCCCATAAAAGAATACCAACAGGTGGCAACATTGAGAAGGACATTAAGAGTGGCAACAGAGAGAGTATAAGATTTCTCAGCGTAAATTTACTTGTGGGGTCTCTGGTGCTCTCTGAGCTTGGTGGTTTTCTTGCAGACATTTCGGCACCAAACTAGGTAACGCCATCAATGCTAAAAAGGAGGCAGATTGACCCCAACCCGGTCCTTCTGGAGGCCTTTGCCTTAACTAGGAGAGAATTTTCACAGCAAAGATCCCAAGGATGCATGGAAAGAAGAAGGACACCTGTGGTCCGAGGTCCTTCTTTCCCAAAGTGAAAGCCAGGCGTCTCAAGGATGAAAGAGCCCCACTGGCTTTAGAACACTGAATGCTTGCAAATTTGAACGTTAAACTCCCGATGCGGACGAACTTATTAGATCCCATGGTGCAGACCGATCGACTGACACAACCTTTTCCAGCAAAAAGGACTGTTGCGGTCATATCTACAGCTGAAGGAAACAGAGATTTGTTTTAGGGACTTGTTAAAAGTAGTTGTACATTCTCCTTTCATCAAATGTATGAAAGATTTCTAAACAAAGGGACACTGATGGACACGGAGCAGTGAAACCACGTTCCCAGATGGAAAATATGAGACAGGTATGGAGACATCTATGTCAGTAGTTATCTGAACCACTAAAATCCAAGAAGTGTGAGGACATTTGCTGTTTTCCCCCCGATGCCATAACTTTGGATGGTCACTAAACAAATAGTTATACTTACAACCACAATTGACCTACGTGCACACCTGAGCCCAGAATTTCTGTTGCTAAGTGAGACCTTTGTGAGGTGAATTTTGCCCCATTTTACCACCTTTCTTGTCTCGGTTGTTAAGTGAATCACTGCAGCTGATAAGTTAGCAGCCCAGTTGTTAAGTGAATCTGGCTTCCCCATTGCTTGTCAGAAGGTCGCAAAAGGGGATCACATGGCCTTGGGACACAGCAGCGGTCATAAATATGAACCAATTGCCAAGCAGCTCAATTTTGATCACATGATCATGGGGAAGCTGGAAAGGTCATAACTGTGAAAAACGGTCATAAGTCACCTTTTCCAGTGCCATTGTAACTTTGAACGGACACTAAACCAATAGTTGTAAGTCCAGGACTACTGGTATATAAATTGAGATTTTGTGAATGGTTATAAACCTAGTGCAGAGATAGGCAACCTTGGCTCTTTTATGACTCGTGGACTTCAACTCCCAGAATTCCTGAGTCAGCATGGCTCAGCATGGAAACCTCTCCATTTCTCCTCAGCATGGCTGGCTCAGGAATTCTGGGAGTTGAAGTCCACCAGTCATAAAAGAGCCAAGGTTGCCTACCCCTGCCCGAGTGCTAGCTGTTTTGAACTGGCTGTTTGTCCACTGGCTGGCGGCATGTCATCACATATGTAGCATGTTCTTAAAATTCCCTGGATACCTGTACCGCAAAGTTGAGCAGCTTTTCTTGCCCTTGAAGACTCTGATGTTAGAGTTTAAGGAGTTTAAATAAACGAGGGGCGATAAAGACAGCTTACTGGAATTTCTTTGGGTTATTTCTCCTTTCACTTCAGCGCAGTCCAGTAAATCGCCCAGACAAAGGACCTCTCCATCTTCCTCACACTCATTGTAACCCGTTCTGAAACATCTCGGGCAAGATTTCCCATTTTCATATAAGCGAATTGGACGATCTGCAAGTCACAGAATGAGTTCATGTAGCAAAATAGTTTGATTTATTGTCAAGACCGCTTGTTTTGCCTTTCACAGACTTTTCACCTTTGGGGAATATGCTAACCAGTAGAATCATTGGATTTCCAACCATTTTGTCTTTCTGATATCCTGACGTCCCCTTGAGTTCTGTTCCCTTTCAATTCCAGAAGGAATTACAGGATGCTCCTGGCTTGCTTTGCCCTGAGCCAAAGGGGAAATTTTGGGTTCTGCTCCAGAAAAGAAAATATAGTCTTAGAAGGCACAATCACCATTTCTAAAACTCACATGCCATAACAAGTCTTTTTAAAAAAATAAATTGCAAAATGAGAAAATGCGGGATTTCTTTGACAACATCCCATACAAAGGGTACGTGGGGTGGAAGACAAGAAACAATAGATAGAAACTAACTAAGGAGAGAAGCAACCTAGAACTAAGGAGAAAGTTCCTAATGGTGAAAGCAATAAACCAGTGGAATAGCTTGCCTCCAGAGGTTTTGGGTGCTCCGTCACTGGAGGTTTTTCAGGAAAGACTAGATAGCCATTTGTCTGAAAAGGTAGAGGGTCCTCTGTTCAAGCAAAGGGTTAGTCTAGAAGACCTCCAAGGTCCCTTCCAACTCTATTTTTCTGTGTTCAATGTTCTATTTGTCATCATATTTATTTGACATGAGGTTTTCTTGTCCTTGTTGGTAAGTTTAGTGAAGGCAAAGTAAAAATGGGCCATGCCATTAATTGTATATTCTTGTCTCCAATTAATGGCATGGCCCATTTTTACTTTGCCTTCACTAAATTTACCAACAAGGACAAGAAAACCTCATGTCAAATAAATATGATGACAAATAGAACATGGAACATAGAATATTCTTAACTGCATTCTTAATTTGTTGACATAGAGGGTGAGAAGTTAAGCAGACGGGATGTGTATTTTAAATATTATTTTGTGAGGAATGGTGATAGATGAATTGGGAGTATATTAAAAATCTTGGGAATGATAAATATCAAACGTTAAATTCAAATGTTAGTGGAAATTAAAATTGAAACATCTATTAGGTCATTGATTGTCTAAAAGATTGCATGTTAAAACAACTAGAATATGTGTAAACTAAAAACTATGGATAGGCGTAAGAAAGTTATTTTCTATGCGATTGATAAGACAAAACTTGTCTTTTAATTTACAAATACATGAAGGGAAAAAGAGGAAATGTTTATGGTAGCAATCTGAAACCTGTACTAATGATATCTGTATGTAATTGAATTACCACTACTCAGTCACCACATTGCTTTTCAAATATGTGAGTGTAATATTAGAAAATTAATAAAATTTGTAAAAAAAAAGGGCCATGCCAGCTCAAATGAATGGGCTTTAAAGATCAAACAACTGGAAGTCATCGCTTTGCCTCATCCTGTTTTAAAAGACAAAATGGCATCTGTTTATTTCCCAGTTTTACCTATAGATTAAAAAATGGCCAGGCACTTTTGCTGTCTCCTTCCAAGAACTTTGCAAGAGATCTTGATCAAATGTTTGGAACTTCTCTCCCCAAAGTTTCTAGACAGTCCAGTTACCTCTCCTTTTGCAAAGTAGGAGAGGAGTGGACTTGAACATACATTTTGTGATGATATAAGCTTTGAAGACTACAGGTAGTTCTTGACCTATGACCCCAGTTAAGCCCAAAATTTCCTTTGCAAAGCAGGCGAATCATTAAGCGAGTTTTGCCTCAGTCTGCAACCTTTCTGGCAAAGTGTTAAGTGAATCACTGCAGTTGTTACGTTAATAACACAGTTTTTAAGTGAACCTGGCTTCCCCATTGACTTTGCTTCTCAGAAAGTCACAAAAAAATTGCCAAATGTTCAAATTTTGATCATATAACCATTGGGATGCTGGTTCCAAAGGTGATTTTTCCGGAGGAAACTGGACTTCCTTGTTTTTCCTGGAAGACTTTTTGCTTCTCATCCAAGAAGCTTCTTCTGCTCTGATTGGATGGTGGGGAAGGGAAGGATTTATACTCCTTGCAGACAGCTGGTCATTTGCCTTCTTTTAGAGAGTCGTTGAGGCCACTTGGAGGTTTACCTGTGTCCTCGGGGCACCTGAGTGGTGCAAATGGGGGTGGAGCCTTCTTGGCTGCAGGAGGTTTTCTGCCCCATGTCCCTTCATGGTTGAAGACAGGTGCTGGCTGTTGGGGATAAGTCTGTGTTATCTGCATCTCAAACTGAAGCGCAAATGGCTCCTGTAGTCTGCAATGTTTTCTGGAAATCCATTCTATACTCCCGCACCATTCGAAGGGTGTTCATCCCAAACTGCATAGCTAAATGTCTATGGAGATTCTCAGTCATCCAGGTCTTGGTTGTCCCAAAGGTGCCTTTTACCCTGAGGACACAGGTAAAGCTCCAAGTGGCCTCAACGACTCTCTAAAACAGACATGTCAAACACAAGGCCCGGGGGGCGGATCCGGCCCGCAAAGTGGTTTCATCCGGCCTGCGAAGCCATCCTGGAAACAGTGAGGGAACGGCCCCCACTGCCTTGGCCCTGGCCCAGAGACCCTCCTTCTGCCAGAGACCCTCAGATCTGTCCCACTCCTGCCCAGGCCCCCATAGGCACCCTTGATGCAAACGATGTAGAGCTGGCCACGCCCACCCAGTAGGCCATACGCACTCTAGCCACGCCCACCCAGTAGGCCATGCCCACCCAGGCCACACCCACCTGGCCCCCTGAGGGCAACTGCAATGCTGATGCGGCCCTCAATGAATTTGAGTTTGACACCCCTGCTCTAAAAGAATGCAAATGACCAACTGTCTGCAAGGAACATAAATCCTTCCCTTCCCCACCATCCAGTCAGAGCGGAAGAAGCTTCTTGGATGAGAAGCGAAACATCTTCCAAGAAAAACAAGACAGACCAGTTGCCTCCTGAAAAAAAGCACCTTTGGGACCCCCCCATCCCCTGGCTGACTGAGAATCTCCATGGACGTGGGGAGGCTGCAATGGTCGTGACAAAAATTGTCATAAGTCACTTTTTCCAATGTCACTTTAACTTCGAACAGGCACTAAACAAATGGTTGTAAGTCAAGGACTACCTGTATAAAGATGACACTTCTTTCCATTGGAATTTTCAACCATTATAAAAAGGGAAGTGTCAGAAGCAAAATAAGATTCAAAAGCTGTTTACATACCTAAAGTTTCAAACTTGCACTGTGTTCCATTGCAGTCCGTAGAATTAAAGTCCAAAGTAGCCTTATTTCCAAAATCAAAATAGAAGGAGCCATTCAAATAATTTGAGGGGTCCACACAGTTTCTGGAGAATGATAGGATTTTAGGATGCTCTGTTAGCAAAAAGAAAAAAAACGATGGTTAGGAAATGTGTAATCAATGGAGCATCACATGGCTCTGTCTTGCAAGCAGTTTTATCAATGAAATCAGCCAGATGTAATACTCTGCAATTTCAAAGCTCCACTTAGTTTTTGGATGCCTTGTTTGTGGCCTTGTGACAGATACCTTACACCTCCCTCACTCCACACTCCCCCAGCTGGTGCTGACCCCTGAAAATGAGAACCCTATTAGTTTTTCTCTTGGCTGGTTTTCTTCAGGGTTCTGTGTGGTGTGTGAACCCTCAACATGGATAACTAAACGAGCAATTAAGCATGTTGGCTGAAGGTAGTCAGTGACTGGTATCGTGCAACGTGGCTAATTGAATACCTTTGGCTACTTCCCAACTTTCAGACTGTACAGGCACCATTGGAGGTAAGGATATGCCCCAGTGAGCATTCTGAAACACCCAAGTGTGTTGCAGTATTAAAGCAACCTTCTTGTTGTTGGGTCAACTTTAGACAAAGGAAGAAGGGGACCTAAATGGGCTCTACACAGTTCTTAGCACTCAGCACCCCTCACACAGCTTTTAACAAATTAGCCGTATGACAATTATGCAATTAGAGAATGGAAAATTTGAAAGTGACCTCAGAGATCTTGTAGTCAAAAACCCCTCGCTACAGGAACCCTGACAGATGGGTCCAGCCAACCTCTGTGGAAACTAATCAAGGAGAGAAGCAACCTGGAATTAAGGAAAAACTTCCTAACAGTGCGAACAATTAACAATGAACCAGTGGGTGCTTAGGTTTTGGGTGTTTCATCACTGGAAGTTTTCAAGAAGTGACCAGACAACCACTTGTCTGAAATTGTATAGGTTCTCCTGCTTGAGCAGGGGGTTGGATAGAAGACCTCCAAGCTCCCTTCCAGCTCTATTCTGGTTCATTGATTGATTGATTGATTGATTGAAAGGAGAGTCCAGTGTGAAATTCTTTTCCATTGCTGAATAGTTCCTAAAGAAAAGTTTCCTGGTGTGCATTAAAAGTCTATTTCTTGGTAATGTAAATCTATTATTTCGCATCCTATCTTTTGGAACAATTCTAAAGCTACTGCCTCATCGTCTACATGGCAGCTCTTCAGATACCTGAAAACAGTTGTCACATCTCCCCAATCTTGTCATCAAGGCCCCATTAGTGGACCTGAGATTGAGGAGGGCACGTAGAGTAAGACGAGACTTTTTCTACACAGACACACACAGAGAGAGACACAGACACATATACGCATGCACACACACCCCCAAAGGGGTGAAAAGAAAATCTTTATACACACAAACACATGTACATATAGACAAACACACAGCACCCATAAGGATGAGAAGGGAAACACCAGACCACTTACCTATTGACAACGTGCTAGAAGAGGAAACACCGAAGCATGTTTCCTTCTCCTGACAGTCCGTTGGGTCTTTGGGTTCAGCGCACACAGACCCAAGATCTTGTTCACAGATGTAGCATTCTAAAGAGAGGGGTAAGGTTTTTTAAAATAAATAAATAAATAAATAAATAGACTTGTTCAAAATTCCTTCAGATTTCAGTTGTGTTATTATTCCATAAATATATTTGAATACAGATTTTCCCCAACTTTTTGGGGCCCAGGGACTGGTTATGTGGAGAGAGGTTTTTCCGCGGGCCGGAGAATGCGTGGTTTTTCGTGCTGCCTGCATCTGGCGGATGGGGCTTTGCTTCTTCGTGCAGACCGGTTGCTGGCCTGCCGCGGACCGGTACGGGTCCACAGACCGCAGGTTATGGACCCTTGTCCTAGTCCGGCCCCCTGCTCAAGCAGGAGACTTCACTGAAGTGGACGCTAGCCCTCTTCCACTTGTATTATTCCCATCCTAGCAGAAGCCTGGAAAGAAATTCTGTAATTGACTCTTGATGACTCTCTGAACCCAGAGTGGAAGAAAACCACGTTTGCTGTGGAATGTGAAGCCATCTCCCCACCCCCCAAAAATCAAAAACTTACAAAAGACTTGTGCTTTTAATCGACACACACACATATAATGAAACACAGCGAGACATTACACTATGGAGGAGTGGAAAGATACCCACAGTTGAACACACCAGATTAAATTATATATGCAGGTAGCTTTCTTTCAAGGAAGATAAAACAAGCCAAGTCAAACCAGGTACTAACCCTTAAGTAGCAATAACATAACAACAATGAGAACTGATCATAACTCTCTGCCTAGATTCTGACGGGGTTCGACATTTATCTCAAATTCCATTGATTTGCATTCTCTTCCGTGGGAAGAGTTTCTCCCTAACCCAATCTGGATGATTGATTTTATGAAATCCTCTGGCTGCCAACATCATGCTCCTTACAATTCAGAGGTCTAACTCAGAGTAGGCAGGGAGCAACTGCTCATCTTGGGAGGAAGCAAAAACGCCAGCCTTAAGGTAGCCTGCCCCTGTCCAGAGAAGCTCCATTTCGCTACCGAGTTGTCAAGCCATGAGAAAAACCTGCTTAGCTCTTGCGTTTTTTCCTTCTTGGCTATCAGCAGGGTTCAGACTTGAAATCTTTGCACATGAGAATCCACATTTAAAAGGCTTTTAAAAGGGAATTTAACACCCGTTCACTACTAGGACAGTGGAGTCCAGCTTGTGACCGTAACATGCCCCAAGTGTGTTTGTTCACATGGACTAAGCTGGAAAGGGGTTGGGATTGACACAGGGCGAGGCGGGGTGGTGGTCGTCCTTCCTCACTCTCTCCCCTTTTAGCTCTGTTGCCTTTCAGTAGACTTTCCTACTAATTCCTACCTCAATCCACATTTCAGTCTGTTCCAATATTGGTCCCGGATACTCGGCTGCCTGAGCTTCCCACCAACCCTGCTGGATCAGGGAATCCCATTCCACCTTCCTTGCTTCCCCGTCCTTCCATCAGGCCCACTGAAGTTGGTCACCTTAGCCGGCTATCGTGGAGAATATATTCGGTTGATTGCAATCTGAGAGTTCCTGAACTGCCTAACTCCAAACTTTGATTGTCCGGTAGAAAACAGCTTACAAACTGCATCGGAAGAAGTGAAAATCAATTGAAAAAGCCAGACATACTTGCTAGTTCGGCAGATCTTGCCACAGGGAGCAGCAGGATGGTGAAGATGAAGAGCACGAAGGAAGCCATCGTGATGCCGTTCAGGTCGGTCTCGGCAGTCTGAGAAAGAGATCTTGTCGGGGTGAATATTTATAGGTTGGGAGTGGCTGGGAGCCCTCTGCCTTTTGACAAAAAAGGATGGTAGGGTGCAGAATACACTTTTCTCCCTAGCATTATTTACACTGTCCAAGGTCGTGATATTGGGTGATGCCTGCTTATGTCTTTAACACCACTTGGTGCAAACCTGAAGTATGACAAGGGCAGGCCCATTACACAGTTGTTCTGTTCAAGGAAGGGTAGAAAGATCCCAGATAGGCAGGCTTGTGTGTGTGTCCCTTCCTAGTGAACCAAAGGCAATGCATTCATGAAGGATAATTTCTTCTACCTACACCTGGCGACTATCCTAATATCGTCCATTGCTACTGTAGGTAAACTGCGCAGAATTTCTTCAATCTAATTCTTCCAGCCCAGAACAAGATAGAGATATGAGCTCCAAGCTGTACGTGCACACAGGCCTGCACGCATAATGGTCGGGATCGCACACTTGTTGGTTGTTGTATCAACTCGTTTCCACACACATTCCCAAATAATCCATAAGCCAGGTTCAAATCAGGCATTTAAAGACGCTGTGTTAATTACTTGCAAGCTGCTTCTGGATTTTGTGCTAGAGGCAGAAAAATTGATTTTTCCATTTTTTTTATTTCTTTTTCTAAAAAAGGAAATGGGGTTTCTGTTGTAATTGTTGATGCTGCTGCTGTTGTCATTTTGAAACCCTGTTTTTCTAGAGAAGTGTTTCTCAACCTTGCCAGTTTGAAGATTATATTTCCCCAAAGGATCTTAAAGGCAGAAATCAACCCGCCCCCCCACCCACCCACCCCAAGTCTCTCTGCCCCAAACAGAAACCAAGTCTGCAGAAATGCAGATGTGATAATCTTGTCAGAAAGATTGGAGCCAGGAAGCTTGGAGCTGATGGGATTAGAAACAGTCATCAGCCACAGCCCCAAGGGAAGCAGGATATGACCTTTGGGATATAATAGGATTAACCCACCACCATCAGAATGCCAGAAAGGCACACTCAGAGTCAGGTCAGAGTTCATGCCACAGGAACAACTCCACACAAAAGCCCAAGAAGGTATAAAAACCCACCACTCCCTACTACATGTGGTCAGTTTTTTTCAGAGCCATCTTTCTGTCTGGCTCTGCTCTTTCATAAACTGCAACCTTCTTTCTAAAGCAGTCTCCATTTTGTTTATTCCCGGCTTGGACCGGACCCTGATGAAGATTTTTCTTTCAAAATAAGTATATTAAAAAAACCCTCCCAAAGTCACTATTATCGGTGCTCTTGTAACTTCGAATGGTCATTAAACAAACGGATGTAAGTCATAAGTTGAGAACTACCTGGATCAGTCCTTTGATTTCTCTCCATGGTAAGGCGTTCTGCCCACCTTGAAGCTGACCTTGGATGGTGTTGGTGTTGGAATGAAGAGTAAAAGACTGTTGTAGCTGGAATAGCTAAGGAGGCTTCCTACTCATGGCCAGAGAATGAACACAAGGCCACCAAAGGAAAAAGAGGAAACATTGAGGATATACAGTATTTGTCTTTGCAAGTTGAGAATGTCCTGGAATACTGCAACCGATTTTGGTCACCATACTACAAAAAAACAGTTCAGACTTTGGAAAAAGTTCAGAGAAGAGCAACTAAAACGATCAAAGGCCTGGAGACTAAAATATATGAAGAACGGTGCAGGACTTGGGTTTGGCTAGTCTAAACTAAAAAAGAAATAGGGGTGACATGATAGTATTCTGGTATTTGAGGGGCTGCCACAAAGAAGAGGGGGTCAAATTATTCTCCAAAGCACCAGAGGGGAGGACAAGAAACAATGGTTGGAAACTGACCAAAGAGAGAAGCAACCTGGAATTAAGGAGAAACTTCCTAACAGTGAGGACAATTAACCAGTGGAACGGCTTGCCTTCAGAAGTTGTGGGTGCTCCATCACTGGAGGTTTTTAAAAAGAGACTGGACAGCCACTTGTCTGAAATGATATAGGTGCTCCTGCTTGAGCAGGGGGCTGGACTAGAAGACCTCCAAGGTCCCTTCCAGCTCTATTCTATTCCCAATTAAATTCTATCTTCTAGCCATACAATCATCGGTGGACTGATGTCACCATAAGAAAGATAGCATCTATGGCTGGTATATTAAAACACGTCATCAGAAAAAGATAACCTCCAGAAAATAGTTTTGACTGCAGACTCTCAGTCCGGTGATTCATTTCAACAGGTCTCCATAGAAATATTTAATTGTCACAGGTGCCATTTCAAGGAATTTCATTCGCTGGATTTTGTAGGGCAATAACCTAGCCTTTGGCATTCTCCCAAGAAGGGCTTGCCCACAGTTCAAGAGTTTAATGTTCTTTCATACCACTGTTTCCTCATTGCTTTTTTATGATCACGCAGGGAAGGAAAATTCATGTTGCCATCAACTTTTCAATCGATACATTTGGGTATTCTCCCTAATCTTAAGTCTGCTACTCCAGAGGGATAAATCTTTTGATTTCTGGCACCCTAGAAAGTCTGCTGAGCAGACTTTGAAGTTGTTGTCGGTCAAAGTCTTCTAACTAGGGGAACAAATTGACCATAATGGATGCCATTTGAAGATACTGTAGGTTGCATTAATTAAACTAATTAAAAACCATCACACATAAAATTGTTACCAAAGAACTTTGTGGATGTGTCCATGACATCACCAAACTTCAACCTCAGCTCCCACAAAACTGGAAGCTGTTTAGACTTTAGGGGGGAGGGAATTTGCCAGGGGGGAAGAGAGAGAAGGAAGGAAGGAAGGAAGGAAGGAAGGAAGGAAGGAAGGAAGGAAGGAAGGAAGGAAGGAAGGAAGGAAGGAAGGAAGGAAGGAAGATTCACCTTCTTAGCCTTCACCAGCTATACCTTCCATAACTGGATTAACTTATTTAGGAGGGAGGTGTGGAAGAAAGCAAAGATTATTTGTTTGTTTGTTTACTTAAAAAGGTAAAGGTAAAGGTTCCTCCGCACATGCGTGCTAGTCGTTTCCGACTCTAGGGGTTGGTGCTCATCTCCATTTCAAAGCCGAAGAGCCAGCGCTTGTCCGAGGACGTCTCCGTGGCCATGTGGCTGGCATGACTAGACGCCAAAGGTGCATGGAATGCTGTTACCTTCCCACCGTAGTGGTCCCTATTTTTCTACTTATTTGTATATCCTGCCTTCATTATTTGTATACTGTAAACAACTCAAGGCAGAAAATATGAAGAGTATTCCTTCTTCCTTCTAGTTTTCTCACAACAACTGTATGAGGTGGGTTCGGTTGAGCGAGAGGGACTACGCAAAGTCACCCAGCTGGCTTTCATGCCTAAAACAGGACTAGAACTCATGGTCACCTGGAGATTGACCCAAACTCACCAAGTTGGTTGCCACGCCTAAGGTATTCTCCAGCTCCAAGTTTCTAAGATAGTGGATGATGCTTTAGTACTGAAGACATACCTGGTCTCTTGAGTATCCCTTTCTCTTTCAAGGCTGCCAACGGGGTTAGGACTTTTCCACAGCAAAGATTAACGTGATATCCTCTACTATATTCTGAAATGACTAGAATGCCCAGTTCAAACATTTATTCTTTTTGACTAGTAGTCAAAAAGCAGAAACTTCAACACTGTTAGAATTTATACACTGGGGTTGATCAGTGGTGGGATTCAAATAGGTGAACAACCGGTTCTCTGCATAGATGCTGCTTCCGGAAGTCCATTCTGAGCCTGGGGAACAAAAAATTAGCTACCGGTTCTGGCGAAGTGGTGCAAACCGGCTGAATCCCACCACTAGGGTTGATGGATTAATGTAATGTGTGAATCAACAAACCAGCATTTAAATAAACCATGGCTTTCCCTTGGCATGACATGCGACCTTTCCAGACTTTCCCAAAGAAGAAGGGTAAGAAAGGAAATAAGGATGAATTGGAAGCTTTATGAAAACAACAACAACAACAGCTGTAAGACTGGAGAGTTAATCTCCAATTCCTTTTATTTTAATTTTATGACAATTCAACTGAGACTCAATTTGGGAAAGGTAGAAAAACGTCACATTAACTGAAGATTTCTTTCCAGAGAAAGGAAATGTCTGCCAACAGTGGTTTCATACTGACCAAAGGATATTGGTCTATTTCAACAATGATCGCAACATTTCAGTCTCAGGTTTTAAGAACAACCATTTAAGTGTCATGTTATATAAATATATCACCCAAACCCTGATAAAGTGTATATGTACTTGTAGATATGCAGAAACTGATTGATGGAAATTCAGGAGTTAGAACACTGCATTTTGAGATAAATTACTTTTGGATGGGTCAATTGCTTTGAAACATGAAATGGTATTGTGAAAGCCTAGATGTTGCTGCTCCATTCACCAAGTTCATCCTGCTTCAAGCAAAATCTGTGCTTTACTGTCACCAAACTCTTCAAGGAAAACATAGCGGAGTTAAGCAAATTGGGGTGTGTGTGTGTGTGTGTGTGTGTGTGTGTGTGTGTGTGAAGTTGAATTTAGCCTTTGAGTGGGATTCTCCACCTCCTCAGTCAGGAGATAGAGTTGCACGTTTGTAGGGGCAGGAGATAAACAACATCCATTTGAATTCCATATAAAGGGAATGAAAACCGACATTAATTGCAATTCATAATTCCCATTTAGTTCATAATTTCTCCCACTGAAAAAAAATATAGACGGCAAACTTTGAGAAGGACATTAAGAGTGGCAACAGAGAGATTTTTGCAGCGTAAATTTAGCGGTGGGCTCCTTGGTGATCTGCGAGCTTGGTGTTTTTCTTGCAGATCTTTCAGTATCCAACTCGGCAACATCATCAGTGTTAAAGGGGTGGTGGAGCTGATTCCAACCCGATCCTTTGCCAACTACCTTTGCCTTAACTAGGAGAGAATTTTCACAGCAAAGATCCCAAGGATGCATGGAAAGAAGAAGGACACCTGTGGCCCGAGGTCCTTCTTTCCCAAAGTGAAAGCCAGGCGTTGCAACGTTGAAAGAGCCCCATTGGCTTGAGAACACTGGACCTCACTAAATTTGAAGCTGTAACTCCCGCGGCGGATGGACTTTCCTCCAGTGTTGCAAGCCGATCGACTGACACAGCCTTTTCCAGCAAAAGGGATTATGACATCTAAGGCACAAGGAGGGAAAAAAGTGATTTATTTGTTAAAAGTAATTTCTACATTTTCTTTTCATCCAATGTATGGAAAAAAAATATCCTCATCTAAAGACAAGGGCCCCGATGGATGTGGAGCAGAGAAATCAAACCGTGGCCACAATCCCTGATTGAAAGAGGCAGAGTTTTTGATCAGGTGGTGGCCTGTTACATTTCTGATTAATGACGATTATAAAGGTTTGATTTGGAGTGCCTTTTTTTTTAAATTTCTCCTACCCACAAAGTAGGTGCCTTCTCCAGGACTTTTTTTAAAAAAAGACTTACACTGAACTGCTTATCAGTATCTTAATGAAAGATGTTCAGACTCTAGAAAGAGTGCAGAGAAGAGCAACAAAGATGATAGGGGACTGGTGGCTAAAATATATGAAGAACCGTTGCAGGAATTTGGGATGTCTAGTTTAATGAGAAGAAGGACTAGGAGTGACATGATAACAGTGTTCTAATATCTAAGGGGCTGCCGCGTGGAAGAGGCGGGGTCAAACAATTTTCCAAAGCATTTGAAAGCAGAACAAGAAGCAATGGATGAAAACTAATCAAGGAGAGAAGCAATCTAGAAGTAAGGAAAAATTTTCTGACAATCAGAACAATTAATCAGTGGGACAATTTGCCTGCAGAAGTTGTGAATGCTCCAATACTGGAAGTTTTTAAGAAGTGACTGGACAACCATTTGTCTCAAATGTTATCGGCCCATGGTGGCAAACCTATGGCACGCGTGCCACAGGTGGCACGCAGAGCCCTATCTCTGGGCACGCGTGCCGTCACCCCAGTCCTAGGCCTTCAGCTGGGTTTTATAAAACCTTTTCACTTTAGGCCTCTGCCGCCGTGTGCAAAAAAGAAAGGTTCAATCAATCAATTTCAACTTTTCGTGGGGAAAAAAAGATTTCACAAAGTTGGAATTGTTTGATTGAACTTTGTAGTCCCACCCAGTCCGCCGTTACCACCGCAGCTACGCCCACCCAATGGGCCACACCCACCCAATGGGCCACGCCCACCCGGCACCCAAAGATACATAAGTGGGTTTTAGGTTGCAGTTTGGGCACTCGGTCTCTAAAAGGTTCGCCATCATTGGTATAGGATTTCCTGCCTGAGCAAGGGGGGTTGGACTAGATGACCTCCAAGGTTCCTTCCAACCCTGCTGTTCTGTTCGGGTGAAGTATGTTTTACTCCGATTTGGAGTACAAATCTACTGTGTAATATATATATTTAAAAAGTCTATCGCATCTTTTTAGTGCCGTCGTAAATTTGAATGGTCACTAAACGAATAGTTGTAAGTCAAGGATTACCTGTCTGTCCTAAAAAAAAATATCTTAGGTTTTGTGAATGGTTATGACGTGAGTGCCAGCTGTTTTAAAATTGGCAGTTTGTCCCTTTGCCATCACATCTGTAGCATGTTCTTAGCATTCCCTTGCTCCCTGTATTGCAAAGTTGAAAAAAGAAAAACTGAAGATATCAGTTGGGCTTAATCTAGCTAACAGCAAAGAGAGTTTAAAATAAAATAAAAGAGGAATAATAAATGCAGCTTACCAGAAAGTCTATTGGTTATTTCTCCTTTCACTTCAGTGCAGTTCACAAAATCACCCACGCAAAGCAGTTCTCCATCATCCTCACAGGTGTCATAACCTGTTCTGAAACATTTTGGGCAAGATTTCCCATTTTCATAATTGCGCATGGGATCCTCCCCTGCAAGTCACAGAATAAGTTCATGTAGCAAAAATAATTGATGTAGAGCAGTTATCAACATGGCTTACTTAATTTTTTTTTACCCCTGGGGAATCTGCTAAACAGTAGAATAATTGGATTTCCAAGCATTTTGTCCAAGGTCCCGTCCAGATTTACTCTTTTCCATTACAGGTGGCCAGGTTTTTTCTTTCTCTCCTTCCAAAGAGAATTTGATCAAATGTTTGGGCATTCTTTTCCAAATGTTTCTAATGCTATTCAGTTCTCTCTCCTTTCACAAATAAAGGAGCCTTGGTGGAGCAGTGGGCTAATGCCTCCTTAAGTAACACCAGCTGCCTGCAATTAGTGCAGGTTCGCATCCCACCAGGCTCAAGGTTGACTCAGCCTTCCATCCTTCCGAGGTAGGTAAAATGAGGACCCAGATTGTTGGGGGCAATTAAGCTGACTTTGTAATAATGCCGCTTGGGGGTGCGTGAAAGCCCTAACAAGCAGGCATATACATAGAATGAAGGCTACTGCTAAGCTTGTAAGCCGCCCTGAGTCTTCGGAGAAGGGCGGGATATAAATGGAATTTTAAAAAAAAATAGGAGTGGACCTTTGAGATGTTCTTGATAAAAGGGTTAAAGACTAGAAAGGGGTCACTTCTTTCCACTGGAATTTTCCCATAAGTAGATTTCCTTTTGTCAACCATTCCAAAAGGAAAAGTGCCAGAAGCAAAATAAGATTCAAAAGCTGTTTACGTACCTGGAAGGCTCAGCGTGCATTGTGGGTCTGATTGGTTGCAAGGCTGAGAAATGAAGTTGAAAATGTTGCCATTTCCAAAATTAAGATAGAAGCTGCCTGTCAAATGATTTGAAGAATCTACACAGCTTCTGGCGAACGATGAAGTCAAACGATGGTCTGTTGGGAAAAATATAATGATTAAGGAATGTAATCAATTGAGCATCACGTGGCTCTGTCTTACAGCCAATTCTATCAATGGAATCAGCCAAATGTAATACTCTGTACCTTCTAAAGTGCCAGTTAGTTTTTGGATGTCTTAGTGGCCTTGTGACAGATACCCTACACCCCCCACCCCCCACTCCCCCAGCTGGCACTGACCCCTGAAAATGAGAATTCTATTAGCTTTACTCTTGGCTGAATTTCTTCCGGGTTTTGCGTGGTATGTGAACCCCTCTGTCAAGGTTGAATTGCTAAGATGCTTGCTAACCTCTGTCGCTACTCAAACTTGCCATAGAAACAGTGGGGAGGGAGAGCCTGGGAAAGAAATGGGAGCTTCAAGAAGCCGTGCACGGACTGTGAGAACCAAGGTCATCCAGAGCAGGTGTCTGACAGAGATGTGGATCGTTCACATCACAAACCAAAGGGATATGATTGAGCAACCTGAACACTTGGTGGGTGGGGTTTTTGTAAAGCTATTGTTAACTAACCAGATTCTCGTGCGGGAAAACTAGCATTGATTTTGCTTCTTCAGTCCCAGGAAGTGTATTCAATAAAGATTATTGCTTATGGCACCTCAAGACCATAGAGTTTCTTCAGTATTGAATTTGCCAGCCGGACGGTTGACACCCTCAACATGGATAACTAAATGAGTGGTTAAACATGTTGGCGGAAGGTAGTCGGTGACTGGTACAGTGCAACCTTGCTAATTGAATACCTTTGTCTACTTCCCAACTTTCAGACTGTATTGGCACCTTTGGACATTCATTCAGAGCATTCTGAAACACCCAAGTGTGTTGCAGTATTAAAGCAACCTTCTTGTTGGGTCAACTTTAGAGAATGGAAGAAGGGGATGCAAAAGGGGTCTACACAGTTCTTATCTCAGCACTCAGCACCCCTCACAGCTTTTAACAAATTAGCCATATGACAATTATGTATAGAATGGAAAGAATAGAAGTGACATCGGCAAGCATCTAATCAGGCATTCACTACTAGGGGATCCTTGACAAATGGGCCATCCAATCCCTGTTGAAAGATATCCATCCCAGGAGAGTCTACCATGACAATCGTTTCCATTGTTGAATAGCTTCTACCATAATGAAAGATTTCCTAAAAGGTTTTGGTGTCCACCAAAAATCTATTTCCTGGTAATTTAAACCCATTATATTCCTTATCCTGTCCTTTGGAACAACTCTCATCTTCCACAAGATAGTTCTTCAGATATCTGAGAACAGTTATCACATCTCCCCAATCTTGTCTTGAAGGCCCCTGGCAGAGGACCTTGTATCAGTGTTTCTCAAAATTCTTGGAGTTGACGTCTACATGTCTGAAAATTGACAAGTTTGAGAAACATTGCATTATACTGTATGAAACCAAAATGTCCACCCCCATCTACCAAGACAATTCTTTCCATTTTTGAATAGTTCCTACCATAAGGAAAGTCTACCTGGTGTCCATCAAAAATCTGTTTCTAGTAATTTAAATCCATTATTTCTCATCCTATCTTTTGGAACAATTCTAAAATTTCTGCCTCATCTTCTACAAGACAGCTCTTCAGATAACTGAAAATAGTTATCACACCTCCCCAGTCTTGTCTTCAAGATCCCTGATAGAGGACGTGAGATTGAAGAGGACATGGACCACCCTAAGGGTGAAAAGGGAACTTTGATAAATACACACACACACACACACACACAAATCCCTATACATGGGTAGACATACATTAGATCAGTGTTTCTCAAAATTCTCGGAGTTGACATCTCCGTGTCTGAAAATCAAAACACTGCTTTATATGAAACCAAAATATTGTGGAGATAATTTGTCCATATCTTCATCCAAATCAACATGATAGAAAAGATGAACACAAAAATTAATCCACTTACCTAGCGACAGGTTGGCCACAGAATAAACACTGAAGCACGTTTGCTGATTTGTACAATTTTTTAGCACGCCATTGCAGTAACTCGATTCATCAGTGTAACATTCACTGCATGCTAGAGAGAGTGGTAAGGATTCAAAAGAAAAAAGAAAATACGTTTGTTTGAGACTCCTTCAGATTTCAGTTGTGTTACTATGCTACAAATATACTTTAATACTGAAACGGTCTCTAGCCTTCTTCCAATTTTATTATTCCCATCCCAGCAGACATTTGGAAAGAAATTCTGTAAATGGCTTGTGAGGAACTTCTGGCTGCGTAGAGGAAGAAAGCCATGTTTGGTATGGAATGAGAAGTCATCCCCACCCCAAAAAATAAAAATAAAAAATTTACAAAAGACTTGTGCTTTTAATCGACACACACACATATAATGAAACACAGCAAGACATTACACTATGGAGGAGTGGAAAGATACCCACAGTTGAACACACCAGATTAAATTATATATGCAGGTAGCTTTCTTTCAAGGAAGATAAAACAAGCCAAGTCAAACCAGGGACTAACCAGGCAATAACACCAAGAGCCTTGGTGGAGCAGTGGGCTAATGCCTCCTTAAGTAACACCAGCTGCATGCAATTAGTGCAGGTTCGAGTCCCACCAGGCTCAAGGTTGACTCAGCCTTCCATCCTTCCGAGGTAGGTAAACTGAGGACCCAGATTGTTGGGGGCAATAAGCTGACTTTGTAATAATGCCGCTGGGGGGGGCAAAAGCCCTAATAAGCAGGCATATACATAGAATGAAGGCTACTGCTAAGCACATTGATTTGTGCTTCTTAGATTGTAAGCCGCCCTGAGTCTTCGGAGAAGGGCGGGATATAAATGGGATTTAAAAAAATAATAATAATAACATAACATAACAACAATGAGAATTGATCATAACTCTCTGCCTAGACTCTGACGGGTTTCAACATTTAGCTCAAATTGCATTGATTTGCATTCTCTTCCATGGGAAGCGTTTCTGCCTAACCCAATCTGAATGACTGATTTTATGAAATCCTCTGGCTGCCAACATCATGCTCTGTACAGTTCCGAGGTCTAACTCAATCCACATTTCAGTCTGTTCCAATATTGGTCCCGGATACTCGGCTGCCTGAGCTTCCCACCAACCCTGCTGGATCAGGGAATCCCATTCTACCTTCCTTGCTTCCCCGTCCTTCCATCAGGCCCACTGAAGTTGGTCACCTTAGCCGGCTATCTTGGAGAATATATTCGGTTGATTGCAATCTGAGAGTTCCTGAACTGCCTAACTCCAAACTTTGATTGTCCGGTAGAAAACAGCTTACAAACTGCATCGGAAGAAGTGAAAATCAATTGAAAAAGCCAGACATACTTGCTAGTTCGGCAGATCTTGCCACAGGGAGCAGCAGGATGGTGAAGATGAAGAGCACGAAGGAAGCCATCGTGATACCGTTCAGGTCGGTCTCGGCAGTCTGAGAAAGAGATCTTGTCGGGGTGAATATTTATAGGTTGGGAGTGGCTGGGAGCCCTCTGCCTTTTGACAAAAAAGGATGGTAGGGTGCAGAATACACGTTTCTCCCTAGCATTATTTACACTGTCCAAGGTCGTGATATTGGGAGATGCCTGCTTATGTCTTTAACACCACGTGGTGCAAACCTGAAGTATGACAAGGGCAGGCCCATTACAAAGTTGTTCTGTTCAAGGAAGGGTAGAAAGATCCCAGATAGGCAGGCTTGTGTGTGTGTCCCTTCCTAGTGAACCAAAGGCAATGCATTCATGAAGGATAATTTCTTCTACCTACACCTGGCGACTATCCTAATATCGTCCATTGCTACTGTAGGTAAACTGCGCAGAATTTCTTCAATCTAATTCTTCCAGCCCAGAACAAGATAGAGATATGAGCTCCAAGCTGTACGTGCGCACAGGCCTGCACGCATAATGGTCGGGATCGCACACTTGTTGGTTGTTGTATCAACTCGTTTCCACACACATTCCCAAATAATCCATAAGCCAGGTTCAAATCAGGCAGTTAAAGACGCTGTGTTAATTACTTGCAAGCTGCTTCTGGATTTTGTGCTAGAGGCAGAAAAATTGATTTTTCCATTTTTTTATTTCTTTTTTTAAAAAAGGAAATGGGGTTTCTGTTGTAATTGTTGATGCTGCTGCTGTTGTCAATTTGAAACCCTGTTTTTCTAGAGAAGTGTTTCTCAACCTTGCCAGTTTGAAGATTATATTTCCCCAAAGAATCTTAAAGGCAGAAATCAACCCGCCCCCCCACCCACCCACCCCAAGTCTCTCTGCCCCAAACAGAAACCAAGTCTGCAGAAATGCAGATGTGATAATCTTGTCAGAAAGATTGGAGCCAGGAAGCTTGGAGCTGATGGGATTAGAAACAGTCATCAGCCACAGCCCCAAGGGAAGCAGGATATGACCTTTGGGATATAATAGGATTAACCCACCACCATCAGAATGCCAGAAAGGCACACTCAGAGTCAGGTCAGAGTTCATGCCACAGGAACAACTCCACACAAAAGCCCAAGAAGGTATAAAAACCCACCACTCCCTACTACATGTGGTCAGTTTTTTTCAGAGCCATCTTTCTGTCTGGCTCTGCTCTTTCATAAACTGCAACCTTCTTTCTAAAGCAGTCTCCATTTTGTTTATTCCCGGCTTGGACCGGACCCTGATGAAGATTTTTCTTTCAAAATAAGTATATTAAAAAAACCCTCCCAAAGTCACTATTATCGGTGCTCTTGTAACTTCGAATGGTCATTAAACAAACGGATGTAAGTCATAAGTTGAGAACTACCTGGATCAGTCCTTTGATTTCTCTCCATGGTAAGGCGTTCTGCCCACCTTGAAGCTGACCTTGGATGGTGTTGGTGTTGGAATGAAGAGTAAAAGACTGTTGTAGCTGGAATGGCTAAGGAGGCTTCCTACTCATGGCCAGAGAATGAACACAAGGCCACCAAAGGAAAAAGAGGAAACATTGAGGATATACAGTATTTGTCTTTGCAAGTTGAGAATGTCCTGGAATACTGCAACCGATTTTGGTCACCATACTACAAAAAAAAAGTTCAGACTTTGGAAAAAGTTCAGAGAAGAGCAACTAAAACGATCAAAGGCCTGGAGACTAAAATATATGAAGAACGGTGCAGGACTTGGGTTTGGCTAGTCTAAACTAAAAAAGAAATAGGGGTGACATGATAGTATTCTGGTATTTGAGGGGCTGCCACAAAGAAGAGGGGGTCAAATTATTCTCCAAAGCACCAGAGGGGAGGACAAGAAACAATGGTTGGAAACTGACCAAAGAGAGAAGCAACCTGGAATTAAGGAGAAACTTCCTAACAGTGAGGACAATTAACCAGTGGAACGGCTTGCCTTCAGAAGTTGTGGGTGCTCCATCACTGGAGGTTTTTAAAAAGAGACTGGACAGCCACTTGTCTGAAATGATATAGGTGCTCCTGCTTGAGCAGGGGGCTGGACTAGAAGACCTCCAAGGTCCCTTCCAGCTCTATTCTATTCCCAATTAAATTCTATCTTCTAGCCATACAATCATCGGTGGACTGATGTCACCATAAGAAAGATAGCATCTATGGCTGGTATATTAAAACACGTCATCAGAAAAAGATAACCTCCAGAAAATAGTTTTGACTGCAGACTCTCAGTCCGGTGATTCATTTCAACAGGTCTCCATAGAAATATTTAATTGTCACAGGTGCCATTTCAAGGAATTTCATTCGCTGGATTTTGTAGGGCAATAACCTAGCCTTTGGCATTCTCCCAAGAAGGGCTTGCCCACAGTTCAAGAGTTTAATGTTCTTTCATACCACTGTTTCCTCATTGCTTTTTTATGATCACGCAGGGAAGGAAAATTCATGTTGCCATCAACTTTTCAATCGATACATTTGGGTATTCTCCCTAATCTTAAGTCTGCTACTCCAGAGGGATAAATCTTTTGATTTCTGGCACCCTAGAAAGTCTGCTGAGCAGACTTTGAAGTTGTTGTCGGTCAAAGTCTTCTAACTAGGGGAACAAATTGACCATAATGGATGCCATTTGAAGATACTGTAGGTTGCATTAATTAAACTAATTAAAAACCATCACACATAAAATTGTTACCAAAGAACTTTGTGGATGTGTCCATGACATCACCAAACTTCAACCTCAGCTCCCACAAAACTGGAAGCTGTTTAGACTTTAGGGGGGAGGGAATTTGCCAGGGGGGAAGAGAGAGAAGGAAGGAAGGAAGGAAGGAAGGAAGGAAGGAAGGAAGGAAGGAAGGAAGGAAGGAAGGAAGGAAGGAAGGAAGGAAGGAAGATTCACCTTCTTAGCCTTCACCAGCTATACCTTCCATAACTAGATTAACTTATTTAGGAGGGAGGTGTGGAAGAAAGCAAAGATTATTTGTTTGTTTGTTTACTTAAGAAGGTAAAGGTAAAGGTTCCCCCACACATGCGTGCTAGTCGTTTCCGACACTAGGGGCCGGTGCTCATCTCCATTTCAAAGCCGAAGAGCCAGCGCTTGTCCGAGGACGTCTCCGTGGTCATGTGGCCGGCATGACTAGACTCCAAAGGCGCACGGAACGCTGTTACCTTCCCACCGTAGTGGTCCCTATTTTTCTACTTATTTGTATATCCTGCCTTCATTATTTGTATACTGTAAACAACTCAAGGCAGAAAATATGAATAGTATTCCTTCTTCCTTCTAGTTTTCCCACAACAACTGTATGAGGTGGGTTCGGTTGAGCGAGAGGGACTACGCAAAGTCACCCAGCTGGCTTTCATGCCTAAAACGGGACTAGAACTCATGGTCACCTGGAGATTGACCCAAACTCACCAAGTTGGTTGCCACGCCTAAGGTATTCTCCAGTTCCAAGTTTCTAAGATAGAGGATGATGCTTTAGTACTGAAGACATACCTGGTCTCTTGAGTATCCCTTTCTCTTTCAAGGCTGCCAACGGGGTTAGGACTTTTCCACAGCAAAGATTAACGTGATATCCTCTACTATATTCAGAAATGACTAGAATGCCCAGTTCAAACATTTATTCTTTTTGACTAGTAGTCAAAAGGCAGAAACTTCAACACTGTTAGAATTTATACACTGGGGTTGATCAGTGGTGGGATTCAAATAGGTGAACAACCGGTTCTCTGCATAGATGCTGCTTCCAGAAGTCCATTCTGAGCCTGGGGAACAAAAAATTAGCTATCGGTTCTGGCAACGTGGTGCAAACCGGCTGAATCCCACCACTAGTGGGATTAATGTAATGTGTGAATCAACAAACCAGCATTTAAATAAACCATGGCTTTCCCTTGGCATGACATGCAACCTTTCCAGACTTTCCCAAAGAAGAAGGGTAAGAAAGGAAATAAGGATGAGTTGGAAGCTTTATGAAAACAACAACAACAACAACTGTAAGACTGGAGAGTTAATCTCCAATTCCTTTTATTTTAATTTTATGACAATTCAACTGAGAGACTCAATTTGGGAAAGGTAGAAAAACGTCGCATTAACTGAAGCTTTCTTTCCAGAGAAAGGAAATGTCTGCCAACAGTGGTTTCATACTGACCAAAGGATATTGGTCTATTTCAACAATGATCGCAACATTTCAGTCTCAAGTTTTAAGAACAACCATTTAAGTGTCATGTTATATAAATATATCACTCAAACCCTGATAAAGTGTATATGTACTTGTAGATATGCACAAATTGATTGATGGAAATTCAGGAGTTAGAAAACTGCATTTTGAGATAAATTATTTTTGGATAATGGTAATGAAATGGTATTGTAAAAGCCTAGATGTTGCTGCTCCATTCACCAAGTTCATCCTGCTTCAAGCAAAATCTGTGCTTTACTGTCACCAAACTCTTCAAGGAAAACATAGCGGAGTTAAGCAAATTGGGATGTCTCTCTCTCTCTCTCTCTCTCTCTCTCTCTCTGTGTGTGTGTGTGTGTGTGTGTGTGTGTGTGTGTGAAGTTGAATTTAGCCTTTGAGTGGGATTCTCCACCTCCTCAGTCAGGAGACAGAGTCGCAAGTTTGCAGGGGCAGGAGATAAACAACATCCATTTGAATTCTATATAAAGGGAATGAAAACCGACATTAATTGCAATTCATAATTCCCATTTAGTTCATAATTTCTCCCACTGAAAAAAAATATAGACGGCAAACTTTGAGAAGGACATTAAGAGTGGCAACAGAGAGGTTTTTGCAGCGTAAATTTAGCGGTGGGCTCCTTGGTGATCTGCGAGCTTGGTGTTTTTCTTGCAGATGTTTCAATATCCAACTCGGCAACATCATCAGTGTTAAAGGGGTGGTGGAACTGATTCCAACCCGATCCTTTGCCAACTACCTTTGCCTTAACTAGGAGAGAATTTTCACAGCAAAGATCCCAAGGATGCATGGAAAGAAGAAGGACACCTGTGGCCCGAGGTCCTTCTTTCCCAAAGTGAAAGCCAGGCGTCGCAACGTTGAAAGAGCCCCGTTGGCTTCAGAACACTGGACCTCACTAAATTTGAAGCTGTAACTCCCGCGGCGGATGGACTTTCCTCCAATGTTGCAAGCCGATCGACTGACACAGCCTTTTCCAGCAAAAGGGATTTTGACATCTAAGGCACAAGGAGGGGGGAAAAAAGTGATTTATTTGTTAAAAGTAATTTCTACATTTTCTTTTCATCCAATGTATGAAAAAAAGTTCCTCATCTAAGGACAAGGGCCCCAATGGATGTGGAGCAGAGAAATCAAACGGTGGCCACAATCCCTGATTGAAAGAGGCAGACTTTTTGATCAGGTGGTGGCCTGTTACATTTCTGATTAATGACGATTATAAAGCTTTGATTTGGCGTGCCTTTTTTTTTTGAACTTCTCCCACCCACAAAGTAGGTGCCTTCTCCAGGACATTTTTTTAAAAAAAGATTTACACTGAACTGCTTATCAGTATCTCAATGAAAGATGTTCAGACTCTAGAAAGAGTGCAGAGAAGAGCAACCAAGATGATTAGGGGACTGGTGGCTAAAATATATGAAGAACCGTTGCAGGAATTTGGGATGTCTAGTTTAATGAGAAGAAGGACTAGGAGTGACATGATAACAGTGTTCTAATATCTAAGGGGCTGCCTTGTGGAAGAGGTGGGGTCAAACAATTCTCCAAAGCACTTGAAAGCAGAACAAAAAGCAATGGATGAAAACTAATCAAGGAGACAAGCAATCTAGAACTAAGGAAAAATTTTCTGACAATCAGAACAATTAATCAGTGGGACAATTTGCCTGCAGAAGTTGTGAATGCTCCAATACTGGAAGTTTTTAAGAAGAGACTGGACAACCATTTGTCTCAAATGTTATAGGCCCATGGTGGCAAACCTATGGCACGCGTGCCACAGGTGGCACACAGAGCCCTGTCTCTGGGCACGCGTGCCGTCACCCCAGTCCTAGGCCTTCAGCTGGGTTTTATAAAACCTTGTCGCTTTAGGCCTCTGCCGCCGTGTGCATAAAAGAAAGGTTCAATCAATCAATTTCAACTTTTCGTGTGAAAAAAAAGATTTCGCAAAGTTGGAATTGTTTGATTGAACTTTTTAGTCCCACCCAGTCTGCCGTTACCACCGCAGCTACGCCCACCCAATTGGCCACACCCACCCAATGGGCCACGCCCACCCGGCACCCAAAGATACATAAGTGGGTTTTTGGTTGCAGTTTGGGCACTCGGTCTCTAAAAGGTTCGCCATCACTGGTATAGGATTTCCTGCCTGAGCAAGGGGGGTTGGACTAGATGACCTCCAAGGTTCCTTCCAACCCTGCTGTTCTGTTCGGGTGAAGTATGTTTTACTCCGATTTGGAGTACAAATCTACTGTGTAATATATATATTTAAAAAGTCTATCGCATCTTTTTAGTGCCGTCGTAAATTTGAATGGTCACTAAACGAATAGTTGTAAGTCAAGGATTACCTGTCTGTCCTAAAAAAAAAATCCTAGGTTTTGTGAATGGTTATGACGTGAGTGCCAGCTGTTTTAAAATTGGCAGTTTGTCCCCTTGCCATCACATCTGTAGCATGTTCTTAGCATTCCCTTGCTCCCTGTATTGCAAAGTTGAACAGCTTTTTTTTAAAAAAAGAAAAACTGAAGATATCAGTTGGGCTTAATCTAGCTAACAGCAAAGAGAGTTTAAAATAAAATAAAAGAGGAATAATAAATGCAGCTTACCAGAACGTATATTGGTTATTTCTCCTTTCACTTCAGTGCAGTTCACAAAATCACCCACGCAAAACACTTCTCCATCATCCTCACAGGTATCATAACCTGTTCTGAAACATTTTGGGCAAGATTTCCCATTTTCATAATCACGCATGGGATCCTCCACTGCAAGTCACAGAATAAGTTCATGTAGCAAAAATAATTGATGTAGAGCAGTTATCAACACAGCATACTTACTTTTTTTTTACCCCTGGGGAATCTGCTAAACAGTAGAATAATTGGATTTCCAAGCATTTTGTCCAAGGTCCCATCCAGATTTACTCTTTTCCATTACAGGTGGCCAGGTTTTTTCTCTCTCTCCTTCCAAAGAGAATTTGATCAAATGTTTGGGCATTCTTTTCCAAATGTTTCTAACGCCATCCAGTTCTCTCTCCTTTCACAAATAGGAGTGTACCTTTGAGATGTTCTTGATAAAAGGGTTAAAGACTAGAAAGGGGTCACTTCTTTCCACTGGAATTTTCCCGTAAGTAGATTTCTTTTTGTCAACCATTCCAAAAGGAAAAGTGCCAGAAGCAAAATAAGATTCAAAAGCTGTTTACGTACCTGGAAGGCTCAGAAAGCATTGTGGGTCTGATTCGTTGCAAAGCTGAGAAATAAAGTTCAAAATGTGGCCATTTCCAAAATTAAGATAGAAGCTGCCTGTCAGATGATTTGAGGGATCTACACAGCTTCTGGCGAACGATGAAGTCAAACGATGGTCTGTTGGGAAAAATATAATGATTAAGGAATGTAATCAATTGAGCATCACGTGGCTCTGTCTTACAGCCAATTCTATCAATGGAATCAGCCCAATGTAATACTCTGTACCTTCTAAAGTGCCAGTTAGTTTTTGGATGTCTTAGTGGCCTTGTGACAGATGCCCTACACCCCCCCACCCCCCACTCCCCCAGCTGGCACTGACCCCTGAAAATGAGAATTCTATTAGCTTTACTCTTGGCTGAATTTCTTCCGGGTTTTGCGTGGTATGTGAACCCCTCTGTCAAGGTTGAATTGCTAAGATGCTTGCTAACCTCTGTCGCTACTCAAACTTGCCATAGAAACAGTGGGGAGGGAGAGCCTGGGAAAGAAATGGGAGCTTCAAGAAGCCGTGCACGGACTGTGAGAACCAAGGTCATCCAGAGCAGGTGTCTGACAGAGATGTGGATCGTTCACATCACAAACCAAAGGGATATGATTGAGCAACCTGAACACTTGGTGGGTGGGGTTTTTGTAAAGCTATTGTTAACTAACCAGATTCTCGTGCGGGAAAACTAGCGTTGATTTTGCTTCTTCAGTCCCAGGAAGTGTATTCAATAAAGATTATTGCTTATGGCACCTCAAGACCATAGAGTTTCTTCAGTATTGAATTTGCCAGCCGGACGGTTGACACCCTCAACATGGATAACTAAATGAGTGGTTAAACATGTTGGCGGAAGGTAGTCAGTGACTGGTACATTGCAACCTTGCTAATTGAATACCTTTGGCTACTTCCCAACTTTCAGACTGTATTGGCACCTTTGGATATGCATTCAGAGTATTCTGAAACACCCAAGTGTGTTGCAGTATTAAAGCAACCTTCTTGTTGGGTCAACTTTAGAGAATGGAAGAAGGGGATGCAAAAGGGGTCTACACAGTTCTTATCTCAGCACTCAGCACCCCTCACAGCTTTTAACAAATTAGCCATATGACAATTATGTATAGAATGGAAAGAATAGAAGTGACATCGGCAAGCATCTAATCAGGCATTCACTACTAGGGGATCCTTGACGAATGGGCCATCCAATCCCTGTTGAAAGATATCCATCCCAGGAGAGTCTACCATGACAATCGTTTCCATTGTTGAATAGCTTCTACCATAATGAAAGGTTTCCTGAAAGGTTTTGGTGTCCACCAAAAATCTATTTCCTGGTAAATTAAACCCATTATATTCCTTATCCTGTCCTTTGGAACAATTCTAAAATTTCATCTTCCACAAGATAGCTCTTCAGATATCTGAGAACAGTTATCACATCTCCCCAATCTTGTCTTGAAGGCCCCTGGCAGAGTACCTTGTATCAGTGTTTCTCAAAATTCTTGGAGTTGACGTCTACATGTCTGAAAATCGGCAAGTTTGAGAAACATTGCATTATACTGGTATGAAACCAAAATGTCCACCCCCACCTACCAAGACAATTCTTTCCATTTTTGAATAGTTCCTACCATAAGAAAAGTCTACCTGGTGTCCATCAAAAATCTGTTTCTAGTAATTTAAATCCATTATTTCTCATCCTATCTTTTGGAACAATTCTAAAATTTCTGCCTCATCTTCTACAAGACAGCTCTTCAGATAACTGAAAATAGTTATCACACCTCCCCAGTCTTGTCTTCAAGATCCCTGATAGAGGACCTGAGATTGAAGAGGACATGGACCACCATAAGGGTGAAAAGGGAACTTTGATAAACACACACACACACAAATCCCTATACATGGGTAGACATACATTAGATCAGTGTTTCTCAAAATTCTCAGAGTTGACATCTACATGTCTGAAAATCAAAACACTGCTTTATATGAAACCAAAATATTGTGGAGATAATTTGTCCATATCTTCATCCAAATCAACATGATAGAAAAGATGAACACAGAAATTAATCCACTTACCTAGCGACAAGTTGGCCATAGAATAAACACCTAAGCACGTTTGCTGATTTGTACAGTTTTTTAGCAAGCCATTGCAGTGACTCGATCCATCAGTGTAACATTCACTGCATGCTAGAGAGAGTGGTAAGGATTCAAAAGAAAAAAGAAAATACGTTTGTTTGAGACTCCTTCAGATTTCAGTTGTGTTACTATGCTACAAATATACTTTAATACTGAAACGGTCTCTAGCCTTCTTCCAATTTTATTATTCCCATCCCAGCAGAAGTTTGGAAAGAAATTCTGTAAATGGCTTGTGAGGAACTTCTGGCTGCGTAGAGGAAGAAAGCCATGTTTGGTATGGAATGAGAAGTCATCCCCACCCAAAAAAATAAAAATAAAAAATTTACAAAAGACTTGTGCTTTTAATCGACACACACACATATAATGAAACAGCGAGACATTACACTATGGAGGAGTGGAAAGATACCCACAGTTGAACACACCAGATTAAATTATATATGCAGGTAGCTTTCTTTCAAGGAAGATAAAACAAGCCAAGTCAAACCAGGTACTAACCCTTAAGTAGCGCTAAGATAACAACAATAAGAATTGATCACAACTCTCTGCCTAGAGTCTGACGGGGTTCAACATTTAGCTCAAATTCCATTGATTTGCATTCTCTTCCATGGGAAGCATTTCTGCCTAACCCAATCTGGATGATTGATTTTATGAAATCCTCTGGCTGCCAACATCATGCTCTGTACAGTTCCGAGGTCTAACTCAATCCACATTTCAGTCTGTTCCAATATTGGTCCCGGATACTCGGCTGCCTGAGCTTCCCACCAACCCTGCTGGATCAGGGAATCCCATTCCACCTTCCTTGCTTCCCCGTCCTTCCATCAGGCCCACTGAAGTTGGTCACCTTAGCCGGCTATCTTGGAGAATATATTCGGTTGATTGCAATCTGAGAGTTCCTGAACTGCCTAACTCCAAACTTTGATTGTCTGGTAGAAAACAGCTTACAAACTGCATCAGAAGAAGTGAAAGTCAATTGAAAAAGCCCCACATACTTGGTGGTACGGCAGATCTTGCCACAGGGAGGAGTAGGATGCTGAAGATGAAGAGCACGAAGGAAGCCATCGTGATGCCGTTCAGGTCGGTCTCGGCAGTCTGAGAAAGAGATCTTCTCTAAGTGGGTATTTATAGGCAGGAAATGGCCACGAGCCCTACGCCTCTTGGGAATAAAGGACGACAAGGTGTGGAAAATATATTGTACCCTTTAATAGCAATTGCATTGTTCAAGGTTATCACAACGGCGATGACTGATTAGCTTCTTTATACCACTTTGTGCAACCCTGAAGTATTACACGGGCAGGCCCATTACAAGAATGTCCTGTTTAGGGAGGGGTTGATAAAGGCCAAGTAATTGGGGTTGGGTATTTTGTCTGTGTGTGTGTGTGTGTGTGTGTCCATCCCTTCCTAAGATCATGAGCCACAGGTGATTCAACCGGGAAGAATAATTTCTTCCAGCCATTCTGGTGTTTAATTTTTTTATATTATTTTATTCTTTATCATTAATCGAAAATAATGAGAAAGGAAAGGAGGGGGGGAAAGGAAGAGGAAAAAGTGTAGGGGAATGTGGGGAAAAGAAAGGAAAGCAGTGACTCTTTTCAGCGCGGTAGAATAAGATAGTGACATATAGCCTCAACGTTTTGCTTTTACATAAAAAAATATGTACTCGCCATGTCTGTAACATCAAACCTATCTAATCAGCAAAAGCCAAAGTCGAAGTTTCATACTTTTCCATCCCCATCACAAAGCCCAGGAACAATTTCCAAGTAGAAACAAAGACAGTTGTATTCTTTTCTTTAATTAAAGGAGTCGATTTAGCCACCTCTGTGAACTCTATTGGCTTTTGCAGCCAGTCATGTGTTTATTTATTTATTTATTGTGGGAATTAAAAAAATCTTTCCATTTTTGTGCGTAGAGCGTTCTTGCTTTTGTCAGTATGGATAACATCAAAATTCCATTTTTTTTTCAAGTTCTTTGTCCATTAAGTCTAAAAGAATAGTTTCTGGTTTTATCTTGATATCCACTTTCAGAATATTCTGTATTAAGGTGTGGATCCTACTCCAATATTTCTTTGCTTTGTCGCAGGTCCACCATAGATGGTAAAAAGTTTCTTCTTTTCATTTACATTTCCAACATACATTTTAAAATACCTTGGCAATTTATCCAGTGTTAAATACCAACAATACATGATTTTATTAAAAAAAATCTTTTAAATTATAATTTAATTCAAATTTTAAACCCTTTGTCCATTTGTTTTCCCCTTGTATTATATTGTATCCAAAACTCTTTCCCTGTCAGATCATACAGAACAATATTTCACATACTCATTCTCCCGATTTAATTTCAATAACAGTTTATAAACATTAGCAGTAATGTGTTCATCATTATCACACAGTGGCGTTTCCAATTCTTTTTTTTTTTTTTTGGCAAAGTCAAGTCCATAAATGTTTTAATCTAACTTAAACCTTTCTTTCGATTGTAATTATGTAAACCAATGACAGATTCGTTCATCTAATTCCAGCTCCTCTTTTAAATCTGAGAGTAGGTTCACCATGATTAAATAGCATTATTTGACCATAAGTCCAACGGTTTGGCCTCACCACCAATTCTTTTCTTAAAAAAAGAAAACAATTTCATGAGGTGACACCCAAGGAGGTATCTTCTCAGGGAAAGTTACTTTATATTTATTCCAAACCCTTAGGCTGCCACATCTACA
The DNA here is from genome assembly GCF_964194415.1 of Vipera berus. Lineage (NCBI taxonomy): Eukaryota > Metazoa > Chordata > Lepidosauria > Squamata > Viperidae > Vipera > Vipera berus. Next base: position 5,626,908 of record NC_138212.1, on the reverse strand, counting down.
AAGTGGCTATTAAAGTCAACATTTATTTCATCCTTATCATACCATAAATAGGAGTGCCATCCGACTCTTAATTCAAGGCCCTTATTTTGGAGAGTCACCCACACTTTAAGCCAGACCAAACAACAAGCATCAAAGTACAGTTTCAAATCTGATAAACCCAACCCTCCTCTTTCTTCAGGATCTTGTATCTAATTCTTGGTTTTTCCCTTTGTCATATGAATTTGGAAATAACCATTTGCCATTATTTAAATTCCAGTTTTGGTCACCACGATGTAAAAAAGATGTTGAGACTCTAGAAAAAGTACAGAGAAGAGCAACAAAGATGATTGGGGGACTGGAGGCTAAAACATAAGGAACGGTTGTTGGGTATGTCTAGTTTAACGAAGAGAAGGGTGAGGGGTGACATGATAGCAGTGTTCCAATATCTCAGGGGCTGCCCCAAAGAAGAGGGAGTCAAGCTATTCTCCAAAGCGCCTGAGGGCAGGACAAGAAGCAATGGATGGAAACTAGTCAAGGAGAGAAGCAACCTAGAACTAAGGAGAAACGTCCTGACAGTTAGAACAACTAACCAGTGGAACAACCTTCTCCAGAAGCGGTGAATGCTCCAACACTGGAAGTTTTTAAGAAGAGACTGGACAGCCATTTGTCTGAAATGGTATAGGGTTTCCTGCCTGAGCAGGGGGTTGAACTAGATGACCTCCAAAGTCCCTTCCAAATTACTATTACTATTATTATTATTATTATTATTATTATTATTATTATTATTATTATTATTGTTGTTGTTGTTGTTGTTGTTGTTGTTGTTATTGTTGTTGTTGTTGTTGTTTTGTTGTTGTTGTTGTTATTGTTATTGTTATTATTATTATTGTTATTATTATTATTGGAGTGCTGGTTATAAATATTCGTAAAGTCTAAACTAAAGATAACTCCTTTGGTAAAACATTCATCTAGAGATTCTATCCAATAAAGATAATTGCACTTTATCCCGTCTTAATAGGTCTATTTTGATATCATTCCACAGAGGTACAAAACTATTTTGAAACAATTTAGAATTAGCATTTGACAATGTAAACCACAAGTTATTCCCTCTTTTTCTCCACCTTTTGTCAATATTGCATAGTTCTGAGAAATCATGTTCTTAACAAGCATTGCTGTTTTCTTTTATTTATTTTTGAAACCCCCTGAAGAGCCAAAGTTTCTTCATCAAACATTCTATGTCAGTTTTGGGGGTCTTGCAAAAATATAACTAAGTCATCAGCAAGTACTCTAATTTGTAAACTCCTGTCTAATATCCCTCTTCAAAGTTTCCAGAAACAATATAAACAACAAAGGAAATAAGGGGCATCTATTTCTCCTATCCTTTTGAATTTCACATGGTTTAGTTAAATCTCCATTAATAAGAATCTTTGCTTGCTGTCAGGTATAAATTGCTTTAACCCCTTGAATGAATTTCTCCCTGAAGTTTGTATCTTCCAGGACTTTGAACATAAAAACCCAGTATAAATTTTCAAAGGTTTTCTGTTTCCAGGGATATTAGAACTGCTTGTTTCTCATTATGGTATTGTAAGTATTCAATAATATTCAAAACAGTCCTCACATTGTCTCTTAACTGTCTTTTTGGCAAAAAAAAAAAAAACCAGATTCATCTTCATGGATATATGACTCCAAGACTTTATTCAAACTTTTTGCCAATATTGCAGCAAAAAGTTTATAATCGTTATTTAGTAATGAAATTGGTCTATAGTTTTTAATCCTCAGGACATTTTGATCCTCTTTTGGTAGCAGAGCAATGTTGGCTTCTTTCCAGGTTTCAGGCACCCTGTAGCACCTTTTACTGCAGACATGTCAAACACAAGGCCCGGGGGTCGGATCCGGCCCGCAAAGTGGTTTCATGCGGCCCGCGAAGCCATCCTGGAAACAGTGAGGGAACGGCCCCCACTGCCTTGGCCCTGGCCCAGAGACCCTCCTTCTGCCGGAGACCCCCAGATCTGTCCCACTCCTGCCCAGGCCCCCCATAGGCACTCTTGATGCGAACAATGTAGAGCTGGCCACGCCCACCCAGTAGGCCATACGCACTCTAGCCACGCCCACCCAGCAGGCCACGCCCACCTGGCCCCCTGAGGGCAACCGCAATGCTGATGCGGCCCTCAATGAAATTGAGTTTGACACCCCTGTTTTACTGGGTCTTCAAAATATTCATAATATTGATTTGTGAGACCAGCTGCACCCAGGTCAGTGGTGAGATTCAGCCAGTTTGCACCAGTTTGGCAGAACCGGTAGCTAATTTTTTTGTTGCCCAGGCCCAGAACGGAGTTCTGGAAGTGGCATCCACACAGAGAACCAGTTGTTCACGTATTTGAATCCCACCACTGATCCAGGGTTTTATCTGGTGTCATTTTTTAATAGCTTCTGATATTTCAAAGGTCGATCGTTCATCAGTTGCCTCTTGAACGTGTGAAAGTTTAGGTAAATGTTGTCTTTGCAGATAATGGTCTATTATTATTTTTTTGTATGTCAAGTTCCTGCTTCTTGTAAAAGTTGGAACAAAAGTTTTTAAAAGATTTTTTTTAATGAGATCATCGACTGTTATTACCATGATGCCTTCATGTTTTTTCTCTATCACTTTCTTTTCATTTTCCTTTCTGAGTTTGCATGTCAGCCATCTCCCCGGTTTACTGGCAAATTCAAAATGCTTTTTTTTGTTTCACATAATTCAGTTTAATTTCTCTTTCTTGAACTCTTAACGTGGACTGTTGTTGATACAGCATTTGGTGTAAAATTTTAGATTCCATTGCTGTCCTTTGCAATTCAGTTTCTTTCTTTCTAATTTCATCCAATATTTTTTACATTTATTTCTGGATTTCTTCTTCTGTAGATGATTATATTGTATAAAGCAGCCTATTATGGCTGCTAGTAGTATCCAAAACAGATTAAATTTGTCCCATCTTAATAATAAGTGAACTCCCACATGGCAGCCATTTTGTGAGAATATCCATTGCATTCTCTGGGAATTTGACCCAAACACTTTACTAAAACAGATCCTCTTCTCTATCTAGGAAGGGAAAAGAAGATATGGTGGTGGTGGTTGTCATCGTCATTTGGAAACCCTGTTTCTCTAGGCCAGTGTTTCTCAATCTCAGCAACTTTAACAGTTCATCTCCCCTGCTGGCTAGGGAATTCTGGGTATTGATGTCTACCCATCTTAAAATTGCCAGTATTGCCCTAGACTAGGGGTGTCCACCCTCAGCAACTTTAAGGCTTGTGGACTTCAGCTCCCAGAATCCCCCAGACAGACCGCTGAGAGTTGAAGTCCACATGTTAAAGTTGCCAAGGTTGGAGACCCTTGTCCTAGATTAAGGCTGGCTCACAGTCATGAATTTTGATATTATTTCTAACATGAATCTAACATCTGCTGCTCTCAATTCCAATCAACAGTCCCCACCTGTTATCAGTCCTTTGACTTCCCTGCAAGGCAAACCATGCCAGGTTCTGCCCACCTTGAAGCTGATCTTGGATGGTATTGGAATAAAGAGTAAAAGACTATTTTGAACTCTGGAATTTCTAAGGAGGCTTCCTACTCATGGCCAGAAGATGAGCAGGTCATAAGACAGAGAAAAAAAAAAAAGAGAGAGAGAGAGAGAGAGAGAGAGAGAGAGAGAGAGAGAGAGAGAGAGAGAGAGAGAGAGAGAGAGAGAGAGAGAGGAAACCTTGAGGATCTGTTTGTCTTTGCAAGTGGAGAAGCTTCTGCCAATATTTTCTAGTCATCCAATAGTCAGTAGTCTGATACCATCATAAGAAGGACAGAAGGTATAGATGGCACAGTCAAACACGACACCAGAGGAATTAACCTCTGGATAATATGCCTGACTTAACATTAAAAAACCAAAAACCAAGATCATGGCATCCGGCCCTCTCAATTCCTGGCAAATAGATGGGGAAGAAATGGAGGTAGTGACAGATTTTATTTTCTTGGGCTCCAAGATCACTGCAGACGGGGACTGTAGCCAAGAAATTAAAAGACGCTTGCTCCTGGGGAGGAAAGCCATGGCAAATCTAGACAGCACACTAAAAAGCAGAGACATAATAATAATAATAATAATAATAATAATAATAATAATAATAATAATAATAATAATAATAATAATAATAATAATATAAAGTTGGAAGGGACCTTGGAGGTCATCTAGTCCAACCCCCTGCTCAGGCAGGAAACCCTATACCATTTCAGGCAAATGGCTGTCCAGTCTCTTCTTAAAAACCTCCAGTGTTGGAGCATTCACCACCTCTGGAGGCAGGTTATTCCACTGGTTAATTGTTCTAACTGTCAGGAAGTTTCTCCTTAGTTCTAGGTTGCTTCTCTCCTTGACTAGTTTCCATCCATTGCTTCTTGTCCTGCTTTCAGGTGCTTTGGAGAATAGCTTGACTCCCTCTTCTTTGTGGTAGCCCCTGAGATATTGGAACACTGCTATCATGTCACCCCTCACCCTTCTCTTCATTAAACTACACATACCCAATTCCAGCAACCGTTCCCTATATGTTTTAGCCTCCAGCCCCTAATCATCTTTGTTGCTCTTCTCTGTACCCTTTCTAGAGTCTCGACATCTTTTTTACATCGTGGTGACCAAAACTCGATGCAGTATTCCAGGTGTGGCCTTACCAAAGCATTGTAAAGTGGTATTAGTACTTCACACGATCTTTATTCTATCCCTCTGTTAATGCAGCCTAGCACTGTGTTGGCTTTTTTGGCAGCTGCAGCACACTGCTGGCTCATATTGACATCACCCTGTCAACAAAAGTGCATATGGTCAAGGCTATGGTCTTCCCAGTTGCAATGTATGGCAGTGAAAGTTGGACCATAAAAAAGGCTGAGCGCTAAAGAATTGAGGCCTTTGAACTATGGTGCTGGGGAAGACTCCTGCGAGTCCCTTGGACTGCAAGGCGATCAAACCGGTCAGTCCTAGAGGAGATCAACCCTGACTGCTCTGTAGAAGGCCAGATCCTGAAGCTAAAACTCAAATACTTTGGCCACCTCATGAGAAGGAAGGACTCACTGGAGAAGAGCCTAATGCTGGGAAAGATTGAGGGCAATAGAAGAAGGGGACGACAGAGAATGAGGTGGCTGGATGGAGTCACTGAAGCAGTAGGCGTGAGCTTAAATGGACTCCAGAAGATGGTAGAGGACAGGAAGGCCTGGAGGAACGTTGTCCATAGGGTCGCGATGGGTCGGACACGACTTCGCAGCTAACAACAACAATATGCCTGAGTGCAGACTTTCAGTCCTGCTATTCAAAGCAACAAATCTCCAGAGAAATATTTAATTTTCACAGGTGTCATCTCAAGGGATTTTATTCAGTGGATTTTGTCGGGCAATAGTTTAGACGTTGGCATACTTCAAAGGAGGGTGTGCCCACAATAATTCAGCTGTACTTCTTTAATGTTCTTTTGTGCCACTCTGTGTTTCCTTATTGGCTTTTTTTATTATCACAAAAAAACAGGACAATTCATGTCACCATCTAATTTTCAATTTGTGCATTTGAGTAATCTAACTATCCTAAAACCTGCTGCTCCACATGGGTAAATCTTCTGAGTACTGGCATCCTAGAAAATCCCCTGAGCAGACTTTGAAGCCCTCTAAGTAGATGAACACATTGACCATAATTGATGCCATTTCAAGGCAGGTTTCATTAATAAAACAATTTTTTAAAAAAAACAAAAAACAAACATCACACATAAAATTCTTGTGAAAACACTTTGGGGATGTGTTCATAACATAAGGAAGAAAGGAAGGAAGGAAGGAAGGAAGGAAGGAAGGAAGGAAGGAAGGAAGGGAGGGAGAGGGAGGGAGGGAGGGAGGGAGGGAGGGAGGGAGAGGGAGGAGGGAGAAGGAGGGAGGGAGGGAGGGAGGAAGGAGGAAGGAGGAGGGAAGGAGAGAAGGGAGGGAGGGAGGGAGGGAGGGAGGGAGGAAGGAAGGAAGGAAGGAAGGAAGGAAGGAAGGAAGGAAGGAAGGAAGGAAGGAGAGGAGGGAGGGAGGGAGGGAGGGAAGGAAGGAAGGAAGAAAGAAAGAAAGAAAGAAAGAAAGAAAGAAAGAAAGAAAGAAAGAAAGAAAGAAAGAAAGAAAGAAAGAAAGAAAGAAAGAAAGAAAGAAAAGAAAGAAAGAAAGAAAAGAAAGAAAGAAAAGCAAGCATGGGGCACTTAGCCCAATCATAAATCCAGATGAGTATTGGTGCAATTAAGGGTGGGGAACAGAATGAGGAAGTAATTGCAAACCAAAGTCCAAAGAACGCATTACCAGCTGTCACTGCAAGATACAAATATCATTTTTGCCTTTTAAAGCAGGGATGACTTCTAGAGGGATGGGCTTCCAGGAACGGGATGCAAGTTATCATGACTGGCAGGAGCAATCATTTACCAAGGAGATTCAAATGACCGTTGGATTCTATAAATGACTTTCAGGGTTTCTCTGCCCTTTGCACTGCCAAGCCCATGGAGAACAAAGCCCTTTCTTTTCCCCCTTTTTAAAATTTTATTTTATTCATTACTTTCATTTCCTGTAACCAAACAATTTTCAATCTTACGAAAAAAACTAAACTGGAAAAAAAAAAAATAAAAAATACAAGCTAAGAAGGGAAAACAGTCTAATACAGGCGGTTCTCGACTTACGAACGCAATTGAGCCCAAAGTTTCTGTTGCTAAGCGAGAAAGTTGCTGAGTGAAATTTGCCCCATTTCACGACGCTTCTTGCCACAGTTGTTCAGTGAATCACTGCAGTTGCTAAGGTAGTAACAGGGTTGTGAAGTGTATCCGGCTTCCCCATCGACTTTGCTTGTCAGAAGGGGATCACAAAAGGGGATCAAGTGAGCCCCGGGACACTGCGACCGTCATCAATATGAACCAGTTGCCAAGCCCCTGAATCTCGATCACGTGACCACGGGGGATGCCGTAATGGCCGTAAGCATGAAAAACAGTCACTTCTTCTCAGTACTGTTGTAACTTCGAACAGCCACTAAATGAAATGTTGTAAGTCGAGGCCGGGAAGGTCACAAATGGTGATCACTGTGACTGTCATAAATGCATGTAACTTCGAATGATTGCTAACCAAATGCTTGTAAGTCGAGTACTAACTATGTAGTTGCTTTCCTGGTCTGGGTTACAGGGAGCTGAAATCCGTGGAGATTCCTCTTCTTTTCTCTAGTCTAGTGGATTATTATTATTATTGTTGTTGTTGTTGTTGTTGTTGTTGTTATTGTTATTATTAGTATTATTATCATTATCATTGATTGCAAGGCCCGGGCATGGAGAATCGAAAGGCTGTCATAGTTGGCAAAGCAGCTGCACTGACGGTTATTGGTGGATGTGCCTACCTTGCCTATGAGCTTGATGATTTTTTTTAATCGTCTTTATATGCTTTTTATATGGTTTATATGTACTGCTTTTAATTGCTGCGCTCTTTTTGCTGTTTTATATTGTTTTACCTGTTATTATTTATTTGTTGAACATCATTGACTTCTTATTGCAGGAATTGAGGTATTTGAATTATTTGTTTAATTAAGTGTCGCATTCAGAATTCTTAGACAAATAATTGGGGATAAAAAAAATGTGTGTGTTGTTTGAAGAGGAGGAAGGAGAAGGAGGAGGAGGAGGAAGAGGAGGAGAAGGAGAGGGAGGAGGAGGAGGAGGAGAGGGAGGAGGAGAAGGAGGAGGAGCAGGAGGAGAAGGAGAAGGAGGAGAAGGAAGAGGAGAGGGAGGAGGAGGAGGAGGAGAGGGAGAAGGAGGAGGAGAAGAAGAAGGAGGAGGAGGTGGAGGAGGAGGAGGAGGAGGAGAAGAAGAAGAAGGAGAAGGAGGAGGAGAAGAAGAAGAAGAAGAAGAAGAAGAAGAAGAAGAAGAAGAAGAAGAAGAAGAAGAAGAAGAAGAAGAAGAAGAAGAAGAAGAAGAAGAAGAAGAAGAAGAAGGAGAAGGAGAAGGAGAAGGAGGAGGAGGAGGAGAAGAAGAAGAAGAAGAAGAAGAAGAAGAAGAAGAAGAAGAAGAAGAAGAAGAAGAAGAAGAAGAAGAAGAAGAAGAAGAAGAAGAAGAAGAAGAAGAAGAAGAAGAAGAAGAAGGAGCACTTTAGAGAACAAAGTATAGCTTAGGAATTAAAACCTTCCTTTCCCCTGAGTTGTTAGAAGGCACTTTTATTTCAGCAGACTTTCACCCCTAGATAACCTTTATTGACATTCTTCTGGGTGTGGGGAAAGTAGACTTCAGGATGATCTAGGACAAGGGTATCAAACTCGCAAGGTCACACGACGTGTCGCAATGTATCACGACTTTTTTTCCATTGCCGCCAATGGGGTGGACGCGGTTTCGGTGTGACGCATCCGGCCCGCGGGCTGGCAGTTTGACACCCCTGATCTAGGATATTAAATTGCCATTAAGAATTTACACTTTGGAATAAGGGAGAATAAAAAGCTGCTTCTTTCAGAAGAGGGTTAGCTGTTCAGGGGATTAATAAACCTCGAGCATTGAGGTTTTCTTTAGTTTTCCTTCTTAATTCTTCCTCGAATCATTTGCTAAGAAATGTTGTACCAAGAGGTTTGCCAATAAAATTGGCAATATCAGGCTGGTTATTTTATTTATTTATCTTATTTATTTGTTTGTTTTTATATACCGCCCTTCTCCCGAAGGACTCGGTTATATCAAAGTTGGGCCATCTGCATGTAGGGAGAAAAGGACCGGATGAAACTGTTGGTTTTAATCAGCTAAATATTCTTAGCAAGCTGTTTGTTATCCCTTAACTGGCTTCAAATATACCTAAGTGTAAGGGAAAGAACTTCTGCCCACCTAGCAGTTCGAAAGCACGTAAAAATGCAAGTAGAAAAATAGGGACCACTACGTTGGGAAGGTAACAGCGTTCCGTGCGCCTTTGGCGTCAAGTCATGCCGGCCACATGACCACGGAGACGTCCTCGGACAAGCGCTGGCTCTTCGGCTTTGAAACGGAGATGAGCACTGGCCCCTAGAGTCGGAAACGACTAGCACGCATGTGCGGGGGAACCTTTACCTTTACCTTTAGATATATTTTGGCATTCCCTTCCTCCTGATTTGATTTATTGATTTATATTTACTTTTATTTATTTGTATGTCACTCAGAAATTTGATTTCTGATGCTGTTGTCCTGTCTCTTTGAGGCCTCTTCCTAGCCAGCTGAGGAACGGATGGTTACAAGAGCTAAGCAAAGAGGCACCATAGACTGGTGGTGCTGGGAGAGACGGAGGGAAGGAGATGTTTGTGTATGTGTAAAGGGAATGGCTGCATAGTGCAAAAGATGCTGGGAAGGAAAATTACGATCCTAGCAAAAGTTAATGGAGTGACCGTGAGAGGCTTGGTAGATACTAAGAACAGAGGAACATTGGTAGGTCCTCATTTAGTGACAAAGGAAGCATCCATGGGGAAAGAGCCTCTTACAAGCGTGTTTGGGCAGACCCAGATGGCCACCTTGGTTAAAGTCAGAATACAAGACAGCCTTAGCTGGAAATGTAAGCTTTTGGACTTCGGCTTTGAAACGGAGATGAGCACCAGCCCCTAGAGTCTGAAACGACTAGCACGCATGTGCGGGGGAAACTTTACCTTTTTAAGGGAAAGAAATTGATGGAGGAAAAAGATACATCAAACTGGCAAATAGAATCTGGAATCATAAACAGGAGCTCAACAGATGGAATAGTTGAAACATTCTGTTGTTAGAGCAATTTAAATTTTGTTAGTAAAATTACCCCACCCCGCTACATCATTATTATTTTATTATTTTTATTATTTGCTTAAATTTATATACCGCCCTTCTCCCGAAGGACTCAGGGCGGTCATGGGCATCAGCAAAAAAAAGATGTCAGCAGAACTAAGGGAAAAAAATCCTGAAAGAACAATTAATCAGTGGAAAGACTTGCCTTCAGAAGTTGTGAGTGTTCTAACACTGATGGGTTTTTTAAGAAGAGACTGGACAACCATTTGTCTGAAATGGTGTAGAGTTTCCTGCCAGAGCAGGGGGTTGGACTAGATGACCTCCGAGGTCCCTTCCAACTGTGGCATTCCGTTAAATAATTTTATTTTATTTTTACTTGCATTGACTTTCATTATGCTTACATAAATCCCCTTTGTCTGTACATATTAATAAATATCGTAAAATTTTCTAATTGTACTTTGTAAACAATATTTCATGTTTATCTTTCATTACTGTATGCCAATATTGGAATCTATCTAGCAGATGTTTGCTTCTGCTATGAGAACCTCTGCTTTCAACTAAAGATGTTGAGGTGATTGATTATAAAACCAGATGGCTGCATTTGCACAAGCAGTTTTCCACTCAGATTTTTCATTCTTTCTTTTTTTATTAGTAATTTAAGGTGTATAGATATTGGCTGCTAAGTTAACTTTAATATTCAGTTTGATTTGGGCAGCCCCAGCCCCTGTTCAGAAACTGGGTTCCAGGTATTATGTGAAAGTAATGTCTAAATATGTATTCAGTTTCAAATACCGAGCAAATTTATTTTCTTTCTTCATCAAGAAAATGAAGACATGCGCATTTGAAGACATTACTGCAACATAAAAATAAGAGATTCTCCTTGTCGGAAAATATATTTCATAGTGAATCCTGATGAATGTAGATCGATTATTAGCAGAGAAATGGGGACATGTCAAGACTGAGTATGCAACGAGCAAGACTTTGACATTTTTAAAACTTGTTTTATTAAATGTGATTTTTCTTCACTCAATAAAAAGATTTTATCCCCTTTGATAGAAAACCTGACAACTCAGAACAAAGGTGTTTTATCATATCTTCCACCTTGCTCGGTGTTTTCCTGAAGTCAGGCATATTTGCCGATAATTTTGGGAGCAGGCGTGCATTCGGACTTCTTTATAATCTCCTTGTATAGCCCGGGCACCCCATAAACACGTGCCTCGTTCAGACAAGCGTTCTTGGTCCCACAGCCCCGTTCTGCATGACTGTAGAATCTTCCCTCTGAAGGAAGTAAGAAAGATGAAAACAAAGTCCATTGTACATAAAGCAAGGGACATTGTGGAATCAGCGTTAGGGGCAGGGCTTTGAAGCAGATTTATTGTTATTTCCTGGCATCCAGGAGGATTTGCGGTGAGGTGTTCCATACTCTTAAAACAAATGTGCTATGGCAACTGGAACATGTTTCTCTGTACTTTACCCTCTGTCAGGATGCAAGGAAGAAATTTACATATTTACAACTTTTCATATGCTTCAGTATGTTACAATCTTTGTGCATTTATCTAAAAATTTATCTTGTGATCAAAAGGCAGCTCAGAGGTCACAAAGGGAAGCCTTGCACATCAACCTTCTCCCTCAATTTTGTCATTAAATTTTATTTTTATTTTAATCCCATTTATATCCCGCCCTTCGCCGAAGACTCAGGGCGGCTTACAATTTAAGCACAAACCAATGTGCTTAGCAATAGCCTTCATTCTATGTATATGCCTGCTTGTTAGGGCTTTCACACACACACCCCAAGCGGCATTATTACAAAGTCAGCTTATTGCCCCCAACAATCTGGGTCCTCATTTTACCTACCTCGGAAGGATGGAAGGCTGAGTCAACCTTGAGCCTGGTGGGATGCGAACCTGCACTAATTGCAGGCAGCTGGTGTTACTTAAGGAGGCATTAGCCCACTGCTCCACCAAGGCTCATGTACTGGAAATACCTGCATCATCAAGGCTCATCCTGGTCCACACACTTTCTCCTTATCCTATCACCACCCCAGGTGGCAATACTCTTCCTCGGATCTTACCTTGTTCTACCGTCACATCATAATGGACACAGTACTCTTCCCAGCCATTGCAATGGATCAGCTCAGTGGGTTTGCAAGTGGGATCCTGTGAGATGCATCCAGGACATTTCATTCCATTTGGGCGGATCCCGAGTTTGGGCACTTGGGGAATTGGGAAAACAAAGCAGAAGTTATCACATTGCCATCCCATCTTCTGAGTCCCTCGGAACATCCCCATCTTAGACCTTTGCTATGACTTCTCGGAATTCCAAGGGAAAAGCAAGGATCCACTCTCTGATTAGATCTCAAGAAGATTTTTTAGAGTTTGTCTCAGAGCATTCAGAAGGCACATTTTATACAGTTAATCCTCACTTAAGGACCACAATTGGGATTGGCAACTATGTCATTAAGTAAACACGGTTCTTAAGCAAGACATCATGTGACCACGATGGACATACGACCTCCCTTCCTCCACGGTGCTTAAGTGATCATGAAACGAGACATCAGGTGACCCACAACATATGGTTTCACGGCCAGCTTCTCCATGGAGTCTGCTTATCCTAAATGCCCACCAGTTGTGAAGCACTGAAGCTTGATCACATGACCGTAGGGATGCTGTGTGGGCATAAGCCGTAAAGTTACTTTTTCAGTGCAGACGTAATTTGAAGCAGTCGCTAAACCAGGCAGATATTAAGTGAGCACTACCTATAATGGGCTGTGAGAATAACCTTGAAAGATAGAAGAAAGAACCACAGCTTAAACAACACTCTGACAAGAGACATATGAATCTAAACCAGTAGTGGAAGTAGAGAAAGTGTCACAGAATTGACCCTTCCCAGTTCTCTGGAATGGAGAAGCAGGGAAATGGGGAAGCATCGTCAGACTTGGAAGAGTCTGCTACTCTAAGGGGGAATGAGTGCTTACATGTCACGGTTCCACTGTTGCAAAGATTCTTGCGACAACACTTTGCGGCACTCCGCTTGCGTCTGGAAGGGAGGGTAAAGCTCATAGGTGATGGGACACAATGCTTGATTTTGCTGCAGCCTTTGTAAGTGGCGAGCCACACTTCATTGCCTGTGGAGGGGAAAGAGTTGGAATCAAGATAGGGGCTAACAAAGTCAAATTCTTGCAAAAGGAAAAGCCAATCAAGGATTGAAAGGGGCTTCATTTGAAAGGGGAAAAGAAAGAGCCAGAATTGGCTCCAGTTAACTTCAACGTCATGAAGAGGGTTAACTGAGTGGAGCGGCGAGGAGCAACCTCGCCAGAGTTTTGCCACTGCTAAATCAGTGTTTCGTAATAGGCCATAGCAGCCATTTGTGATGTATGTGCCCATAATACCGAATCAGTTTGAGTGTAGTGGGCTAGAAACTGGGAGACAGTGAGTTCTAGTTTCACCAAAGGTACAAAACAGCCCCAAGAAGAAGGCAATGACAAGCCACTTCCAAAACAAAAAAAAACTTGCCAAGAATACTGCAAAAATTTGTCCAGACAGTCTCCAGGGGTCAACACACACACACACACACACACACAAAATAAAACCCAGAATATATTCTCAAACTTCCAAATGCACCACTGGGATCCAAACGGTGGTTGCAGACATTACTCCATTCATGAAAGTTTGAGTTGCAAACTTGTGCCGATATGAACAAACCCTGCTTGCAACTCCAGCCAAGAATATCCTGGAGGCTGGAGGAAGATTAGTTTGTAGCACATCACATAGGTACACTTGATGGGACTTGCAGACGAAATGGACTTACAAAGAGCCTTTTAGAACATCGCTTGTTCATAAGCAGAGCCCTGTCTGCCTTCCTAACTGGCCCTTGACTCTAATCTACTTCCTCAAATTTGCTTCATCCCAGGATAAATGAGTTCATTGTTCCTATGCCAGATGATGGCTCCTCGCAATATTCGAGTGCATCTGTAGGCAAGGACATACCTGTACCCAAATTATGCCAGAAAACCAGGGCTTTTTTTCTCATAGAACGCTCAGAACGGAGTTCCGGCACCTTTTTGGGATGGTACCTTGTAGGGTAGGCAAGGTGGGTTGTATGACATGTGTGAGTTCCGGCACCTTTTTCTTTTACAAAAAAAGCACTGCAGAAAACATCTATTTTCAATTCAATTAAATTCAGCTCAATTCCTGCCACTTTTCTCAACTTATTTCAGGGGGTAACAAAACAAACGCTGTTCAACTACCAGCCCCGCTCATGTAACTGAGCCCTCCCTCTAAGCTTCCCGTCCTGAGTGGATAACTGGTCAGCTCAGGATTCAGCCAGAAGGGTCATTCACCAATTCTTGTCTCCGTGGTCAGAATCAGGCAGGTGTTTTCGAATGGGCGGCAAATGTGCGGCGTGCCAGTACAGAAACCGCTGTTGCTGCTGCAGTGTTCACACTTCAAACAAAGCCCTGAAAGGGATAAACCCACAGGTAAATATTAAGAGTTGATCCACCATTGGAGTCAGGAACAATCCCAGGCTACGGTCAAAAAAAGTCAAGATGGCAGCCCATATTTTTATGGGCAGTGGGAGAAGACCCAGCAATAAGAAAACAACTCTGCTGGTAGGGAAGCCAATGATCATGATCCAAACTCCAGGGAAATGGCAGAGTTAAGCATCCCATTTCAATGAGCCCATCGCTTTATTCGCATTCCGGTCTTTCAGAACTGCACAAACCCTGCACTGCATTAAAAAGTGAAAATAAACCCCTAGCAGAGAGAGCGCTTGACAACCTGGATGCAAAAATCAGTACAAGAGCTACAAGCTGCGTCAGATAACTCCTCGGTATTCAATGCTCTGGTTTGAGAGCTTGGGTTCTGATCTGGTGGCGTTTTTAATTAAAACCCAAAGGGCTTACCTGCAGAGATCAGGATGGAGAAGAAGTAGAAGATGATTGAGGACACCGGCATGGTCCTTGAACACAGAAGATCATGTGAGAAGCTCAGAGCTGAGCTGGTTCCTGGATGAAAGGTGACTACAGTAGCTGATGAGAACTTATAGCTTCTTGGCAGGAGAGAGTAGGAGGGACAAGAAGACAATGAGGATGGGAGGCCAGCACAGTTCCTGGTCTCCCAAGTCGCAGAAAGCATCCGTCACGGACTGAAACTCTTGTTTTGAGCTCAGGGACCAGAACGACATGGAGAGAGTTAAGACTGCAGCTTTTCAGATCAACGGGCAGAGGAAAAATACCAAGTATTTCAACAAGGCTTTCCTCACTCGTGGTCTGGGCAGAGGTCTTCTCCCTTCCCCACAGCTCCCTGATAGGAGCTGTGGCGGCACAGTGGCTAGAATGCAGTATTGCAGGCTAACTCTGCCGACTGCCATCAGTTCGATCCTGACTGGCTCAAGGTTGACTCAGCCTTCCATTCTTCTGAGGTCAATCAAATGAGGACCCAGATTGTTGGGGGCCATAGGCTGACTCTGTAAACCGCTTAACAGAGGGCTGCAAAGCCCTGTGAAACGATATATATGAGTCTAAGTGCTGTTGCTATTGCTCTGGGAGGAGAAACAAGAGCAACCATCAACTAACATCACTTCCCCAAATATGAAGACAATACATTACGTACTGCTTGTAAGTGTATCTAATTGACTCATCTCAGTGTAATTATTTGCCCCATCTCATTTTTTCCCCTTCTGCATTGCGTGTGTTAGATTATCATTGGAAAGGCAAGGAATTAAATTTTAGATAAGCAAGTCCGAACTTTGGAGAACAGGAAAAAATGTCATTAGCCCCGCAGGAGTGTACAGCACTTCACCCTAAAAGTATTGCACATTTCCAATTTGCAAAAAGTCACTAGACATTAGTTCCAAAAGGCAGCATATGAAACACACACACACACACACACACACACACACACACGCCCCGAAGGAAGCATTCAATAATTCAGCAGCATTGTTGTAAAGAAGCACAACGAGATTTTATTCAGCCATAAAAAAAGAAATGAGCTCATTGTTCGAGGTAATTAGAACTCGGTCCAATTAAGCTCTACTTGCCCGGCTTCTGAGGATCTGAGGGACTAGCCCCCTGCTCATGAAATCAATCACTTGGCAGCATGAGAACAGGTAACATTCTTCCAAATTTCTGCATACAACCCAGGGATGCCAAAGGTGCGCTCTTTATTCCTGCAAGCTTGCTTGGTTCCACAGCCACGTTTGGCAAACACGTAAATCTCATTATCTGCAGGAATTAAGGGGAAATGTCACTTCTGGGAGATCTGGACTCTGTTACAGTCAAGAAGAGCGGCCTGGACCATGAACATCTGCACTGATACCTGGTAGACCAGAAGTCCCCAACCTTTTGGGCACCAGGGACCGGTTCCGTGGAGAGAAGTTTTTCCATGGACCGGAAGGGGCGTGGTTTTCTGTGCTGCCTGCATCCCGCGGATGGGGCTTCACTTGTTTGCACGGACTGGTTGCTGGCACGCCATGGCCTGGTGCCAGTCCACGGACCAGGGGTTGGGGACCTCTGCTGTAAACTAGAGGTCCCCAACCTTTTGGGCACCAAGGACCGGTTCCGTGGAGAGAGGTTTTTCCATGGACCGGAGAGGGCGTGGTTTTGTGTGCTGCCTGCATCCCACGGATGGGGCTTCGCTTGTTTGCACGGTCCAGTTTCTGGAATGCCACGGACCAGGGATTGGGGACCCGTGTTCTAGGCTATTTGCAGATGTTCACGAGGTGGATGGTGTTAACATCTCTTGGGCTTACTCTCTGTTAATGCCCCATATTCTCTTGTTTCCCTAAACAGCCCCGATCCTTCTGGCCTTGGTGGCAGGTAAACCAACAGGAACCCTGGTGAACATTAGCGATGATGTCATACTTGGACGCTGCCTTGCTATCCTCAAGGGTATTTTTGGCAGCAGTGCTGTCCCTCAGGTATTGTTCTGTGTCCTTTGTAATGCAGGAAGTTTTGTGTGATGTGTAGAAGCCTAAAAGCTGGACTGTTCTAGAAGCCCTTTGGCCCACGTGGCCTCCTGTCGTGTCTATCATAGTAATGCCCTGCAACTTCCTTCAAGGGAAGCAAATCTATCAAAATAGAAAGGGGCTGTTACTAAAGCTAGTGTATTTAGACAAGGGGCTCTTCTCATAACACTGCCAACTTTGCCTAGCCTTAATCACCTGAGACGCATAATTTAAGGCAGGCGGGGACTGCTTCGAAAAAGTTCTTTTGTGTGCTGCCTGCATCTTGCGGATGGGGCTTTGCTTGTTTGTGCAGACCGGTCGCTGGCATGCCACAGCCCTGTACTGGTCCACAGATCCAGGGTTGGGGACCACTGATCTAGGATCTCCTGCTTGAGCAAGGGATTGGACTAAAAGACCTCTAAGGCACCTTCCAACTCTTGTTACTCTCTTCTGTAATCCCATGCCTTAGCAGAGTCCCAAAGACATGCTTTTGTGATTTAGCACAGAGGTCCCCAACCTTTTGGGCACCAGGGACCGGTTCCGTGGAGAGAGGTTTTTCCATGGACCAGAGTTTGTGTGGTTTTGTGTGCTGCCTGCATCCCACGGATGGGGCTTTTCTTGTTTGTACGGACCAGTTGCTGGCATGCCACGGCCCGGTGCTGGTCCACAGACCGGGTTTTGGGGACCCCTGTGATAGACTCACTACAGGTTTTTTTTCTACATTATTCCTTTCTACACCTTATAGTTATTGTATCTAGCTTCCAAGTTGGGTGAGAATGATTTTTAGCAGCCTGCCTTGGCAATTTGTCCCAATCATGTGGGCCATTGCTTTCTCACATTTCAGGACCTCAGATTCCTTGATCAGTGGAATAAGAGGCATACAGTTTAGGGATATATCATTCCGGCTAGAAAAGCCAGTAGAAGCAGAAGTAAAAGTCTCTTCTTAACTTCAGAATCAGAAAACAACAAAGTGTCCTTAAGTCTCTTGCATATGCTTCCAAATCAAGTGTCTAAAGAGGGTACAAGCAGTCCCCCCGACTTACGGTCACAGCTGAGCTCAAAATTTATGTTGCAAAGTGAGATGTCTGTTAAGTGAGTTTTGTCCCATTTTATGACCTTTCACGCCACGGTTCTTAAGTGAATCACTGCAGTTGTTAAGTTAGCAACATCGTTGTTAAGTGAATCTGGCTTCCCCGTTGACTTTGCTTGTCAGAAGGGCGCAAAAGGGGATCACATTGCCCTCCCTCCCCGGGACGCTGCAACCATCCTAAATATGAATTAGTTGCCAAGTGTCTGAATTTTGATCGTGTGGCCCTGGGGATGTCGCAACAGTCGTAAGTGTGAAAAACGGTCATAAGTAATTGTTTCCAGTGACATCATAACTTCAAAAGGACACTAAGTGAATTGTTGTAAGTCGAGGGTTATCTGTAGTGAAAATGAATGGATATCTTCCCTTTCAAGGTACAAAAATATTACAAAGATCTCTTGACCCGTTCCCAAAATATTCGGCTTCATGGAAGATATGACCCAAAATGGCTCCTCTTTCTAGTTCTTCACATCGGAAGCACTTACCGTGTTGCATAGTGACACTCATGTAAACACATTTCTGCTCCTGGTCATGGCAGTTCAACATCTCTGTGGCTTGGCATTCCAGATTCATTGAAAAGCATCCTGGGCATTTCAGTCCATTCTGTGTTTTCTTTGCGTCTTCCACTGGGAGAAGCCATCACATAGGTAGGTAAGAGTAACTTAACGGTTGGAGGGTCATGTCAGCAACTTCAAGGAGATTCGTTATTTGATCTGAATGGGCTGTACCATGCAGCCCTGAATTAAATCAGACCCCCCCCCCCATTAATCTGCGCCTCCCAGATCTCATTCTATTTAAGTCAGATATATGCAACTGTATAATAGCCTTGTGCAACTAAAAATTCCACTGCCTCTTGGATATTCCTCCTCCTTCTAAACCAGCATTTCTTGACCTTGACCTTTAAGATGTCTGGACTTCAGCTCCCAGAATTCCTCAACCAGCACAATGACGTCCATACGTCTCAAAGTTAAGGTTCCCCCGCACATGTGTGCTAGTCGTTTCCAACTCTAGGGGCTGGTGCTCATCTCCGGTTCAAAGCCGAAGAGCCAGCGCTTGTCCGAGGATGTCTCCATGGTCATGTGGCCGGCATGACTAGACGCCAAAGGTGCATGGAACGCTGTTACCTTCCCACCATAGTGGTCCCTATTTGTCTACTTGCATTTTTATGTGCTTTTGAACTGCTAGGTTGGCAGAAGCTGGGACAAGTAACAGGTGCTCACTCTGTTATGCGGCACTCGGGATTCGACCCGCCAAACTGCCGACCATCTGATCGACAAGCTCAGCATCCTAACCCACTGATCCACCGCGTCCCTATGTCTCAGAGTTGCCAAGGTGGAAAAACACTACTCTAAGCAAGAAATGAATCAACTTAATGCCCAGAATCAAAATTGTTTTCAGCTACCATTGCACAATTCTACATACCCCAGTTTCCTCTGATGCTTTTACCTAGTTGGGGTAATGAAACATCTGCAGGAAAAGAACCAAATTCAGAGAGTACCAAGGACTCCTCACTAGATACTTCGACATCTTTCCACCACTCAAAACCTCCATGTCTGTTCACCTTCCCAGTTGGAAAGAATTCAATGGGAAGTCTTCCTTTGTGCTTCCCTTTGCAAGTCATCTGAAGAGTGGGGAGCCTGAAAAGCGGCAGCTTGTTAAGGAATGGACCTTTCATGCACACAGCACCAGTTTGATTGGAGCCACACAAAAATCATCAGCCACACCACCACCTGCCATGCTTGTGAGTTCATCGAAGCCTGGCACTCCACAAGGAATTCCATCAACAGACACAGTGACCTACAACCAGCCAACGCCCCCTTCAGAATCCAAATCAACCGGACCTCAACGCTGCTAACATCGCATGTTTTTGCTTTGACAACTGATGGAGATGCAACCACTTTCTTCTTTTGTTTTACTCTTAAGAGTTAGAGTTAGATGATACTGGGGGGGGGGGAATGTGCATGAGAGTTTAGCTAGACATGACCATACTGAACCTAGCGTGAGAACCAAGGTTATTGAAAATAAGAGATGATAAGAAATGGTGGGCTGGAGAGCTGAGGGGAAGCCCACATTTCAAACCAATTGGAGAATGTGATTTATGACTGTCAATTGGAGGAGGGAACTGTGCTTTGATATTCTTCTGCTCAGGAGATGGGAACCCAGTTTTTGGCTTCGATTATGTTAGTGCCAATGCTAAGCTACTCAAATAAAGATTATTTAAGGTAAACAATGCCTCAAGGTTCTTTGAAGAGTTTCATCTGTCAGAACCACCACACCACACAGCCAACCAGAGGCAGCAATGACCTTCAACCAACCCACGCGAGTCCCCCTCAACCAGCAGTTCACCTCCCGATGACCTTGACCTGATGTAACCTCCCCATCTGAAGACTCATCACAAGTCTCCCACTGATAACTCCTACCTGACCCATCACAAGACCCATTACAAGACTCTCACTTGACACAGCCACACCTGAAGCCCTGATAGACAGTAGAACACTGACATCCCCTAAATTCCGCTGAAGATGTTATCTAGCCTAGTAACAAAACATTTGGAAACCAACCCACAAGCTTTTACACCCGAGCTGCAGATAATCGCCACTATTACAAATCTGAATTTTGATCACATGACCATGGGATGTTGCAACGGTCACGAGAAAGGGTCATAAGTCGCTTTTCTCAGTGCTGTTGTAACTTCGAACGGGGACCCAATCAAGGACTATCTGTCCACATGCAAAGGAGACACACGCAGATTTCCCCTTAAACCCTCTTCTGCTTTGAGAGAACAAGAAAGAGTAGTGGATAAAAGTTCTAAAGAATGTCTCGGTCCCATCCGAGCAGGACTCACTCATAATTTTTTGGGTCCTTCGTAATGAGTAACATCTATCAATAAGAATTTAGAAGGTTTTTTTTGGGGGGGAGGAAGTTGCTCACTTACATTTCACAGCTCCCTTGTTGCAGAAATCATGGTAGCAACACTTGGCCGTCCTTCGCTCGTGCTTCGAAGGAAACGTGAAACTCGTGGAAAGAGATGGACAGTTCTTGGTTGGCACGCAGCCTTTATAGGTGGAGAACCATTGATCGTTCTCTGGGGTTACAAGAGGAAAAAACCACAAGACAAGGGTCAGAGGTGGAGAAAGTAATGTCAGAAGGGGAAGGTTGGAGATGGGTCTTGGTGACATCAAGAAGTAGAGAGTAAGGAAGAGGACCTTGACGGAGACATGCAAATTCCATTCCTGAAGTCACCTTTCTTACTCTCTACACAAGATTGGAGGGATTGGAGACTACTGTATCCTAGAATCTAGGATGGTGGAAGGAACGATAAAGATTTATTGAAGAACCACAAGTGTCCACCAACTCCAGCCTTCGATGGGAGCAACCATAGGTTCTCATATTATTTTTCAGATTTGGGTTGCAGTGGTTCCACCATACAAGGCAGAAGGCCTTGAACTCAAACAGGCTGTTATTGGTTTGTGGCAGTGGTGGGATTCAAATATGTGAACAACCGGTTCTCTGTGTGGATGCCGCTTCCGGAGGTCCAATCTGGTGCTGGGCAACAAAAAATTAGCTACCGGTTCTGCCGAAGTGGTGCAAACTGGCTGACTCCCACCACTACTGGTTTGCAGGTGTGCAGTTGAATGCCACTGTTTCCAGATGTGTTTGAGCATGTTGGCTAGAGATTAAGGATTCTGTAATCCAACAGATTTGGAGGACACAGGATACAGGCTTGGAATATATATATCTTCCATATATATATATCTTTTGGATTACAGGATCCGTATAGCCAATATGATTTCAAGGCCTTCTACCGTGTGTGTGTGTGTGTGTGTGTGTGTGTGTGTGTGTGTGTGTGTGTACATATCCCTCTTCTCTAACATAACCATTTAATAACCAGGCAACCGTAGTGCTAAGCTGGAAGAATCCAATCCCCTCCACCCCTCAAAAGGCAAAGACACCCACCAACAATGTTCTCCACGGTAAGGATCAGGCAGGCCTTTTCAGATTTTGGACAATTATATGGGGCCCCGGTGCAGGAACTAGTTTTGCTGCTGCATCGTTCACACTGTAAGCCAAGCCCTGGAAGAGAAGATCAGCAAAGCCATGTGCCACTGTCTTCTTTGTTCTTGCTTGAGAGCACAAATGTCACCTAACTGCTTCTTTATCATAGATCATTCTTCACATGAAATGGCAGTGAAGCAAGCATGTTTATCAGCAGCAAAAAAAACAAAGGGAAAAACTCATCCCTCTGCTCTTTGTGTGCTATAGAATTGGAAAAAATATATATATTCTTGAAAGCGAACACTCTACCTCAGCCTAAAACAAGCCAGAAATTTGTGGGAGAAGGAGAAGAGACACCCTGTTTTATAACTTTGAGTGCCTTCTGGTGATAGGTTTTTATAGGACAGAGTCTGTAGGATCAACAATGAAGATCCTAATATGTATACATATGGTTCTCAATCCTTCCATTTATCAGAACCCAAGGTCATCAAACTAGACACTGATGAACTAGATGACAAAACACTATAATTGTGATATAGTGAGTCCTTGTGATATACTGAGTCCTTCACCGCCCTGAGTCCTTCGGGAGAAGGGCAGTATATAAATCAAATAAATAATAAATAATAAATAATAAAATAAGTGCATTGTGTCCCTAAACAGTGTTTAAAAATGCCCTCCATCTTCTCTACCATACACTCTTTCCATCTTGTGGTGCCTAGAGTATGTCTTCATAATATAAAGCTTAAGAGAAAGACTTACTGCTTAAGATTTGCTTCAGCTATTTGGGCTGTACTATGACGTGTATGATCAGCAGAGTACTTGTCACTTAGCCGCTCAAATTACACTAACTAAAATATTAAACCTATCCCAATGGAATCGTATCACTAACTGGTGTCTGAAATCCCAGATGAATGTCCACGTCCTAACATCTTCCCTTTAGGATGTCTGAGAAATAAATAAAGAAATAAAAGACAAGATATGCAGAAAACTCCAGATAAGAGGTCAAGAAGCTAAGGACTTTATTTATTTATTTATTTATTTATTTATTTATTTATTTATTTATTTATTTATTTATTTATATTTGTATACCGCCCTTTCCCGAAGGACTCAGGGCGGTTTACAGGGTAATTAAAACAAGAAATACAAAAGTTAAAAACGATTTTAAAAAAATTACAACAGTCCCTGAAAAAGTAAAAAAAAAAACAATTAAAATTAAAGTTAAAATTCTCAGCCTAGGCCAGAGAGCTCGAAGAGCCAGGTCTTCAGGTCCCGGCGGAATGAACGGAGGTCGGGGGCAGTCCTCAGCTCCACGGGCAGCTGGTTCCAGAGGGCAGGCACACCCACAGAGAAGGCCCCCCCTGGGTGTTACCCGCAGGCAATCTTTTACCGGCAGCACCCTGAGAAGACCCTCCCTGTGTGAGCGCACTGGACGAAGGGAACTTGATGCTGGCAGTAGGTGTTCCCTCAGATATCCCGGACCCAAGCCATTTAGGGCTTTATAGGTCATCACCAGCACCTTGAATCTCACCCGGAGGGCAACCGGAAGCCAATGCAGCTCGCGGAGTAGAGGTGTTACATGGGAGTATCGGGAAACCCCCATCACAACCCGCGCGGCTGCATTCTGCACCAGCTGAAGCCTCCGAGTGGTCCTCAAGGGCAGCCCCATGTAGAGAGCGTTGCAGTAGTCTAAATGGGAGGTCACTTGAAGAGACAAAAATAATCCAAACAACTCTTAAGTATCTCCTGTGTCTAAATCAGTCCTTGATAACTTACCAAGAGCCAGCAGAAAGTCAAAGAAGTAATAAGTCATCAATGTATCCATTCTCTTTAGAACCAGAGAGAATGGAAGGCTGGAGTTGAGGTGGCAACTGCATCAACATCTGGATTCTTCTAGCCAAGGAAGCTTTCTGGGTTGGAAAGGATATAAGAATGGGCCAGGGGAAAGGGCAGATTCAAAGTCCCACTTGTAAAATCCATCACTTGCTAAAACTCAGCCTGAACTTCTTTTTTTGTATATGTATTTTATTAAAAAAAAAATTAACATAACATAAATCATTCAGTAATTTGTAAACAGTATGTTGTCTGGGTAACATTTATAAGACAATCCTTAACAATTAATTTCTATGATCTATATTCCATATGTTAATTTCATTTGATTTCCCCTGTCCCCAAAGTATCTTTCTTTGCAAAACATTAGATTAAGACAATTCTCATTATTTTAATTAACAACAATGAAGTATATAGTTTCAATAATCCTATTTGTCATTTTAGTTGCCTTATGGTAAATCCTGTTACCGTGTTTATTTCACCTTATTTCCCCCCCCCCCAAAATTCTAAGTATTCTTACTAGTGACAATTTTTTCAACAGTTAACTATATTTACATTGGTGGATTTAATTCTATTTTTTCCATATAAGCCCTCTCATGCTTTTATATTTCTTAATCAATAAGTAAAAAAGTAGA
Source organism: Vipera berus (assembly GCF_964194415.1). NCBI lineage: Eukaryota > Metazoa > Chordata > Lepidosauria > Squamata > Viperidae > Vipera > Vipera berus. The sequence continues at coordinate 5,602,707 of NC_138212.1, read as the reverse complement.
AAGAGAAAAGAAAAGAAAAGAGGAGAGAGACAAAAAAGAAAAAAAAGGGGGGGGGAAGAACTTGCCTGAACTTGCTGACCATTATCATACTGAGGTAAAGGTAAAGGTAAAGGTTCCCCCGCACATGCGTGCTACTCGTTTCCAACTCTAGGGGCCGGTGCTCATCTCCGTTTCAAAGCCGAAGAGCCAGCGCTTGTCCGAGGACGTCTCTGTGGTCATGTGGCCGGCATGACAAGACGCCAAAGGCGCACAGAGCGCTGTTACCTTCCCACCGTAGTGGTCCCTATTTTCCTACTTGCATTTTTACGTGCTTTCGAACTGCTAGGTTGGCAGAAGCTGGGATGAGTAACAGGCACTCACTCTGCTTATCATACTGAAGGATATTCTGATTCATTCAAAACAAGTATCCATTTACCTTCTGAGCTCTCCCCATATTCCTACTTAACCCCACCCTGCCACCCCAAAAAAGAAAAAAAACGTATTATTTGTTTTGACCAGAGAAACTCAAATGGTTGAATCAGAAGGAAATCTTCCTGAGTTCCAGGTAATTCAGAATATTTAGGATTAAGCCTGCTTACCTGAAAGTGAGACCAACTGAATTCTTTGGGACTTACTCCGAAGCCAACACAGTAGGGTCAGGGATGTCAGTTACACAGGCTTTTCTCAATAATTTGGGCATCAGATATGGAATCATGCAGGCCATTGCTGATCCAAAGTTATATACCCATTGCATTGCTGTCAGTTTAATGTTCTCCAGGAGCTAGTTTACATTTGAGAGCTGAAAGATATTTCTCTTAATTCTTATCTCACTGTCTTCCTTAGATTAAGGTAAATAACACAATCTATTAGAAGTGGGGGGAAATATTATTGGCTAACACAATTATGACATCAGTGGCTTCTTCCACCAACCACAGGGTAGGTTACAGTGCTGGGTCCACTCTTCGTTGACAGTTACCTCTGTGGTCATAAAGCCAGTTCCAGAATCAAGTTGCACGCATTTGACACCAGCTTGGGATTCCTGTGTCACTCATCTTTGATTCTAGCTCCTCAACTTTAAAGCGAGATAATTTGGCAGTTTGGGCAGTTGATTGATTCCAGAGAGTTAGGTCTCAGATTTCCTTCCTGATACCCAAAATGGCCATCCTACCTTATTCCATAAGCAACTTGGCTCTGATGCACCAGTGCCAAATGGAACTCAATTGTGTAATTTGTGTAGGTAAGATGTCATTTGAGGGGAGTTATGAAACAACATTTGCCCTTAGAAGAATCGGAAAGGGGGAGATATGGGTGAAAGCCTACCATTAATTCCTTTAGAAGTCTGCCTCGTGGCTTTATATGAGGTCAAAGTAGGAATGCTCAAAAATTGAGAAGTGAGCAGATTTGAGCATTCTCAACTGATAAACCTCAAACCCCCAAAAGGAAATGATGGGTGTCACAGATCCTTCCTCAAATGTAGTTTTTGATTAAGGAACTCTTACATATTCCTGGCATATTTTGTCACTGGGTAATTTCCAGAAAGTGCAATGATTGCTTTTTTGATCACTGAGTAAGAGAGGTTAACTTTACTAATGGTCCATAAGCTGGACATAAACTGTTTCAGCTCCTCCCCTCGGGATGCCACTATAGGGCATTGCATGCCAAATCAACTAGACACAAAGATAGTTTTTTTTTCCTCGTGCGATCACTCTGATGAATACCTAATTCCCACAGCACTGTTTTATGTCTAAGGATATTTGCCCATGTAGTATGGCTATATTACTATTATCCTTCTCATCTTTTCTATTACCTTCTCCTATTGGTATCTTATGATTATGTTACTTGTTTGTTGTTTGTTTCCAGAGTTATATACTGGAGGCAATTTCCTTGTGTGTCCAATCACACTTGGCCAGTAACTATTCTATTCTATTCTATTCTATTCTATTCTATTCTATTCTATTCTATTCTATTCTATTCTATTCTATTCTATTCTATTCTAATGTTCTGTTCCATTCCATTCCCAAATTCTATTCTATTCTATTCTATTCTATTCTATTCTATTCTATTCTATTCTATTCTATTCTATTCTATTCTATTCTATTCTATTCTATTCTATTCTATTCTATTCTGAACTGTTCTGTTCTGTTCTGTTCTGTTGTTCTATACTGTTCTGTTCTGTTCTATTTCTTTCCACCCAATTTAATTCCGTCTTCTCCAGAAATCACCATCGTAAGAGGAGAAGGTTAGAATCTTAGTAGCCTCCTCAAATTATGTTCCACAGGATTTCCTAACTTTTTTTATTTCTTGGAAAATTGACTGGGTAGCATTGGAAATTGCTCCTTTGTGGACTGAGGTTTGGTGCTCATATGACACAACTGACTGAAATAAACCCAGGATGAAAGGTGTCTCCTGATCAAATTAGGTTTTGATGTTTATATAACATATTAATCCCACCCTATATCTAGCTCAGCGTGTTAGGGAAACCCATCCAGTAACTTCTGAAGAGGAACCCTCAATTTAAAAATACTTACTTATTTGATTTGCATGCTGCCCATCTCACCTAGAATATCTTTCTAAAGATTTTAACCAAGGTAGGTCCATCACAAATTTGAAGGTTGCTAACTTATTGATTATTCTCCAGTCACGTACAGGTAATCCTCAAGGACTGGAGAATAATCATATTAAGATGATTTGAGAATCCTGGCCAGAAATCCTGTGTATTTTCCCCAAAGTTTTATAGAATATGGTAAATTCCAACAATCGAGAGGACACTCTGCTAAACCAACAAGGGATAGGGAGAATTAGAAAATGTATTTGTAAGAAAAAGAAAATAAAAGACAGGGAGTGAGGATGTAGCGCCAGAGAGACTGGAGAATTATAGAGACCAAGTATTATTGTAAATAAATGCCTTCAGTCCTTCTCCCACTTTGTTTGAAAGATTGCTAGACCTCGTGGATGAAAAGAACTTGAAAATTTTATTTGTCATTCCAGAGACCACCGAGATGGTGGCCTTTTCATCAAGCACAGAGGAGGAACCAGATGACTTCACGAGAGGTTCTGAACAAAGAGGACTCCGGCAAGGGCTGAAAAAATGGTGCTTGAGGAAGAAATAACACCCCACACTCCCCTGTCGGTGCAAGCTGCTTTCACACTCAATTTATAGATCTTCCCTCCAAATGGCACCAGGTCATTCTGTTGCAAGCTGCAAGCATTCTTAGTTGCACAGCCCTTGATGGCGAAGGATTGATTCTTAAAAGCTGCAGAGAGAGAAATAGGTTGAGCTACATTTGTGCAAACACGGGAATCACTTTGGCATGGGGAATTGTGGCATGCGAGTTCAACTCTTTAGTACTGTCTTGCATGTGCAAATCAAACAACACTGAACTTCCTAAATAGAGTCTCTTATTTCACCCTGCAACTATCAATAGCATTCCCAGGAGTGCCTGTTTCTTGACCTCATCTTCCTCAAAGGCTAATTTTGAAGGCCCCAAAGGGTTCACCCCTTCTCATACCAAACAAAATCAAGACAAGAGTTATTTTGAGGTGGGTTTTTTTCCCTCAGGCTTTCATCTTTTTCAGGATTGAGTAATCTTTTCTGAAACTTATTCTGTCCCCAGAGAAGAGCAACTAAGATGATCGAAGGCCTGGAGACTAAAACATACAAATAACAGCTGCAGGACTTGGGTTTGGCCAATCTAAAGAAAAGGAAGAAATAGGGGCGACATGACGGCAGTATTCCAGTATTTGAGGGGCTGCCACAAAGCAGAGGGGGTCATGTTATTCACCAAAGCACCAGAGGGCAGGACAAGAAACAATGGTTGGAAACTGATCAAAGAGAGAATCAATCTGGAATTAAGGAGAAACTTCCTGACAGTGAGGACAATTAACCTGTAAAACAGCTTGCCTCCAGAAATCATGGGTGCTCCATCACTGGAGATTTTTAAGAAAAGGCTAGATAGTCACTTGTCTGAGATGGTATGGGTTCTCCTGCTTGAGCAGGGGGCTGGACTAGAAGACCTCCAAGATCCCTTCCAGCTCTATTCTATTCTAAACTGGAACTTGATACCCCCTTCCCATGGGCAGGTCAGGATTCCTTCACCATGGTGAACTAAGGAACAGCACATATAAATTGACTCTGTTTTGCATTCCAATTCTTTAAGGCAGGGCTATCCAATCTTGGCAATTTTAAGACTTTGTGCACCTCAACTTCCAAAATTCCTCAGCCAGCTATAGGATCATGGTGTGAATGTAGCCAGTATATTGGGGGGACAGGGTGGACGAATGATGAAATAATTGAAGAAATACCAATAGATTCTCCTGTCAGAGTAATGCATTTCTCTTCAGTTCCGATGCAGGCAATGTGATTTTTGATTTCACACTCTTTCTGATTGTAGCTTTCACAGGCCGGGCAAGACACCCCGTTTTCCAATGTACCAACTGGGGGAACTGTAAACCAAGATAGATTTCATCTTAGCATCCAAATGAGAAGATATATCAAGGGAGAGTACAGTGTCAAAAACACAGGATTGCTGCCATGATCACACCACACTTCTGATTTTGATAGTTCTGACAGCCACAGTACTATCCTGAATTCTTTGATACATGCACCATTACGACCCTTAAACACTTTGTTGGATAAGTATCCTGTACCACTAAGTCAACTGTTGGCTATTAAAATATCTTTTTCCCCTTAAAAAGGTAAAGGTAAAGGTTCCCCCACACATGCATGCTAGTCATTTCCAACTCTAGGGGACGGTGCTCATCTCCGTTTCAAAGCCGAAGAGCCAGCGCTTGTCCGAGGACGTCTCCATGGTCATGTGGCCTGCATGACTAGACACCAAAGGCGCATGGAAGGCTGTTACCTTCCCACCGTAGTGGTCCCTATTTGTCTACTTGCATTTTTACGTGTTTTCGAACTAGGTTGGCAGAAGCTGGGACGAGTAACAGGCGCTCACTCTGTTGCGCGGCACTTGGGATTCGACCCGCCAAACTGCCGACCTTCTGATCGACAAGCTCAGCGTCCTAACCCACTGAGCCACCGTGTCCCTTTCCCCCTTAGACTTTTTAAACAGTTTTCCATTGACTTGGAAGATTTTTTTTTTAATCCATCCAACTCTAAATAGGCTGTCTTTGAGTGGGGTTTGGCTAGTTCCATTCTAAATTTCTCCTATATATATTTTTTAATCCCAGTTTACACATTGATCCATAAGCAGAATTTCTAACAGATATGCATTAGCCTCTGGGTCAAGAGCCATTGCTGAGTTGTCCTCCTTAGAACTTGGACACAAAAGTGTTGCGTTGTGGATTCAGAAGATAATACCCCCTCTGTTCCTCATTGTCCTGTCTGTCCTTAGGAATAGATCCTATACTGTACCTCAGATTTAAAGATGTGATGACAAGAATCTAGAAACATCCAGGAACGAGCATGCAATAATCACTTTCTTCAAGAATCCTCTTTCCCTAAGTCAGAGGTAAATACTTAGTCGGAAATGAGCAGATGAGCCACTACTTTTTTATTTACTTGGGAGGTGTGTGGCATAGAAATAGAAATCTTTATTGTTCCTGTTTATTTTTTTCCATATGGAAAGTCAGTGATTGCGTGACTTTTGGTCTGTTCAGAGCATTAATTGAGCGGCTTTCTAAAATTGCTTTCTGTCTCCTGAGAAGCTCTGTCTTGTTTCCCTCCTTGCCAATTTATATTTTAAATAGGATTATCCAAAGGAAGGAATAGAATTCTTATATTGTAGTTTCCTCTTTTAAATAAAATAATTCAATTTTTTTTTTAAAAAAAAGGAACAGTTCCCAAACCCAGGAAATACCCACCACTTAGACTTAACCCTTCATTGCACATATTTGTTGAACAACATGCCATATTGCTTTGGATGTGGCGCCCAGCAGCCGTGGTCAAGGTGAAGGCCGAAGGTCTACAAAGCTTTTGGTCAATGCATCCTTTGTACAATCCACTGGGACTAACATTTCCACCTGGGAAGAATGAACGAAAAGCAAGTAGAGAAGAATAGATCTATTCCACTGCCTCTGGTAAAATAGCAACTCCAGCTTCCTTAGATTCTACCAAGTATTCTTTATTTACTTGAGTTTTATCCTGATTTTATAACCTTATAAGTAACTCAGGGCGATAAACATACAGTACATATTCCTTCCTCCTCCTATTTTCCCCACAACAATCCTGTGAGGTGGGCTAAAAGAGGGTGATTGGCCCAAAGTCCCCTAGCTGACTGTGATGCCTAAGGCAGGTTTAGAACTCACCATCTGCTGGTGATTGGACCACAGTCACCCAACCAACTTCCACGCCTACGGCGGGATTAGAACTCACAGTCTCCTGTTGATTGGCCCAAAGTTCCCCAGCTGGCTTCCATGCCTAAGGAGGGACTAGAACTCACCGTCTCCTGATTTCTAGGCCAGCACCTTAACCATTACACCAAGCTGGCTCTATGCGTGGCATCTGATGAGACCCAGCACTCTTACCCAGGGTATTGACTTCTGCCAAAGTTACACACGCAACTCCCAGATCTGTGCAATTATCTTTGCATTCGGTGCTTCCAAGAGAACATGAAACACAGGTTAAATTTACCATTCCTAGGGAGAGAGAGAGAAAGTGTGAGTTACTGGGGGGGGGAGGGAAATGAACACTGCTCTGCTGTAGACCTAACCAGGCCTTCATCTTTGGACCACCGAAATTGGAAACGTGTCCACCCAGAGGGCAGCTCTGATAACTTCAACACTGATTTTTCTCTTCCTCTTCCTCTTTTGGTGTTTACCTACATATAAGCTGCTGGTTCTACAGCAAGGAACAAAGGAGGACTACAGGTAAAGCTCAACTTACAACCACCATTAGGGCGACAGTTTCCACTGCTAAGTGAATCACATAGTCATTAAGTAAACCCAAGTACTCACCCCCCCCATTGACTGCTTGTGGGAAGTCAGCTGGGAAGGTCACAAATGGTGAACACTTTACCCTGGGATGCAGCAACTGTCAAAAATAACGTGTCGGTTGCCAAGCACCCAAAATTTGATCCTGCGACTGTAAGGGATGCTGGGACAGTCGTAGGTGCAAGGGTTGGATGTATGTAAGTCATGTTTTTCAGTGCCTTGGTAACTTCGAGTGATCAGTAAACGAGTGGGGTAAGTTGAGGGCTGCATTTACTTGATGCCTATAATCCATTTCTGCCCGGGGAATTCACGCACCTAACACAAACCCAGAAATTCAGGCTTGAAAGGACTCACCGTGGATGCAAGGGAGGACAATAGAAATAAGGAGGATCAAATCTCCCTTCATGGTTCCTTGGGGGGGAAGAACACAGGAGCAACTCTAACGGCGATGCTTTCTGTTGCATGAAGAAACAAATATTTCATCAATTTGCTTCAAATCAGGCCTTCCTCTTACGCAGCTCTATGGCCTGGCTTTGCAAGAGGAATGATAACTAAGCAATCCTCGAATTAAATCTGGCCTCTAAAATGTGCCGCATCGTTTCAAAAACCTCTTGGAGAATAAAAGTTGGTTGGCCAAAGAGAAGACGAGTGAAATTGTTAGCGTCTGATGGATCTATGGAATCTATGGAGATTCTCAAAGGTGCTGTTTTTTCAGGAGGCAACTGGACTTCCTTTTGAAGACGTTTCGCTTCTCATCCCAGAAGCTTCTTCAGCTCCACTCGCCACCATCTAGTCAGAGCTGAAGAAGCTTCTCAGATGAGGAGCGAAATGTCTTCAAAAGGAAGACAAGAAAGTCCAGTTGCCTCCTGAAAAAAACCAGCACCTTTGGGTATGATTGATGGGTTATTTATTTATTTGTAAAATTTATTATCTGCCCATGGCCACACAGTAACGCTGGGCAGCTGAATAATTTCTGGTTAGCGTAAAATGTCAAAGTGAACTTCCAGGTTTAAAGTCCAATTGTGAGAACTGAGACTCAGGAACTTTCAATAGAGAAGGGTGGGGAAGTTCCACATATTTTAAATAAGTTCTGTGTCCGTTCTTTCTCCAAGTCTCTCTCTGCTGATTTCTAAGGCAAATATTATCAGCCTCTTTAAGGAAAAGTATTATATTTTTCCATTATTAGGCTAAAGTATGCAATCCAGCTGAATACACTTTACACTGTCATTTATTTAGCCCTTGACCAGTTGAGGCTTGAAATCCCACAGGTAAAGTTTGAAATCCATCTCTAATCACTCAGAAGTCCACCAGCAAAACAATTTGGCAGCTTTTGCAATAACACTAATTTGGGCGCGGAAAATAGAAACAAGGGGAGTAGAGAAATAACACAAGAGCGTGGATGCCTACCAGCTATGCTTAAAGAGAGGCCTTCATCGCAACTTACCTATGAGCCTGAGATCCAACAGATGTGATCCATTCAAGTTCAAGCCCTCTCTTTTCCATATTTATAGACCTGATGATTGATTTGTTTATGAAAATTATTAACCAGCTAATAATGTGTCGAGTTGGTTCCTGGTAGCATTCAAATGTGGTTAGACGTTGCCACTTCCGACAGTTAGAATACTGTTCCAAACAAAATAATAGTTCTCACAAATGAAGGCAAAATATACATGTCCCGGGATTAATGTTGTGGGATCCAATCTGGGTCGGTCACTGGGACCAGATGTTTAGCCTTCTGATCTTTTGGGCTCGTGCTGAAGCCTCTCACACATTCTGGTAAGAGAGAGGTTGGGCTGTAGCACAAATCCAAAAGCTTGAAAAACTAAACTTCTGGTCGTGGTGACCGACACGGATTGGATTCTGCAGAACAATAGTTGCTGCTTTATAGAAGTATCCTTGGGTTGGGATGTGAAAAATAGAGGGATGGGTGTTTGTTTGGGGGAAGCATCTCTGCATCCTTCTTCCATTGCTCCTATCCTAGCACGCTGGCTGGGGAATTCTGGGAGTTGAAGTCTTAAAGTTGCCAAGATTGTGAAACACTGCCTTACACTCAAGTGTCATGACAGGTTTCCTTGGTTCAGCTGAACACATTGTGTTAGCCTGACTTGCTCAAAAACATCCATTACTGTGTGGCCATCCCAGTGGCTAAGTTCACACAACCTTTGGGACTTGGCTGAAATGGGATTGTGATCCAGCCTGTTATAAACCCAACAATCATCTTAGATGATGGGCAAAGTTTCGTCCAGTCCAGGGGTAGGCAACCTTTACCTTTTATGACTCGTGGATTTTAACTCCCAGAATTCCTGAGCCAGCCATGCTGAGGGGAAAGGGAGAGGGAATTCTGGGAGTTGAAGTCCACGAGTCATAAAAGAGCCAAGGTTGCCTACCCCTGGCCTAGGCCTAGGCCACTTTATGACTCGTGGACTTCAACTCCCAGAATTCCTGAGCTAGCCATGCTGAGGGGAAAGGGAGAGATTTCCATGCTGAGCCATGCCGGCTCAAGAATTCTGGGAGTTGAAGTCCACAAGTCATAAAAGAGCCAAGGTTGCCTACCCCTGGCCCAGACCATTACTCAAACTTGAAAACTAACAGGATACAGTTCTTGCTAAGTTAGTTTGATTACAGATATCAGAAAACATCCATAATCCAGTAGAAAACCAACAATGGCACCCCTCACCATTTATCTATAAATATGTAAGTCTCCAAGTTCCAATCTTATCTCTGATGGATTGAGACTAGTCCCATCTATTGCCACATTGTTATTGAACAGATAGTCCTTGACTTACAACCATAATTGAGCCCAACATTTCTATGGCAAAGTGAGACAGTTGCTAAGCAAATTTTGCCCCATTTTATGGCCTTTCTTGCCACAGTAAGTGAATCACTGAAGCTATTAAGTTACTAACAGCTTCCCCGCTGACTTTGCTTCTCAGAAGGTTGAAAATGGTGGTCACATGACCCTGGGACATATAACCGGCGTAAGTACATGTCATTGCCAAGTGCCTGAATTTTGATGATGTGACCATGGGGATGTCGCAATGGTCACTGTGATGCATTGACTAGTTCCTTTAATTTTCCGACCTGTAAAATGGGTGTCCATCCTTGGCAACTTTAAGACTGTTGAAAAGTGTGAAAAATGGTCGTAAGTCACTTTTTTCGGTCCCTTCAGTCATTAAATGAATGATTGTAAGTCAAGGGCTACCTGTAATGGATATTCCTGGTCTCAGAGTCTGTATCTGATGTTGGCTCCTCCTAGACCAAGGTTCTTCAAACTTGGCAACTTTAAGACTTGTGGACTTCAACTCCCAGAAGTTGAAGGGCTGGCTGAGGAATTCTGGGAGTTGGAAGTCCACACACCTCTTAAAGTTGCCAAGTTTGAAAACCCCTGTCCTAGATTTCCCAGCATAAACCAGGTCCCTGTATAAGCAGAATAATATTTCTTTGAGGGCTGCATGTCTCGTGAACCCAGCAATTTGATTTGGGCAATTTTTAAGTATAATAATAATAATAATAATAATAATAATAATAATAATAATAATAATAATAATAATAATAATAATAATAATAAGAAGAAGAAGAAGAAGAAGAAGAAGAAGAAGAAGAAGAAGAAGAAGAAGAAGAAGAAGAAGAAGAAGAAGAAGAAGAAGAAGAAGAAGAAGAAGAAGAAGATGAAAGGGACCTTGGAGGTCATCTAGTCCAACCCCCTGATCTCTGAAGTGGGAAAGTTTCTGCTGATTTCACCAGGAAGGATATTGGGGCTTCACTTGCTCTTTCCCATTTCCAGATGGCAATGAGGTCATCTTGAAGAAGGTAACACCCATTATCTTTGCAGATCTTCCTGCTTGTTGAGCTTCCTACGGCTGCTTTTGTCGTGTGTACTGCTTCCACAGCCATGTATTTAAACTCCCGCGATGTAGAGACACTAAGTCATTTGGACAGCCCAATTTCTAAGTTCTTCCCCCACAACCGTAGATAAATCTCATCCTTTGCCCCAGAAAGATTGTGAAATCATATGCTGCATAAGGGAACTAGTTTCGCTCTGATAACGATGACATAAAAGGCAGTTATAAATCAGGTAAACTGCAACTGGGGCAGAAACCTGGCAGTAATAAATTACTTCTGTTGATTTATTTATAGGATTTTTGCTATTAGCTATATCAGTAAGTTTGAGTTCCTTTTTCCCAACCCATGTAATTACATCTTCAGCTATTCAGGATATGGAGACAGCTTACAGGGTAAATGCTATTATCCATCCGGGATTTCCCAGGAAATCTGGATAGCCATTGTTGAGAAACAAGTGTTGGATTACATCACAGGTTGACTATCTTCATCTAAAAATCCAGATGTCCCTTGTGATTTATTTTAGTCTCTGGACATGCCCAGGGAATAAGATCTCTTTTCATCCAAAGGAACATTGTTAAAAAGAAGCAGTTTGGTTATGCGAAAACTATCTAGGGCAGTGTTTCTCACCCTTGCTAACTCTAACACATGTGGACTTCAACTCCCAGAATTCCCCAGCCAGCTGGCCAACCGGCATGTATTTTTGACAGTTGCAACATCCCATGGTAAAATAATCACCATCTGTGATCTTCCCAGCTGACGTCTGACAAAGCAAAGTCAACAGGGATAGCTGGATTCAACCTAATGACCATGGCTTTCTGGGGGATTCTGGGAGTTGAAGTCCACAAGTCTTAAAGTTGCCAAGGATGGACACCCGTTTTACAGGTTGGAACATTAAAGGAACTAGTCAATGCATAAACAATCATCACCCAGAAATGGCTGGAGCCCCCAGTCCAGTTAGATAAAGTGAGTCTTTTAAGTTAATGGTCTTACGGAGTAGGCCATCTGGATGGCAATTTATGCAACGTCTTCCAAATACAATCCCTCATTTCTGGGACTCTTCCTTGAATTTTCAGTTGCGTGGGGCCATTTGTTTCTGCCCCACCTGTTGGTTGGTTAATTATTAAGTCAACTTCTTTGCACCAATATGGGCCTTGTTCAACTTTTGAATGTGCTGGCTCCTTCAAAAAATTTTTTTTTTAAAAAAAAAACAGACAATGGAATTTTCTTACAAGGGTGTAACCAACAAGGCAGGAACTTATATTCCTTTCTGAAGTGGGATGAAGACATTTTTTTACAGCAAACACGACAGGACCTTGGATTGTCTGGAGATGTGTGTGTTTGTGTGTGTTGGTCAGAATGGGAACTGCAATGCATAAAAAAAGGAGTGGGGCTTGATTTGCATAATTGCAGCTCATATATTGACCTTTTTTTGCATACGTCTGCAGACCTCTGTACCCCCACTCCAGAAATTATATTCGATTTCATTTCCAATTTGAAACATTAATGGTGTGGCCCTCCCGTCGTGCATTTGATGATTTCTCTCTTCTCTCTTAATTAAACTTGACTGTTTGGTAACAATTTTCTTTGAGGGCCACACTCACAAGCTCTCCGTGTGCACTTCTATGGGCAGATATGGTTCCCCCGCCCCCCCTCTCCAATTACAGGTCTTAACTCCAACGTATTCTTCCTGTGGCTTGTAAAGGAAATATTTTTCTTACTTTATTAGAAGTGTTTCTCAAACCCCTGGATGAGTGCAGCTTTTTATTTATTTATTTATTTATTTTTAATCCCATTTATATCCCGCCCTTCTCCGAAGACTCAGGGCGACTTACAATTTAAGCACAAACCAATGTGCTTAGCAATAGCGTTCATTCTATGTATATGCCTGCTTATTAGGGCTTTCGCCCACCCCCCTCCCAAGCGGCATTATTACAAAGTCAGCTTAATTGCCCCCAACAATCTGGGTCCTCATTTTACCTACCTCGGAAGGATGGAAGGCTGAGTCAACCTTATTCTCACCTCATTTGTTGAAACTGAAGGAAGGAACCCTGCCGCCATTATACGCCAAGGGTGAATTCATCCAAAATCAGAATTACTAAATGTTTTCCACTGCAGTTCCTCCAAATAAGATGACTGGCCTCATTTAAATATAATTCGAGACCTTTTTAATGTACCTCCCGAAAGAACGACTGCAGGAATCCGGTATGGAAAGATGGACTAGTGGGGACATGATAGCAGTATTCCGGTATTTGAGGGGCTGCCACAAAGAAGAGGGGAGTCAAATTATTCTCCAAAGTGCCAGAGGGCAGGACAAGAAACAACGGTTGGAAGCTGACCAAAGAGAGAAGCAACCTGGAATTAAGGAGAAACTTCCTGACAGTGAGGACAATCAACCAGTGGAACAGCTTGCCTCCAGAAATCGTGGGCGCTCCATCACTGGAGGTTTGTAAGAAGAGACTGGACAATCACCTGTCTGAGATGGTATATAGGTCCTCCTGCTTGAGCAGGGGGCTGGACTAGAAGACCTCCAAGGTCCCTTCCAGCTCTATTCTAATAGTTTCTTTTTTGTTAGAAGTAAAAAAAATCTTAAACCGCTTTGAAGATCCAACTTTAACCTTTGAGTCAGGTGATCAGTGAGTGCCACAATCTTCTTGGGTTAATTCAATGTTTTGCACTGGAGAGCAAATAGAAAATCTGCTCTGCCATCTAGTGAAACCTGAGAAGAAAAATCCTTTTTCTTTTTTTTTTTCTTTTTTACCAGAAGCCGATTTGGAATATTCATTTGTATTTCATTCATTTATATTTTTTGTTAATAACGAAACTGCATTAAAAATGAGATACAGGTAGTTCTCAACTTACAGCCATTCATTTAGTGACCGTTTGAAAACACAACGGCACTAAAACAAAAAAGTGACTTATGACCAGTTTTCACAATTACGACCATTGCCGATTACACACAAATCAAAATTGGGAGCGCTTAGCAACTGGCTTATATTTAAGAGAAGTTGCACCGTTCCGGAGTCTTGCAATCACCCATTTGTAATTTTCCCAGCCTGCTTCCTACAAGGAAAGTCAGCGGGGGGGGGGGAGCCAGCTTCGTTTAACAACCACAAGATTCACTTAACAACGGCAGTGATTTGCCCAACAACAACCGTGGCAAAAAAGATCATCAAGCAGGAGAAAGCCACTTAACAATGGCCTTGCTTAGCAACAGAAATTTTGTAATTGAGGATTATCTGGATGGAAATATTTTATTTTTATTTTATTTTAATCCCATTTATATCCCGCCCTTCTCCGAAGACTCAGGGCGGCTTACAATTTAAGCACAAACCAATGTACTTAGCAATAGCCTTCATTCTATGTATATGCCTGCTTATTAGGGCTTTCACACACACCCCAAGCGGCATTATTACAAAGTCAGCTTATTGCCCCCCACAATCTGGGTCCTCATTTTACCTACCTCGGAAGGATGGAAGGCTGAGTCAACCTTGAGCCTGGTGGGACTCGAACCTGCACTAATTGCAGGCAGCTGGTGTTACTTAAGGAGGCATTAGCCCACTGCTCCACCAAGGCTCATCTTTAATGTTCAACGGCTGTCCCAAAGGTGCTTTTTTTCAAGAGGCAAAGGGACTTTTTTGTTTTTCTTGGAAGATGTTTTGCTTCTCAATCCCAGAAGCTTCTTCAGCTCTGACTGGATGGTGGGGAAGGGAAGGATTTATAAGCCTTGCAGACCGCTGGTCATTTGCATACGTTTAGATACTCCCGCGCCGTTAGCTATGCACTTTGGGATGAGCGCCCTTCGAACGGTGCGGGAGTATGAATGGATTTCCAGAAAATACTGCAGACTACAGGAACCATCTGCGCTTCAGTTTGAGATTCAGACAACATCCCCAACAGCTTGCTCCTGTCTTCAATGGTGAAGGGACCTGGGGCAAAAAAACATCTTGCAGCCAAGAAGGCTCCACCCCCTTTTGCACCACTCAGGTGCCCCCCCGAGGACACAGGTAAACCTCCAAGAGGCCTCAACTTAGTGGAGCAGTGGGCTAATGCCTCCTTAAGTAACACCAGCTGCCTGCAATTAGTGCAGGTTCGCGTCCCACCAGGCTCAAGGTTGACTCAGCCTTCCATCCTTCCGAGGTAGGTAAAATGAGGACCCAGATTGTTGGGGGCAATTAAGCTGACTTTGTAATAATGCCGCTTGGGGTGTGTGTGAAAGCCCTAATAAGCAGGCATATACATAGAATGAAGGCTACTGCTAAGCTTGTAAGCCGCCCTGAGTCTTCGGAGAAGGGCGGGATATAAATGGAATTAAAATTAAAAAATTAAAAATTAAAAAAATTAAAAGAAGGCAAATGACCAGCTCTCTGCAAGGAGTATAAATCCTTCCCTTCCCCCACCATCCAGTCAGAGCCGAAGAAGCTTCTTGAATGAGAAGCGAAACGTCTTCAAAGAAAAACAAGGAAGTCCAGTTGCCTCCTGAAAAAAAGCACCTCTGGGACCTGTTCAAGATTGCAAACATTTTTCCATCTGAATTGTCGTACCCTTCCACGCTTTGTAGGTGCACTCAGCTCTCAATGAGAAATTCTGGCTACCTTTCCACCCTCACCAACCCACATTAGAGAAACTCCTGAACCCGTTAAATTTGAAAATTTGCATTTTAAACTTGAGCATTCATCCAAACAGCGTACATCCTGACTGCAAATGTGCACACTTTGTTAACCTCCACAGTTGCTTCACGGCGATTTGCTTTCAAGCCATTCAGGCAAATAGCAATTGTGTGAATGTCTTCCTCAAAGGATGGCTTGCTTGATTAGTAAGTCCGGCATGGGTGGTTTTTATTACAGGTATACTGAAAGCAGATAAGGAGGTAAGGATCAAAAAACTGGTCTATCGATGTACCTGTAAAATAATTGAATGACCCACTGAGACAACAAGAGATTTCTGAGCATTTTTAATTTCAAAAGGTTGCTACTATAGAAAAGATTCTGAGAACCAGTCCATGATACAAAAAAGCAGTAAACTCCTCCCAATAATCAAATCTGCTACAGCTAAAGAAGTGCAAAGAATCTTCCCGGTTTATGTAGTGTCACTATTAGAAGATTTATCTCAATAAGCTTTGGGAGGAGAGTGGGGGGTGGTTTCTCTTCATATGATAGGCGGACACCAATCTTGACTATGTTCTCCTGGCCAGTTTGACCACATGGGGAAAACAAGAAGCAGCAAGAGAGAAAACACACACTTGTCCATCTCCAAGCAACTTTGAGTGGTGTTCTTGATCACCTTCATTCACGGGCGAAGCCCAGTGAAGGATAACAAATGGAGCCCTGGACCTCTGTCTCCAAGCCATATGCTCTTTCCAAGACGCTCTGCGCATCTTCTGCAAGGCTATCCAGAGCAGTGTGCAACAAATAATAGGCAGCCACAAACGAGATGGCCCCTGCTACCAAGTTGTTGAAAATGGGCACCTGG
The DNA here is from genome assembly GCF_964194415.1 of Vipera berus. NCBI lineage: Eukaryota > Metazoa > Chordata > Lepidosauria > Squamata > Viperidae > Vipera > Vipera berus. The sequence continues at coordinate 5,586,528 of NC_138212.1, read as the reverse complement.
CTCTTCACCACTGTGGCCGCCACCTGCCCGCAGACTGCAGCTTGGTTCAAAACCGCCTGGACGGCATTCTCTGAAAAGTCTCTTGCGAATGTTGAACGCACTTGATTTTTCAATTCACAACAGGGTTTTGAGACCGTGATGGCCAAGGTCTCCAAAGAAGCAGCATCCAACCCAAAATGCTGCTGGTATTTCTGGAGAGTCTTCATGAGCATGGGGACGTTGAGGTGGAACGGATGGCCAGGCAGGGCTGAAATAACACATGCCAGCAGCGCCTTCTTCCAGATGTGCTGGCGCAGTGCACTCTTCTTCTTCTGCACAGCTGCAGCGGTGACGGATGGAAAGGAAAGCAGCAGGGTGTGCCTCTTGTGACCCTCCAGCTCTTCAGCCAGAGTATCCTGCAAGCGCTGGAAATCAAATCTCTGCAAATGGAAGCTGGAGATCAAGAAAACCTTGGGGTTCTCCAGGCCTTCCTTCTGGAGCTGGCGGGTACAGTCTGCCTCCATTTGCTTCAGCACTTGAACTTCCTGGAAAAAGGTTGGTCTTCGTTGTTGGGAAGCCCGCAGGTCCTGGTCTATCTTGGAACGGACGAAGTAGAAACGTTTGCCCATGCTTGCCACGGCCCGAGCCAGCTCAGCGTGGTTCTCTCGAAAACGTTCAGACGCTAAAATGATGAAGAAATCGTATCTCTCAAACCTCACCAGCTGCAGATATTTTTTGGCTTGGAAGGAAGGGGTACCAATGCCTGGCAAGTCCCAAAGCTGGACACGGGGCAGATGAGGGTGACGATAAGGGGTGGGTGAAGCAGTCGTCTCAACCACGCCAGTTTTGGCCGCACAGAAGTCACCATCGCCGATCCCCAACATGGCATTGATGAAAGTGGACTTGCCAGCCCCACCTTCGCCCGTCACTGCGATGTCTAGTGTGGTGGTTTCTAGAGAATCCAGGAGTGACTGGACTTGAGAAGACACCTCCAGAACAACTTTGGATTGGATAACAGAGGCCATCTCTCTTAGGTCCTCCTCCCGGATGTCCATGGTGGAAGCTCAGCTGAAAGAATAGAAGACAACAGGGAAATCAAGTTTCTTTCTTTACAAGCTATTTTTTTTTTAAAAAAAAAAAACCTCCCGTTTTAAAACCCTGTAGTCCCTATTCAGGGTATAATGGAGGCAACTGGATGGAGTTGAGCATTTACTGATCAGATGCCCTTCGTGACAACTACATGGTGTTGACAGCAGATTTTTTATTATTATTATTATTTTTGCACCCTAAGAGAGAAAAATCTGCCACTATCTAGGATTGAACTCTCAACCTTCAGAGTGGGAGGAGAGCATTTTCACCACTAGGCCACCACAATGCTTATCTTTTCTATTTATTTGCATTTATATTTATATTTATTTGTACATATAATTTAGATATGGATATATGGATGGATAAAACAGTAGTTTCTTGCTAAAAGATCATAACAAGCAATAAAAGGTAACTGTTTAAAGTATATCTACCTAATCTACTTTAAACAGCTACTTTTTATTGCTTGTTATGATCTTTTAGCAATAAACGACTGTTTTATCCATTCTGGTGTTCGAAGATTTTATACTTTAAGTAAATATGCCTGGGATTCATATTTTTAAAATTATTAAGAATAACATCTATACACACACACACACACACACACACACACACACACACACATATATATATATATATATATATATATATATATATATATATATATATATATATATATATGTAAAGGTAAAGGTAAAGGTAAAGGTAAAGGTTCCCCCGCACATGCGTGCTAGTCGTTTCCAACTCTAGGGGCTGGTGGCCATCTCTGTTTCGAAGCCGAAGAGCCAGCACTTGTCCGAGGACGTCTCTGCAGTCATGTGGCCGGCATGACTAGATGCCAAAGGCGCACGGAACCTTCCCACCGGAGTGGTCCCTATTTTTCTACTTGCATTTTTACGTGCTTTCGAACTGCTAGGTTGGCAGAAGCTGGGACAAGGAACAGGCGCTCACTCTGTTACACGGCACTCGGGATTCGACCCGCCAAACTGCCGACCTTCTGATCGACAAGCTCAGCGTCCTAACCCACTGAGCCACCGTGTCCCATATATGTATGTATACACACACACACACACACACACACACACACACACACATTTAAAAACTTATTTATTTGAACAATCTGGCCTGGTCTGATGGGTTAGGGGTTGGATTTAGTTTTAACACAGTTTTATTATTGTATTATATTGGGCATAATTATTTAATCCTTTTTAACTTCTTTTTTAACTTTTGTATTTATATTTTGATATTTATTGCCCTGTACCGGTGACCGCCCTGAGTCCTTCGGGAGAAGGGCGGTATAAAAATTTAATAAATAAATAAAATAAATAATAATAAAATGTGGATTGGGCAATAGCTCCCTCTGCAGGACAGCTTTAGTTATGCATGGCTGATTTGAAAGAGCAGTCTCTACAATCTCAAGTTATTTTTACAAATTACTCAAGGTGGCAAACATAGCCAACACACCTTCCTCCTCTTATTTTCCCCACAACAACAACTCTATGGAGTGGGTTGGGCGGAGAGGGAGGGACTGGCCCAGGATCACCCAAGCTGGCTTTCAGGGCTAAGGCGGGACTTGAACCCACAGCCTCCTGCTTTCTAACCTGGTGCCTTAACCACTAGACAGGATAGCCCACTAGATCTTATCTCCTTTTAAAGATAATAATAGGCGAGCAATCAGTTAAAGCCCTTCAGGAGAGAATTTCTTATCTAGATCAGATTGGGATCAATTGCCAAGCTGATGATCTGAATATTTTATCTCCATTCGTTGTTCAAAGTTCTGATGGACCTACTGATGGGCTGTCTGCCAAAACAAAGCAAGATTATGAAAAGGAAGCTGGGAAGCCTATAATTACGGAATTTGTCTGGCAAGAACTAAGAATGCTTATTCACAGGGAATTGCACGTGTAAAGCTTGTAACAATTCTGGGTGGTTGGAAAGCTGATAAAAATAACAGAAACGTTAGGCATCTTGTATAGTCCTAGAGGAGATCAACCCCGACTGCTCCTTAGAAGGCCAGATCCTGAAGCTAAAACTCAAATACTTTGGCCACCTAATGAGAAGGAAGGACTCACTGGAGAAGAGCCTAATGCTGGGAAAGGTTGAGGGCAAGAGAAGAAGGGGACGATGGAGAATGAGGTGGCTGGATGGAGTCCCTGAAGCAGGAGGCGTGAGCTTAAATGGACTCCAGAAGATGGTAGAGGAGAGGAAGGCCTGGAGGAACGTTGTCCATAGGGTCGCGATGGGTGGGACACGGCTTCGCAGCTAACAACAACAGCAAAAATAGCTCAGCTAGAAGCTAGGAACAGAGATGGCCTGGAGCAAATAGAATGTGTATTAGATAACTCCTGAAGCATTTATTAGCCAAGGCTTAGGAATCAGAATGGCTAGAGACCAAGAGAATAATTGTTAGATCATTACTAAAATGTTTAATTAGAAGATTTATTTTTAAAAATAGCCCACCTTATCCCGCCTTTCACTTTAGTAAAAATGTATAGACCTTCTGTGGTTTGACGTTCCTTGACATTTTGGCTTCAATGAAAGGAAACAAAATCTGCACCTCACATCTGGGGTTGTTCTTCACGGGCCTCAGCATCCGGCCCCGACCCAAATGCTGAGGGGAAAGGGAGAGTTGCCAAGCTGACTCAGGAATTCTGGGAGTTGAAGTCCATGAGTCATAAAAGAGCCGAGGTTGCCTAACCCTGGCCTAGGCCATACTTGATCCGAATGTCCTCACAGCTTGTGCCAAAGTGCACTTCTTTGAATCAAACAAACTTTGTTTTTCCTCCAGGCCTGCAAATTTCTGCCCACTTTCTCTCCAAGTGACCGCTCCTTTTGTTCCTTTTCCACCAGCTCTTTAAATGCACTGAGATTTTCCGCCTACATTTTCCTCCTACAGTTATTCAGTTTATAGTATCCACCCGTCCCGTTCACGGGGCACACCCATGCCCCCCCCCCAAAAAAAAACAAGAGAAGGAAGTAGTTGTGCTACTTTTTGTTAACACTGAAAGAGCATCCAAGCCTGGCAGCGCCAGCCCACAAAGAAGCCAATCCAGGCCAAAGAACATTGCAAACTATTTTTAAAACCTCACCCACTTTCTCTGCACTCGCCCAATGCAGCCCACTCTGTCCTCCTCCAGAAAAGCACATTACACTCGGTTTTTTTTACACACACACACACACACACACACTAACTACAGATTATTCTCGAAATCCGACCACAACGGAGCCCCCAAATTCCCCTCGCTAAGCCTGGCAGTGGTGAGTCACACGCGCTGCTTTGCAATCTTTTTGCCATGGTTTTGCAGCGAATCGCTCCCGTTGTTAAGCGCATCACGCGGTCAGTAAGCGAATCTGGCTTCTCCCCCTATTAACTTGGCTTGTCCGAAGCTCTCTTAAGAAAGTTGCAAATGACAATCCGAGGACTCCAGGATACCGGAAACCTCGGTCAGTGCAGGCCGGTTGCCAAGCACCCAAAGTTTGATCACGTGGCCGTGGGGATGGGGGGTCATAACCGTGACAAACCGGCCGTAAGTCAAGTTTCCCCCCCCCCCCAGTGGCTTTGTAACGCTGGACGGTCCTATGTAGAGGACTGCCCGTTGCTGACTTGTCGCCGATTTACCGCACCAGCAGGGAAAATGCTAAGCTTGTAAGCCGCCCTGAGTCTTCGGAGAAGGGCGGGATATAAATGGAATTAAAATAAAAATAAAATAAAATAAAAAATCCGACACACACCCCCGACTCACCTCTTAAAGGATCCTCGCAGCCGCCTTTGCGTCTTTCTTGCAGGAGCCGCGAATTAAAAGAGATGCGCGCGATCCTCCGGAGCTTGGGGGGGGGTGTCCCCGGAATCCGAAAGCTCCACGCTTCTCCTTCTGGATCGAACGGGATCTCCCGCCGCCAGACGAACGCCCTTCCGAGCCAGGGAGTCCCCGTGAAAGGCAGCTCCAGATGGGCGGCCTTTAGCTCGGATAAAGGGGAAAAGAAAGAGAAAGCGCCCTGGAGAAGGCGGAGCTGCTGGCCGGGCGGCGGAAAGGGGGAGGTGGTTGCCGAGTTTCTCCCAAGGAGCAACGTTGGACGGCATCCTGAACGGAATCCAGGTTGGGGTAAATCCGGAGTGGCTCCGTTTCTTCGTCCTTGGGTGGGTGGGTGGGGGGTAGGGGGGAACTGCAGACCAGTTCGGAACACCGCGAAATAGGAGCTTTATTCGATTCGGGTCGATCTTCCCACTGCAAAGGCCATGCGCTCCAAAAGGATCCATGCAACCAGAGAGAGAACAATGCAAAAAAAAAAAAGAAAGTTGCTTGCAAAAAAAAAATCTGCTTATTTTAACATCATCCCAGTCTGTGATGTTTACCTGCATTTGTTGCGTTTTAAGAGCCGCACGCACGCGCGCACACACACACACACACACACAAAATTGGTAGAAAAAGAGTCCATGGAATTCAAGTGGACTGGACTTAGATCTCTGGTGGATGTGAAGGGACTCAAGACTAATGACACGTTTGACTCCTGGGACTCTTGTCTGGCCATCTCCTGCATCAGGGGTCCTCCACCTGGGCAAAGCTGGCTGAGGAATTCTGGGAGTTGAAGTCCACAGGTCTTCAAGGTTTCCAAGGTTGAGGACCCCTGTCCTACATCAGGGTCGCAAAGTGTCTCAATTTTAAGCACAACGGAAGTGAGGACTTAATTCTACCAGGCTGATGTGATCTCTTAGTTAGCAACTGTGCCACTTAAGGGATGGAGTCGCCAGTCCCAACTGTGGTCATTAAGCGAGGACTACATGAACTCTTACTTGTTCTGTCTTCCCCGCTCCCCTGGACCCAATGATGACAACTCTCTGATATTCGAGAAAGCTTTTTGCCGCTGTTGAAAGAACAAGAGAGGGCATCTCTCCAGAGAGGTATAAAGTTTTCCCAGCCGAGATCGGCTTCCACAGGCTGAAAAGGTCGAGCGGTGTTAACTGAGGACGCTGCACGCATTTCCCAAACGGGCAGTGTCTTTCATATGCTCTGTTGCAATGGAGGAGGGGGGCTTTCTGTGTTTAAACCTCTGAGCAAAATTTGTGTAAAACCTTCAAATCCAGCAGGTCCAAAATGTTGCTTGTTGAAAACAGGACCTTGCCGGAAGCCAGTTTCAGAGCCTTTTACAGGAGAGAGGTTGGTGTGCCAAATCGGGGCCACGGATGACCGGCCTTTTCCAAAGAACAGCTGCTCCCAATTTCGGCTGCTCCCTTTTTTTTAGCAGTATGAATGATGCAGATTGGCCCTTAGATGTTTCCATCCTTGGAACAAAAGTCAGCACTGTGGAAGAATCGATTTAGTGGAGGTAAAAAAAAACCACACAAAAAAGGTAAAGGAGTTCCTGTGGGATTTTACTCCACTGGTCATTGCTGACTTTCCAGAATGGTGCTCATCTCCGTTTCAAGGCTATTGAGACAGTGCTGACCATGGCCATGTGGCCAGCATGACCTCACAGCATGACCTTCCCACAGAAGTGGTACGTACCTGTCTATCTATTCGCATTTCCATGCTTTTGAATCGCTAGGTTGGCAGGAATCGGAGCGAGGACAGGAGCTCACCCCATCACGTGGCGCCGGGGTCTCAACCATCCAGCCGACAAGCCCAGTGTCTTAACCACTGAGCCGCCACACCGCCCCCTAGTGGAGGAGGCTTTTAAAACAATTAAGAGATCAGAGGGGCTTTTACAGTCACAATCAGTGGCTTTATAATACGATCCGTCCTAGGATACCAAATGAAATATTACATTTTTGTCCGAAGATGAAAAAAAATCTTGAAATGAGAAGAGAATTTCAAGCTTTAGCCACCAGAGTTTCCACCTTGATCTTTTCCCTCAAAGAGGACTAGAAACGTTGGTTACATTTCAACCAACAATACGTGGCTTTAAAAAAATCTTATTAATTTCAGTGGGGCAGAAAGAAAACATGAATGATGCTTTTGAGAAACTCAGTGAGATTTAATCTATTATTATTATTATTATTATTATTATTATTATTATTATTATTATTATTATTTGGGGGAGAGAATTGAGTTTTTACAGATGTTCAACAGGTTAAGCTTTATCCTTTACTGCATTTAACTTTTTGTGGTTTTAATATTTTTTTTTGTTTTAATGTTTCTCAGGGAAGAGGGTTATTTTGATGACTGACAACCATAATAGCACTGAAAAAAGTGACCTACAGCTGGTCCTCACATTTCCGACCATTGCAGGATCCTCAAGGTCACAAGGCCAAAAAAAATCATAAAATTGGGCATGTCTCACTTAATAACCAGCTTGCTTATTAATAGAAATTGTCCTCTCAATTCTGGCCATAAGTCAAAGATTACTTGTACTTATACATAGTAATAATAGCACAAAGAGAAACAATTCATAACGGCTGAACCGATAAGCCACCCTGAAACCATGAATAAATATGGTTATTTAGCGCAGGGCACACCGTACATGGATTAGCTGTATACATATATATATTGACATTTCCGGCCCTCTCAATTCCTGGCAAATAGATGGGGAAGAAATGGAGGTAGTGACAGATTTTATTTTCCTGGGCTCCAAGATCACTGCAGATGGGGACTGTAGTCAAGAAATTAAAAGACGCTTGCTCCTGGGGAGGAAAGCCATGGCAAATCTAGACAGCACACTAAAAAGCAGAGACATCACCCTGTCAACAAAAGTGCGTATAGTCAAGGCTATGGTCTTCCCAGTTGCAATGTATAGCAGTGAAAGCTGGACCATAAGAAAGGCTGAGTGCGAAAGAATTGAAGCCTTTGAACTATGATGCTGGAGAAGACTCCTGCGAGTCCCTTGGACTGCAAGGCGATCAAACTGGTCAGTCCTAGAGGAGATCAACCCTGACTGCTCTTTAGAAGGCCAGATCCTGAAGCTGAAACTCAAATCCTTTGGCCACCTAATGAGAAGGAAGGACTCACTGGAGAAGAGCCTAATGCTGGGAAAGGTGGAGGGCAAGAGAAGAAGGGGACGACAGAGAATGAGGTGGCTGGATGGAGTCACTGAAGCAGGGGGACGTGATCTTAAATGGACTCCAGAAGATGGTAGAGGACAGGGAGGCCTGGAGGAACGTTGTCCATAGGGTCGCAATGGGTCGGACACGACTTCGCAGCTAACAACAACATTGACATTTCATTCAAATATAAAGGTTAAAAATTATCTATATCCAAATAACAGCCTCTAGGGCTGCTAGGCTGTCTAACCCAGGGCTCTGCAACCTTGACAACTTGATGCCTTGTGGACTTCAACTCCCAGAATTCCTCAGCCAGCATAGCCTCCTTTTGCAACCCCCTCCCCACCCCCCCACCCCGCCGCCGTCTTTTTCCGCACCCGTCTAAAATTAGAAAGTGACCTCAGGGGCTCCCGGGGAAGCTGGGATTGGGGGGTGGGGTGGGGGCGGCGCGGGAGTGGGGGGGGGAGCGAAAGGTTTCCAGCGGGAAGCTTTATTTGGAGACGACGAGCGGGTCTCTCCCCCCTCCACTCCCGTGCACGTGCAATGGAAAGGCGGGAGCGCGCGCTTTCCAAAGCTTTCTTGGAACGTTCGGCCCGGGGGAAGCAGCGGCCGCGGGAGCGCGCTTTTTGCAAAGGCACCCCCTCCCAACACACAAACACACGCGCGCGCACAAAGACACAGGCTCCGCCTCCCGGCTCGCCGACTGACAAGCCGAGGCGACTCCGGATTGGCCGAAAGCAGCAGCCAAGTCGAGAAGCTTCTGTGAAGTGTCAGAGCCCGGCGGGGGAAGGGGGGGGGAGGAGGAGGAGGAGGAGGAGGAGGGGGGGCGAATGTACTAGAAGGGGCGGGGTGGGAGCGGGACTCTTGCCTATAAAGTGGGGCAGAGGCGGGCAAGCGGGGCGTTATAAGAAACGCGTGCAAGACAGCGGGCGGCGGTTTGCAACGGCGGATTAAATAAATCAAGGGACAAGCAAAGCCACCGCGAAGCGCTTTGGGGGGGATTCCACGAGAAGCGATTTTGCAAACGAGCAAAAACAAATAAAAAAAAAGGTACCTGGGAGCGCAAGTTGCTAGGAGGAGGAATTGCAGAGGCGTCGCATCCCCACGACTCGTGCAAGAGTCCTGTTTCGGCGGGAGGGTGTTTAGGTTGGGGGCTGCTTTTTTTTTAAAATGGACTTTTTTTTGCAAGGTCTCGGCTTCTTTTCCTGTCCGTGCAAGCGCGATGCGGAGGACTGGTTCGCCTCCTCCTCGCGCGACCCGCAAGGGGGGGGGTTTAAATACCGGCCCGCCGGTCTCGTTCGCACGACGCGCCGTTCTGGCCGCTGCCTTGGAGCAAAGTTGTTGAAAGTTGCGTTCAAGTCGGGCTTTGGCGGCGGCGGCTCCCTTTATTTTTGCAGAGTTAGGCGTCCGCGGTGAACGAAGCCCGCCCGTTTTTTTAGCTCGGGATCTGCCGTAACGGTTTTAGAAAGTGGGGCTATTTCGGTTGGCGGGAGAAGAAACGTGTTGGTGTGAATGCTGGCAGGGGCGAGGTTAGGAAGGGGCGCCCGTGTTTCGTGTGGTCTTGAGAATCGAAGGGCTGTTGTGTTGTGGGGGAGGAGGGAAGGAAGGCACGGTTGAGTCTACCGATTAGGCTGGGCTAAGGGTTGTGGGGAGGGGGAGCGAACGTGGGAAGGGTGCGGGAGAGAGACCTCAAGACGCGTGTGATAACGATCGCCTTGGCTGAAAACTCCCCGATTTGCAGTCGGGACACGTCGGAATCCCACTACATCCTGTTTTGTTTCTTAAAAGAGACTTGGGAAAGCGTGGGGGAGGGGTGGCATAAGCTAGTTCCCCCTAGATCTCTTCCCCCCCCCCCTGCGCCCACCGGAAAAAGTGGGGGGGGGTCTTTTTGCTTGCAGCCTCGGGGAAAAGACGGTTTATTGCAGAGTGGGTTTTCCTCCCCCCCCCCTTTTGCACGCAGTTTGGTTTTTGCTTTGCAGTCTTTAACCCTTTGCTATCCTGTTGCTGAAGAATGCAGAGGAAGCATCGAGAAGGTCTCGGTCCAGAGGTAGGCAACCTCGGCTCTTTTATGACTCCTGGACTTCAACTCCCAGAATTCCTGAGTCAGCTATGCTGACTCAGGAATTCTGGGAGTTGAAGTCCAGGAGTCATAAAAGAGCCGAGGTTGCCTACCCCTCTGGTCCAAAAAAAAAAAGCTGGTATCCCATAGACCAGGGGTAGGCAACCTTGGCTCTTTTATGACTCCTGGACTTCAACTCCCAGAATTTCTGAGCCAGCCATGCTGAGGGGAAAGGGAGAGGTTTCCGTGCTGAGCCATGCTGACTCAGGAATTCTGGGAGTTGAAGTCCAGGAGTCATAAAAGAGCCGAGGTTGCCTACCCCTCTGGTCCAAAAAAAAAAGCTGGTATCCCATAGACCAGGGGTAGGCAACCTTGGCTCTTTTATGACTCCTGGACTTCAACTCCCAGAATTTCTGAGCCAGCCATGCTGAGGGGAAAGGGAGAGGTTTCCATGCTGAGCCATGCTGACTCAGGAATTCTGGGAGTTGAAGTCCAGGAGTCATAAAAGAGCCGAGGTTGCCTACCTCTCTGGTCCAAAAAAAAAAGCTGGTATCCCATAGACCAGGGGTAGGCAACCTTGGCTCTTTTATGACTCCTGGACTTCAACTCCCAGAATTCCTGAGCCAGCCATGCTGAGGGGAAAGGGAGAGGTTTCCATGCTGAGCCATGCTGACTCAGGAATTCTGGGAGTTGAAGTCCAGGAGTCATAAAAGAGCCGAGGTTGCCTACCCCTCTGGTCCAAAAAAAAAAAGCTGGTATCCCATAGACCAGGGGTAGGCAACCTTGGCTCTTTTATGACTCCTGGACTTCAACTCCCAGAATTTCTGAGCCAGCCATGCTGAGGGGAAAGGGAGAGGTTTCCGTGCTGAGCCATGCTGACTCAGGAATTCTGGGAGTTGAAGTCCAGGAGTCATAAAAGAGCCGAGGTTGCCTACCCCTCTGGTCCAAAAAAAAAAGCTGGTATCCCATAGACCAGGGGTAGGCAACCTTGGCTCTTTTATGACTCCTGGACTTCAACTCCCAGAATTTCTGAGCCAGCCATGCTGAGGGGAAAGGGAGAGGTTTCCATGCTGAGCCATGCTGACTCAGGAATTCTGGGAGTTGAAGTCCAGGAGTCATAAAAGAGCCGAGGTTGCCTACCTCTCTGGTCCAAAAAAAAAAGCTGGTATCCCATAGACCAGGGGTAGGCAACCTTGGCTCTTTTATGACTCCTGGACTTCAACTCCCAGAATTCCTGAGCCAGCCATGCTGAGGGGAAAGGGAGAGGTTTCCATGCTGAGCCATGCTGACTCAGGAATTCTGGGAGTTGAAGTCCAGGAGTCATAAAAGAGCCGAGGTTGCCTACCCCTCTGGTCCAAAAAAAAAAAGCTGGTATCCCATAGACCAGGGGTAGGCAACCTCGGCTCTTTTATGACTCCTGGACTTCAACTCCCAGAATTCCTGAGCCAGCCATGCTGAGGGGAAAGGGAGAGGTTTCCATGCTGAGCCATGCTGGCTCAGGAATTCTGGGAGTTGAAGTCCAGGAGTCATAAAAGAGCCAAGGTTGCTTACCCCTGGCCATAGACGTTGGATAAAACCAGAACCACAATCCCTTTCTCTTATTTTTTTTCTCTTTATTTTAAGTCACTTTGACTTTGAGCCATCTGATCACAGTCTCGGGAGGGTTTCGTGTCTGGCGTTGAGCGCAGAAAAGCGTCTTGTTGCGCACGGGCAAATGGAGAGAGTTAGGAAGTGGATCGCATTCCTAGTAAAACCCGGAACTCCCATATTATTAATACGGATTCGTTCAGAATGATGGGTCGGAATAAAATGAAACTTGCCTGGGAGGCCGCTTTAAATAACTTATTTTAATTCGTAAGTAAATAGGCAGAGGGATTAGATTGTGCCATTTGTCTTCAAAAAAAATAATAATAATCGGATTTGTTTTGGTTCTTTTTAATAACTTGCTTATCCTCCCATTGCGCTGGGTTGCCTCTCTTGTAATTTATGACCTTTTTTTAAAAAAAAAAGTTCATTGCCTTAACGGCAGGCAATTGTCTTCATTCTTTCTGTATTACTTAAAAGGTTATTTTTATGACGCACTTCAGCCAGAAAAAAAATTTCCACTGGGAAAGGTTAAATCAATGGAAAAGAAAGCCTCTGCCTATTTTTTGGATTATTATTTTTTTTTGAACACAATACAAGATTTGGGCTGAAGTGAAGACTTTGGATTATGGTCTACCGACCAGAATAAATAGTTTGAGAAACTAATTGTAAGGTTTTATTTTGGAAGCAAGTTTGTTGATTTTGAGCAGCATTGATTAAAAAAAAACAAAATCCTGAGCAGCAATTCTATTTCTGTGGTCTTATGAAAATAGATTGTTCAGCCTGACCCTTTGATGTGGTTAAAACTAACTTTTATCAAGGGATAGTTAGGACTTAGTTCTTTCTAAGCGTTAACCTTGTTTTTCCCACTCTCCTGGATTTGGAGATTTTTGCCCCAATTTTTAGTCGCACAAATCCCAGAGAGTCTTATGGCTCTGACAGATGAAATAGGGCAGGGGGTCTTCAAACATGGCCCTTTTATGACTTGTGGACTTCAACTCCCAGAATTCCTCAGCCGGGCAAGCTGGCTGAGGAATTCTGGGAGTTGAAGTCCACAAGTCATAAAAGGGCCAAGATAAGTCCCAAGTCTTTAAAATGGTCTGGAAATTTGGCCCTGTTGCTTATTTCTTTTTCCTTCTTTCCTTTCTTATTTCTTCTATTGAGGCTTTGGGCTGTTTATGAAAGATCTACCAATCCTCTGAGATCTACAGGTCTCTTGCCAGCAGGACAAGAAAATCTAGTGAGGTTGAATCTCTATGGAGAAGTCTCAACCATCCAGGTCATGGTTATCCCAAAGGTGCTTCCCCCCCCCCCAAAAAAAAAAAAAAAAAAAACCAGGTGGGACTTTTTTCTGCTGGAAACCTTTTGCTTCTTATCCAAGAACTGGAAAAAAAAATTGAGAAGCCAAACATTTTTCAAAAGAAAAAAAAAACTTAAGAAAATCCAGTTGCCTTTTTAAAAAAAAAGGCACCTTTGGGTCTAGTTTTCAGAATTAATCTTTTTTTCCCTTCTTTTGAAGCAGGGGTACTTTAGCTAAAGTTGCAGAAATGTCTGCCTAATCTTGCTGGGGCTTGTGTGTGGTTTGGGGCTGTGTAGTTGACAGCTGATTGCTTGCAGCTGCAGTCTCCAAGCCAGCCCACTGGTGGAGTTCTAGAAAAATCTTTCCTATTCTGGAAGCAAGTTTGGTGGGGGGGGGGGGAAGCCTGCAGTGCAAGTCAGTGGCGCAAGTCTTTTTTTTTTTAAGTGTAGTCCCTGGCATGAGTGAGCAGGGTGGGGCTGTCACTGTGAGGTTTCCTCCCGCCCCCACCCCCATATCTTATCTTGGGTAGCCCAGCAGCATTTTTAAAAACCTGCTTCCTGCTGAGAAAACATTGGAAGCTTTGAGTTAGATCTTGGGATTGCAGTTGCTAAAAGTCTTCCTTTTATTATTTCCCAGCTTGACAGCTGGGTTTTGAAAGGCAAGGCTGAGCTTTCCAACCGGCATCTGCCTGACAAATTGGCAATTGCTTTTTCTTTCTTTTTCTTTTTTTTCTTTCTTAAATTGCATTTTTAAAAGCATTTTCTTAATTCGCTGTTTTAAATCTTGGCACGCAGGAATAGTTTTAAGACAGCTAGGTTATGTGTGTGTCTACAATTCACTTCTTTAAATGAGCTCTCTCTTCCTCCCTCCCCCCCCCCAAATCCAGCAAATTCGGAAAACGCCAAATTGCGAGCATGTGCAGAATTCTTTGACTACTTTAAATTCTTGCGTCGTTAAAATGCAAAGCTTCAGTGGCTTTCCTGGGGTGTTTTTCCCCCCAGTTATTTAGGATTTCCAATTTTTGTGCAGTTCTGAATATTTCCTGCAGGGGGCCCCAGCCAATTAAAAATACTTAGTGCATGCAAAACATTTGCGGCACCATAACAAAACATGGATTCATAAGAGGTTTATCCTGAAACGAGAGCTTCTTAGACCTAAATGGGAGCTATTCCCCCCCCCCATAAATGAATTGCCAAAAAAGAGGATTATTTTGTTTTGCTTAAAAGGAAATCTATATAAATGTACGCTTCCTGTTCTCTCCAACTCTTTGTGACAATCCGGAAAATCTCTTGCTAGTTAGCAAAGGGGGTGCAAAGAGCAAGCCTTGAGATAAAGGGGGGGGGGTTCCCTACCTGTTTCTAGAAGAAAAAGATGGCTTGCCAAGGTGACGCTAAGTGAAGATTATTTTCTATCTAGCAAACGCCGTTCAAATGCTCAAGCTTTTTTTCTTTCTTCCAAGAAAGCCAGTTGCAAAACCAGGGCTTTGCAGAGAGCATGTCAAAAGCATGCCCTAACAGCAGGGGTCTTCAAACTTGGCCCTTTTTATAACTTGGGGACACATGTGCCTGGCGGAGGAATTCTGGGAGTTGAAGTCCAGAAGTCAGAAAAGGGCCAAGTTTGAAGATTCCTGCCCGAGCAGGGGGTTGGACTAGATGACCTCCAAGGTCCCTTCCCACTTTATTAGTATTATTAAGCCTTCCAACTACAGTCAGGCCAATGTGGTTTGTTCCCAATTGCAGATAGAGTTGCTTTCTTGAGAGTTCTGTATTAACCTATGATGGTGCCTCTTTTTGTAGGCAACATGTCCAAGGGTCCAGCTGTCGGCATTGATTTGGGGACCACCTACTCCTGCGTAGGCGTTTTCCAGCATGGCAAGGTGGAGATCATCGCCAACGACCAGGGCAACCGCACCACACCCAGCTATGTGGCTTTCACAGACACAGAGCGCCTCATTGGCGACGCTGCCAAGAATCAAGTGGCCATGAATCCCACCAACACTGTCTTCGGTAAGAGGGGGATTGAGGCCAGAGGTCTAAGGAATTATGGGGAGATGAAAAATCAAAAACATCTGTAGGCCACTTAGTTGGGGAAAGGCTGCAGAAATAATGAGAAGTTCTCGGTAGGGTCCAGGCGTGTTTTTGTCAAGGGTCAAGGCAGTGATTGGGTGTCCGGGAAATTGATTCTTTTGGACCCAGAGATATTAAGCTTTATTATTAACTCAAGCAAACGGAATTAAAAGCGTAACGTAAAAAGCATACCTAGCAATAGCACTTATATGCTGCTTTGTAGTGCTTTACAGCGTTCTCTAAGCGGTTCACAGACTTGGCATATTGTCCCCAATAATCTGGCTCCTCATTTTCCCGACCTCGGAAGGATGGAAGGCTGAGTCAGCCTTGAGCAGGTCAGGATCGAACCCCTAGCCGTGGGTAGAGTTTGCCCGCAATACTGCATTCTCACCACTTTGCCGCCACCACATAATAATCTGGCTCCTCATTTTCCCGACCTCGGAAGAATGGAAGGCTGAGTCAGCCTTGAGCAGGTCAGGATCGAACCCCTAGCCGTGGGTAGAGTTTGCCCGCAATACTGCATTCTCACCTCTTTGCCGCCACCACATACCAAAACAAGATGATTCCCGAATCTCTTATAAACTTGGGGGTCTTGGTTGTTTTCTTGCAGACATTTCCTTACCAAACTTGGTAACATTATCAGTGCTAGAAAGGAAGTGGGATTTGCTACTATTTTATATGCTAGTGGCTTGTCCTGTCAGTATTGCTGGGAGTGTACTTATTGGTTCCTTGACTGAGGCTTGTTGGGAACCAACATCCACTCCCACCAACGCTGACAGGACAAGCCGCTAAAGAGTAAACTCCACCCCCTTTTAGCACTGATGATGTTACCTAGTTGGGCAATGAAATGTCTGCAAGAAAACCACCAAGCTCAGAGCACCAAGGACCCCCACAGTTCAACCCTGAGCTACAAATATTATCTTACAAACTCTCAGGAGTTCCTTAATAAACAGCAACACAGAGGCCACAAGGACAGCTAATTTCCAAAGTGCTCAGTGTTAAATTCTGTGCAGCATTCCCAGTTTTTAAAGGCCAAGTATCAAGGCTTTTATTAAAACCTGGCACCAGGACTTCGTGCCATATGGCAGGGGTAGGCAACCTTGGCTCTTTTATGACTCGTGGACTTCAACTCCCAGAATTCCTGAGCCAGCCATGCTGAGGAGAAAGGGAGAGGTTTCCATGCTGAGCCATGCTGGCTCAGGAATTCTGGGAGTTGAAGTCCACGAGTCATAAAAGAGCCAAGGTTGCCTGGCCTAGGCCGCTTTATGACTCATGGACTTCAACTCCCAGAATTCCTGAGCCAGCCATGCTGAGGGGAAAGGGAGAGGTTTCCATGCTGAGCCATGCTGGCTCAGGAATTCTGGGAGTTGAAGTCCACGAGTCATAAAAGAGCCAAGGTTGCCCACCCCTGCCCCTATGGTCACAAGACCTGACCTTTGGATATGTGGCAGGCACATGACTGGGATAGGGACCGAAAGTCTGAGACTTTCACTGATAAGAAAAGCTTTACAGCGAGAAAAGCTTAGATCTCCCCTTTTCTTTTATTCAGCAAGCAGGTGAGCTCAGAAAGAGCTCAGAACTTTTAAGCTTAAGAAGAAATCAAATCTGTCACTTAACTCCATGAAATACAATGTCTTCCACATTGTCACCACCACTGGGATGAAGAGAGAGCTGTTTGGTCCCAAGTATCTTGTTGCTTTTCACTGTTTAATAAATCTGGGAAGGCTTAGCCATAAAAATCAGACTTAAAACACCAATTTGGAACTTGCCCGCCCCCTGCTAGAAAAGGTTGACCGTGGGCCTGATAACGTTCAAGACCAGGCGTCTTCAGACTTGGCTCTTTTATGATGACATGGCTGGCTGAGGAATTCTGGGAGTTGAAGTCCACAAGTCATAAAAGGGCCAAGTTCGAAGCACCCTGTTCAAGACTTTTTTCCTTTTGGGGGGGGAGGCTGTGTCTTGCTGGGGAAGCCTTCAGTGCTTTGAATCCTCCCCCTTCTCAGATGCCAAGCGCCTGATTGGCCGACGTTACGACGATCCCATAGTGCACTCCGACATGAAACACTGGCCTTTCCAAGTGATCAACGACGGGGGGCGACCCAAAGTGCAAGTAGAATATAAGGGTGATGAGAAGTCTTTCTACGCTGAAGAGATCTCCTCTATGGTGCTCACCAAGATGAAGGAAATTGCAGAGGCTTACCTGGGCAAGGTGAGTGACCACAAAGGAAGCCTTCCCAACGTCTGTGTGTACCTTGCATGCAGGAGAAACGAAGCAGAGGAGACATGAACGCTGTATACAGGTAGTCCTCGACTTACAACAGTTCATCTGATGGCCATTCCAAGTTACAACGGCACTGCAAAAAAGTGACTTAAAACCATTTTTTTCATACTTCCAAGACCGTTGCAGCGTCTCCATGTGATCAAAAGTTGGACACTTGGGCAACTGGCTCATATCTACGACAGTTGCAGTGTCCCGGGATCACGTGATCACTTTTTTTTTTCTTTTTTTTTTCAATCTTCTGACAAGCAGTCACTGGGGAATCCAGGATTCACTTAGCAACTGTGGCAAGAAAATGGGGCAAAAAATTTACTGAACAGCTGTCTTGCTTAGCAACGGTGATTTGGGGCTCAGTTGCGGTTGTAAGTTGAGGACTACCACTGTACTCTGCCCCTCGTGATAAAATGTCAGTTCAAAAACAAGAACTGGCCTCTGGCATGGGGCAATGATATTCTGTCCCAAGAATTATCCTAGAAAGGGATGGAAAGAAGCAGAGGTATTTGGAGGCTGAAGATGCCTCGTGTTGAACTTCAGATCTTATTTTTAGCTCAAAGAAAGGAGGTTGCAATGGGAAGGTTAATGCTTGCAAGTAGGAACCGCTGATAAGATGAAGGCATTAATAGTGAGATTTCCGTTCATTTTCTTCTCCGAAGTAACACGGAAAGGGACTGTATTACTTTTCACTGACCTGATCTTTCCTTCCCTCCGTCACAGACAATTACTAATGCAGTAATCACCGTCCCAGCTTATTTTAACGACTCCCAGCGGCAAGCCACCAAAGATGCCGGCACCATTGCTGGCCTGAATGTTCTTCGCATCATCAATGAACCCACAGCGGCAGCCATTGCGTATGGTCTGGATAAAAAGGTATGGATGCAACATTCCTACCTGTGTTTGGGTTTTTAATGGCGAAATGAGTTTATTGGCACTTACCAGATCCTGTCCAGCTTAAATTGGAAGATGTAGACTATGATACCGGGAGAACACTAACATGGAGAATAATCTCTGGTATTTAAGCTGGCCTATATTTACTTTGTATTTGGTGGCCTTTGTCCTAGGACAGGGGTAGGCAACCTTGGCTCTTTTATGACTCGTGGACTTCAACTCCCAGAATTCCTGAGCCAGCATGGCTCAGTATGGAAATCTCTCCATTTCTCCTCAGCTTGGCTGGCTCAGGAATTCTGGGAGTTGAAGTCCACGAGTCATAAAAGAGCCAAGGTTGCCTACCCCTGTCCTAGGATATGGATATCCATGCAAAATAAGTTTCCCCTGTTCAACTAACTGGGTTCTCTCATTTTCAGGTGGGTGGTGAGCGAAATGTCCTCATTTTTGACCTGGGTGGTGGTACCTTTGACGTGTCCATTCTGACGATTGAGGACGGCATCTTTGAAGTGAAATCGACGGCTGGAGACACTCACCTGGGTGGTGAGGATTTTGACAATCGCATGGTGAACCACTTTGTCTCAGAGTTCAAGCGCAAGCATAAGAAGGACATCACAGACAACAAGCGGGCCGTCCGGCGGCTGCGCACAGCTTGCGAGCGGGCCAAGCGCACCCTCAGCTCCTCCACCCAGGCTTCCATTGAAATTGACTCCCTCTATGAGGGCATTGACTTTTACACCTCCATCACCCGGGCTCGCTTTGAGGAGCTGAATGCTGACCTCTTCCGGGGTACCCTGGAGCCGGTGGAGAAGGCTTTGCGGGATGCCAAGTTGGACAAGGCCCAGGTCCACGACATAGTGCTGGTGGGGGGCTCAACCCGCATTCCCAAGATCCAGAAGCTTTTGCAGGACTTCTTCAACGGCAGGGAGCTCAACAAGAGCATCAATCCGGATGAAGCCGTGGCTTACGGAGCAGGTAAGGAGTCATAAAAAGGGGCAGCGTATTGTGATGGAGTAAGAAACAGAGAAGCGGGAACCTTTTGCGTCCAGTTTAGGACATGACCTTGTTCATGATATGCGAAGACCTGGTTGGTTAATAAGCCATGCCTTATTGTTTATAGGTCGACCCGTTGTATGGCATAAACCAGAGGTGTGTCCAAACTTGGCAACTTGAAGACCTGTGGACTTCCAACTCCCAGAATTGCCCAGCCAGCATAGCTGATTGGGGAGTTGAAGTCCACAGGTCTTTAATTTTGTCAAGGCTGGACACCCCTAGTGTAAATGGAAAGGAAGCCCAGTGCATTTGTTGAACATCTCTGGAGGTTCTCAGTCATCCAGGTCATGGTTGTCCCAAAGGTGCTTTTCCAAAAGGCAACCTCGATTTTGTTTTTCCCTGAAAGTAATTCACTTCTCATCCAAGGAGCTTCTCCAGAACTGAAGAAGCTTCTTGGAGATGAGAAGGTGAAACATCTTGAAGGAAAAAGAAAATCCAGTTGCCTTTTGAAAAAGCCCCGTTGGGAGAGTGCATTTGTTGCTTCCTAGGAAGATCCAATTGGCTATTCTAGGGGGGGGGGGTGCAGGGTTAGATCTTGACCAACTTTCCTGCTTTGCTCTATCCAGCTGTCCAGGCTGCCATCTTGTGTGGGGACAAGTCTGAAAACGTGCAAGACCTCCTCCTTTTGGACGTCACCCCTCTTTCCCTGGGTATTGAGACTGCGGGTGGGGTGATGACGGCCCTCATCAAGCGAAACACCACCATCCCCACCAAACAAACGCAGACCTTCACCACTTACTCTGACAACCAGCCTGGAGTGCTTATTCAGGTAAGCAACGTTGCATCGTGGCAGGATGGAGCTGGGAATGGTAGAAGGAACGTAAGGATTGATGGCTAAGAAGCCAAGGACCGCAGAAGACATAGATGGAAAAGGAAGATGGTTTAGTTTTTGTTTTGTTTTTCTTTTTAAAAAAATGACCCTTGAGCGTGCAAAGAATGGTAGTTTTCCGGTGAGCAGGGAAATCCCCTTGTAAAACCAAACTTCAGAAAGAAATTATACAACCTTTGGCCTGGTTCCCTATGTGCAAAGTGACATAGCTTTGGGAGAAGGGTCAAAACACTTGTGTGGATCTTTTCCCCTAGCTCAGGGGTCAGCAACCTGAAACAGTGAAAGAGCCACTTGGAACCGGTTCCCTCACAAAAGGGAAAACTGGGAGCCGCAAAAAATGTGTGCGCATGCGCGTCCATGCGCAGAACAGGGTTTGACTGAAGAGTGGAGCCAAGGTGGATATGCACCTACCCTGCATATTTGAATTGATTGGTTGAATATTTTTAGTCCCACTTTTTTTTTTTTGGACTGCACATGGCAGAGGACTAGGAGCCGCAGGAGACGGCTGAAAGAGCCGCATGCGGCTCCAGAGCCGCGGGTTGCAGACCTGTGCCCTAGCTTATTGGTTGTTGTTAGCTGCAAAGTCATGTCCGACCCATCGCGACCCTATGGACAACTTTCCTCCAGGCCTTCCTGTCCTCTACCATCTTCTGGAGTCCATTTGAGCTCACGCCTACAGTGACTCCATCCAGCCACCTCCTCCTCTGTCGTCCCCTTCTTCTCTTGCCCTCAACCTTTCCCAGCATTAGGCTCTTCTCCAGTGAGTCCTTCCTTCTCATTAGGTGGCCAAAGTATTTGAGTTTTAGCTTCAGGATCTGGCCTTCTAAAGAGCAGTCAGGGTTGATCTCCTCTAGGACTGACCGGTTTGATCGCCTTGCAGTCCAAGGGACTCGCAGGAGTCTTCTCCAGCACCAGAGTTCAAAGGCTTCAATTCTTTGGCGCTCAGCTTTTCTTATGGTCCAACTTTCACTGCCATACATTGCAACTGGGAAGACCATAGCCTTGACTATACGCACTTTTGTTGACAGGGTGGCGTCTGCTTTTTAGTGTGCTGTCTAGCTTTGTCATGGCTTTCCTCCCCAGGAGCAAGCGTCTTTTAATTTCTTGGCTACAGTCCCCATCTGCTTATTGGTACCAGTCCCAAAAGGGTTTCAGATGGCATCTGGTGGTGGTGATGATTACATGCCATCAGATCATTGTTGACTGTTAGCAGCCATTTAACCCCTCTCCATGACAAGTTAGTTCTTGAGCTCTTCCAGCAGTGCCTTCATCCCTACCTTAACTAAATCTATCCACTTGGCCTGCCAGTTGTCCTTTTTTTTTTTTTTTTTTTTTTTGCCACGTTTCCCAGCACTGGAGTCTTCTCCAGCGAGAGCTATATTGTCAACTTGGTAAAGGAACCCATAAAATCGGTGCTAGGTTGAAGGGTAAATGTCAACATCCCGCTCAAGAATCCAAATAAATCAACAGGTTTAATCCGGTTCCGGAATTCTTACTGTATATTGAATACACAGCATAGTACTGTCGAAGGCAAAATTCACTCTGAGGTTCCCAGACACACCAGATCAAAGAATTAAACAACGTTCTCATCGTCCAAGCCGCCACTGCCATCCCCACCCCCACCCCCCTTTTCCACATAGTCACTGTAAACAGTTTCCCTTTGTTATGGGAACCGTCTGCTTTTCTTCCGCACCTGCTTCAGTGTCCTTGGAAATGGCTCAGGCTCTCAACAGTATTCAGCAAAAACCAACCACGTTTCATTTCTCCATCTCAAAACTTTTAAAGCAACACCTCCACCCCACCCCCCACCCCAACTCTAATGGCAAGAAGAAACGGAAGAGGCGTGTGGCTGCCAAAATTTCATTCTTGACAGTAAATTCATGCCACCCTCTAAAACCAAAGTCCAGATTCTAGAGGGGTTTTCTTTTATCAGACTCTTGGTTGGTAATAAGGGCCTCAAGCTTGACTTTCTACCCTGCTTGTTTTGTGATGACAGGTGTACGAGGGTGAGCGTGCCATGACCAAAGACAATAATTTGCTGGGCAAGTTTGAACTGACGGGCATCCCGCCTGCTCCTCGGGGCGTTCCCCAAATCGAAGTGACCTTTGACATCGATGCCAATGGGATCCTCAACGTATCTGCCGTTGACAAGAGCACGGGCAAGGAGAACAAGATCACCATTACCAATGATAAAGGTGAGGTGCCCAATCAGAAGGTACCGGCTTCAGGAAAAGGGTTTGATTTTCAGCGAATCATATTTTTGTTTCTTATCTCGTGCTAACTCCTCTTTTCCTTTCTCTCTTCCCCCCCCCCCCCTTAGGCCGTCTTAGCAAAGAGGAGATTGAACGCATGGTCCAAGAAGCAGAACAGTACAAGGCTGAGGACGAGGTCCAGCGGGAGAAGATAGCTGCAAAGAACTCCTTAGAGTCTCTGGCCTTCAACATGAAGAGCACCGCAGAAGACGAGAAGCTGAAGGACAAGTTGTCTCCAGAGGACAAGCAGAAGATCCTGGATAAATGCAATGAGGTCATTTCCTGGCTGGACAGGAACCAGGTGAGTGAAGGGGCAGGGAAGGCTGGTGGTGTTGGTTAAATCCTGTTCCTTCCCGCTCAGTTGTTTCCATGGCAAGTTCTTCATAAAGCTGTAGGATCTCAGGCTTTATAATCATGACTTTTAGAGACTTTGTCAGGTTACTGAATCGCAACTGCCCACGTTCCCAGCCAATATTAGCAGAGTGGAGCAGCCTACAGGTGCTGTAGGTATTTGGCTTTTCTATGAACTGATCCTAGATCACTTGCAAACACAAATTTATACTGGCTTTTTTCCCCAGATTATCTTGGGTCTTGGTGTTAGGGTCAAAATTGTATGTGAATCACCCAGTGGTATTTTTGATTAAAAGACCATTTGTCTCCTGACAAGGGAGGAGGGTTGTCTCCATAGCATCCAGATCAATGTTTTTTCAACCTTGGACCTCAACTCCCAGAATTCCTCAGCCAACATTGAAGTTCAGGTATCTTAAATGGTCAAGATCAGGGGTAGGCAACCTTGGCTCTCTTCTGACTTGTGGACTTCAACTCCCAGAATTCCTGAGCCAGTTTTAGTCCACCTTAGCCATGAAAGCCAACTGGGTGATTCTGGGCCAATCACAAGGAGACTGTAAATTCTAATCCCGCCTTCGGCATGAAAGCCGGCTGGGTGATTCTAGGCAGGTCCCCCTCTCCAGTCCAGCCCACCTCACAGGGTTGTTGTGCAGCAAATAAGAGGGAGGGAGGTGTGTTTGCCGCCCTATTTATAAAAATATTGAAGGTAGAATAAAAACAATATAAGTAAACGAAACCTAAAGGCAGTTGGCATCCTACTCTGCTTTGGCTGTTTTTTATGAGCCCTGAAGGCCCCACCTGGATTTCTTGTTAGAAGTGACAACAAGACAAGTCATTTTCTGCTTGCTCGCTTGCGTTCGGTTGTTCTCATTGGGGCCCTCCCATTTTTTTTTATTTTTATTTTTGCCTTTCCCAGATGGCAGAAAAAGATGAATATGAGCATCAGCAGAAAGAGCTGCAGAATGTTTGCAACCCCATCATCACCAAGCTGTACCAAGGAGCTGGTGGGATGCCCGGCGGGATGCCGGGAGGAATGCCCGGGGGCTTCCCTGGAGCTGGAGGAGCTGGAGGCGGGTCTTCTGGTCCCACCATTGAGGAGGTGGATTAAGCTCCTGCCTCTGCTGAAGCCCTGCCAAGAGGGATGGGTGGGTGAAGACTTAAGAAGAAACGCAACACATCTTTCAAAGGAGAACCATTGTTTGGTTCTGATTTCAGCTGTTGGCCTCCTGCCTGCTCGGGATGTCTTTGTGTCTCCGTGCCTCCGTCTCTTTCTACCTTCACACAGCTTCCTTATTTTGCTTTTCTCTTTCTCTTCCCCTTCCCGCCTTCTTGCTCCGTTAACGGAGCCACACATTTCTCCCAACTGCCAAAAGAGATTTCCAAATGACGTTCATGTGAATAAATTATTGCACTTCTGTCAACCCACCCCTTTTGTGCCGCTGTGGTTTGTTCTGTCCTTGGAAAATTACGGGTGTCGGTGTCGTACACAGAGAGAGAGAGAGAGAAAGCTAATGGCCGTTAAATGGATGAGGTGTGAAACAATTGCACTGGAGAGTTGAATGTTGTCCTAAGTCAGAAGGGAGAACTTCCGACACCCCAAGTGGCGCAGTGATTAGAATGTGATATTGCAGGCTAATTCTGCCGACTGCCAGCAGTTCGATTCTGACTGGCTTAAGGTTGATACATCCTTCCAAGGTCGATCAAATGAGGGCCCAGATTGTTGGGGGCAAGGAATATATAAATCCTTCCGTTCCCCACCATCCAGTCAGTGCTAAAGAAGCTTCTTGGATGAGAAGCAAAACATCTTCAAAAAAAAAAACCCAAGTCCAACTGCCTCTTGAGAAAGCACCTTTGGGTGCCCTTTAAAAGCAAAAACCGCAGTAATGAAGGCAAATATATGTGTCTCAGGATAATGTTGCAGGAACCAATCTGGGTCGGTCACTGGGACCAGTGGTTTATTCCTCGTGGGCTTAGAGACGTTCCCTGAAGCTAGCTAGTCCAAAACTCGGAAGACTAAGCCTCTGGTCCTGGTGACCAACCCAGATTGGATCTGGCACAAACTGCAGTTTACAAGATAGGATGTCCATAATTTTTCATTTCTCTGCCCTCGCTGTGTAAAACAAAATTGGTGCACTTTCTTCTTGTTCACCCATGCTAAGGGTGAAGTGAGTGAAAAGGAGACCAAGGAGTGAAGGTGACAGCTTAGTGCAAGAGTTTCCTCTTAACGATGGGTGTGTTGGCCTGGAGAAACCAGAGAAGTTGGTTCGGGCAGAACACTGCAAAATCTGAAGCAATGTTGGTTTTGCAAACAGCCCTTGGCAAATTCCTTGGCAATGTTGTTACCAGAGATCTTGGTAACGGAGCTTAAAATAGACCCATTAGTTTTCCCTTGCTGCGGAAAGCTGCTAAAGAGGGCTTTATATTCCATGAAACGTGTCCTGTGGAATCCCTTGTCATTTGACATCTGCTTAGTTCTTTAATAGGGACGTGGTGGCTCAGTGGGTTAGGACGCTGAGCTTATCGATCAGAAGGTCGGCAGTTTGGCGGGTCGAATCCTGAGTGCCGTGTAACAGTGAGCTCCTGTTACTCGTCCCAGCTTCTGCCAACCTAGCAGTTTGAAACCACGTAAAAATGCAAGTAGAAAAATAGGGACCACTATGGTGGGAAGGTAACAGCATTCCGTGCGCCTTTGGCGTCTAGTCATGCCGGCCACATGACCACGGAGACGTCCTTGGACAAGCGCTGGCTCTTCGGCTTTGAAACGGAGATGAGCACCGTCCCCTAGAGTCGGAAACGACTAGCACGCATGTGCGGGGGAACCTTTACCTAGTTCTTCATTGTTATCCAACAATGGGCCAAGATATTTGGCAACATCACCAAGTGATTATGTGCACTTAACCATCCAGCCAAACCTGATCACTTTCTCATAGGTGGCGGTTTAAAATAGCATCACAAACTCCTACATAAATAAAGATGAAACGGCGGCAGCCACCACGGAGCATTTGGAAATAGCTTTCTGAAACGCATGTCTGTTTTTTAAACACCTGATAAGTTCAAGAATTTGCTTTTGAGTAGGTTGCTGATGTTGGTGTTTGGTGGGAGTTTGCCTTCCAGATGTTGCTAAATTATAATTCCTAGCATCAGGAGCCAGCCTGGCGGGCTGATCTATGCCCCGCCCCTTTTCCAAGTGCATTGTCTGGGAGCAGGTCTTTGATTTCATAATTCTGGCTGCCATCTTGATTTCTTGACGTCACACGTGCCCCTACCCAACATCCTTCACTATTTTTAAATGGATACGTTTGGTCTACGTTAATATATTTTAATAAATGGAACTAAACTAGCTTTACTGGAGCCACTGGTCAGAGGAATACCAGAGAGGAAGAGTTGAAATAATGTTCTGAATTATCACTGGATAGTTATCTTTATTTATTTATTAAATTTATACGCTACCAATCTCGTAGCCATGTGGCTTTGTGAGGTTTATGACGTCATCAAAATAGCATTATTAAAAAATTAAAACAGCAAAACAATAAGTACGCGTAAATCCTTAACAACAATTTATTTAGTGGCCATTCAAAATTACAACAGGAATGAAAAAAGTGACCTATTGCCATTTTTTCGCACTTAGCGACCGTTGCAGCATCCTCATGATCACGTGATCATAATTCAGACATTTGGCAGCTTACTCATATCTCTGACCCTTCCATTGTCCTGGAGTTGTGGCTTTTGTGACCTTCTGACAAAGTCAATGGGGAAAGCAGATTCATTTAACAACCATGTTACGCAACAACTGCAGTGATTCACTTAACAACTGGCAAGAAAGGTCGTAAAATGGGGCAAAACTCACTTAACAGTCTCGCTTAGCAAGAAATTTTGGGGTCACTTGTGATTGTACGTTGAGGACTATCTAGAAAACAGTAAATTTAGGAATAGGCTAAGATGGGGAAGAGTGTAAAATGGAGTAGAGGTGGGATCTTCTATTTAATCCAGTAACCTTCATTTATATTTTTAAAATGTTAGTATGTAGGATAATTTGTTAGTCTAGTTCCTTATCAAACTGCAAGAGTCTTCTGAATGTGTTTGCCCGTGTTTGGTGAATGCAGAGAAGAAGACAATTCAGCAATCAAGTTAAATCATCCTTGATAATTAAGTCTAAGGGGAATATTGACAAACTGGAATTTATGGGGGGGGAAAGGTTCTAGAAGGCAACCGTTATGCAATCAAGGCCAATAAAAGACCTCTTACTAACAAGGCAAAGTCTGTGAACAAAAGATAACATGTGTAAATTAGAGGTGCAATATTGCAATGCCTTCTTAAGCAAGAAACCTACTCAGATAAGGTCTTTGCAAGCTCAAAGTTACAACGGCATTGAAATAAGTGCCGTTTTGCAACCTTTGCAAATTCACGTTCCCACACCCAACCTATTTCAAACCTTATGAGGTCACTAGACCTCATAACATTTTAGTGACTTCAGCCTAAGTCTTACAACCTTTCTGGCCACCTTCATTAAGTGAATTGCTGGAGTTGTTAAATTAGTAATCTGACCGAATCTGGCTTCCCCAATGACTTTGCTTGTCAGATGGTCTCAAAAGGGGATCGATCCCATGACATTGCGACCGTCATAAATATGAGCCAGTTGCCAAGCACCTGGATTTCGATCACGTGACCGTGGGGGATGCTGCAACTGTCGCAACAGTGAAAAAAAATGGTCATTTTTTTTCTTTCAGTGCTGTTATAACTTTGCTGTTAGCTGCGAAGTCGTGTCCGACCCATCGCGACCCCATGGACAACGTTCCTCCAGGCCTTCCTGTCCTCTACCATCTTCTGGAGTCCATTTAGGCTCACACCTCCTGCTTCAGTGACTCCATCCAGCCACCTCATTCTCTGTCATCCCCTTCTTCTCTTTGCCCTCAACCTTTCTCAGCATTAGGCTCTTCTCCAGTGAGTCCTTCCCTCTCATTAGGTGGCCAAAGTATTTGAGTTTTAGCTTCAGGATCTGGCCTTCTAAATATCCTTATAACTTTGACTGGTCACTAAATGAACAGTAGTAAATCGAGCCTATGTTGAGTCAAAGATTGGAAGGCAGCTTCTGGAAGGCAAATAAAGCCTTGGTGGAGCAGTGGGCTAATGCCTCCTTAAGTAACACCAGCTGCCTGCAATTAGTGCAGGTTCGAGTCCCACCAGGCTCAAGGTTGACTCAGCCTTCCATCCTTCCGAGGTAGGTAAAATGGGGACCCAGATTGTTGGGGGCAATAAGCTGACTTTGTAATAATGCCGCTTGGGGGGGGGGGCGAAAGCCCTAATAAGCAGGCATAGAATGAAGGCTGTTGCTAAGCACATTGATTTGTGCTTAGACTGTAAGCCGCCCTGAGTCTTCGGAGAAGGGCGGGATATAAATGGGATTTTAAAAAAAATGCATGCTCTGAATTAGCACGTGGCTCCTGAACTCACCTCCATTGAGGAAATAAAAAGCTCCCTTAAAGGGAGCTGTTCTTGCAATGGAAAGTTGGCGTCAGGAGCTGTACTCGAGGGGTAAAACTGAGGATTAGTCTCCCTTTCAGCCACATCTCCTGATATCCTACTTTGCACTTAAAACCTGGTTTATCCAGCCTACAGGGATGAGATAGGACATTCCCTTCCCACGTAGCGTTCCCACAAATATTTCCCAAAGGGGTGTGAGGTGGAAACAGCCAATCAGCACCGCTAAATCAAAATATCTCATTGGAATGGTGTTCTTTTAATCATCTCTTGCAGGTAATTTCTTAATAAAATAATAGCCTGGCATTCCAGCCTCAGGAACCCTGCGTGTAATATCTCTTTGTAATAAGTGTTGTTGTTGATCGTTTGCTGAGAGGCCTGATAGTGTCCTCTTTTTTTTTAATGGTTTTTATTCAAAGAGTTTCCTAGAATCTTTACAGGAGTCAAATTAAAGGAGCCTGCCAAACAACTAAATGCTGCCTTTTTTTCACTCTGGGAAGTTGGGAAGTTGCTGAAGTCTGTCAGAAGGGGGAATCTCCCACCCCACCCCAATGAAGGGCCAGTAGAGAAAGCAGCATGTCTGTGCATTTTTACTTGGAAATAAAAGCAATTTAAGTCCATATCGCTTGCCTCTCAACAAGGATAAGGTTGATGTCTGGGCAGGAAAAGACAGTGGCATAAATTCTCCACTCTGTTGCGTCAATTTGATTAACCGTGATAGGTTGAAGAAACCACAGGTGGGCTGGAGTAACGAACGTTGAACATTGTGACCTTCTGGCAAGCACAGTCAATGGGGAAGTGAGATTCACTTAACAGCCTTGTTACTAACTTGACAACTGCAGTGATGCACTCAAGAACCCTGGCAACTGACTCATATCTCTGACAGCTGCGGCGTCCTGGAGTCGTGGCTTTTGTGACATTCCAACAAGCCAAAGTCAATGGGGAAAGCAGATTCATTTAACAGCCGTGTTACCAATTCAACAACTGCAGGGATGCACCTTAACAACAGGGACAAGAAAGGTCACAAAAGGGGACGACGTTCACATAACCAGTGCCTCACTTAGCAAGAGAAAATTTGGGGCTCAGTTGAGGTCATGAGTCAAGGACTACCTGTGTAAGCTTCCCCCTCCTTGAGCAGGGGGCTGGACTAGAAGACCTCACTGTTCACGACCAGAAGCCTTCCAGCTTGACCGGCTGCATTTCTTCCCGTCATTATGCTCAGCACAATGTATTTGGCAGAAGATGGTTAGGTATTTAGGATGTCATCTTGATTTAATGGCAGGAGGTTAATAAAAACAAATAAAGGTCTGATCCATTTCCTGGACACCTACATTGACGCGTCTTCCTGCATTGACTTTTCTCCTTCCTGGACACGTAAGAGACAATATGGGATTCCAGGTGGCTCTTAGCGTTGTTTCCAGATTGACTCCATCCATCCTGATACCCACTTTGGGCAAAGGCCAACTCCTCCATGGCCACGATTTGGCGAGGAAAGCCCTTGTAGACTTTCAGAGGACGTAACATGCTGCCCTTTGGAGCAGAGCCGAGTGTGCTGAATTTGGGTCACCACAGACCTCGACTTACCACAATACATTTAGCGACTGTTCAAAATTACAACAACACTTGGGGGAAAAGTGGCTTACGGCCATTTTTTCACACTTATGACCGTTGCAGCATCCTCAGGGTCACGTAAAATTTAGATGCTCAGCAACCGGTTCACATTTACGATGGTTGCAGTGTCCCAGGGTCATCTGATCAGCTTTTGTGACCTGCTGCCAAGCAAAGTCCATAGGGAAGCCAGATTCACTTAACAACTGTGTTACTAACTTAACGACAGCAGGGATTCACTTAAGAATAGTGGCAAGAAAAGTCATAAAAAGAGAGCAAAACTCACTTAACACATGTTTCACCTAGCAATGTAAATATTCGGGCTCCATTGTGGTCGTAACCTGGCGACTACCTGTATTAACGATATAGCAAGGAACGGAACAAGCAAGATGGAAGGAGCATTTCCTGTGCATAGCTAAAACATTTGTGATCCTTCTTGTCCATTGTGGAATGTTCCTTGTTTGTCCTCAGGTGAATTGTGGAAGGTGTGCGCGTTCTTTTCGTGGGGCTGGATTCAACGAGGGGGTTATTTGTCTCCAAAAAGAGGAAGAAGACAGGGTGGACCCAATCTGAACTCATCTTGGGACGAGAAAACATCTCTCTTTAGTGGATAGAGAGATGTAACTTAACTCCCATCCTGGTGTTAATGAGAAGGGCCCACCCAACTCCAGGTGACCGGTTGTCTACTTGCCTACGGGTTCCAGTGGTTGGACCACACACACACACACAACCTCCCAAGAACTTGGAAGGGATCTTAGTTCTTAGTTCAACACCGGCTGCCTTCACTGAATTATAGGCAGTCCTCAATGTATAACCATAATTGAGTCAAGCTTTCTGTTGCTAAGCGAGTTTTGTCCCATTTTACACGTGACATGAATTCAGAGCTGAAGAAGCTTCTCGGATGAGAAACGAAACATCTTCAAAGAAAGACAAGAAAGTCCAGTTGCCTCTTGAAAAAGCACTTTTAAGACAAAGGGACCTTTGCTGCCACCTATTGCTTACCTGGATTTTTGCAACTCAGATATGATAAAAGTAAAGGTAAAGGTTCCCCCGCATATGCGTGCTAGTCATTTCCAACTCTAGGGGCCGGTGCTCATCTCCGTTTCAAAGCTGAAGAGCCAGCGCTTGTCCGAGGACGTCTCCATGGTCATGCCCTTAGGGCAGTCTCTGCCTCATGGGCGCGACCTGTCGCCTGTTTCCATACTCCCCTTAATGACGATCCCAAGCTTTGGGATTCCGAGAGGTGGTTGGGCTTAGATAGGGGCCTCGAGTCAAGATATGCTAAGAGGCCCCTGATAAAATTTCTAGCCGGTTATTTCAAGAAGTTAGTGAGGGGGAGGGAAGGGAGGGAATTTTTAACCGGCACTCAGTCTGGTCCTGTTAGAGGTCCTGACGGGACGGGGTTGGGGGAGGTGGCTGCTGGTTCTGAGAATGTGGGGGTGGGGCTTCAAATCCCCACGGCGATAGGGAACGGCAGCAGGTGTCTGCGCGGAGGGCCATATCAACATCTGTCCAGATGGCCGGGAGTGAATCCCTCCTCTTGAGATTTGGTCCTCGGGTTCAGTTGGGCTTGTTGCTCACATACCTGGCGCCCAGCTGTGTGGCAACAGCCCTGCCTGAGCTGCTCGACACCCTCTCAGGGTTGGCGGTGGAGTTCCCCAGGCTTATAGTCCTGGGTGACTTCAACCTGCCATCACTGGGGGGGTCGTCGGAGTTAGCTCGGGAGTTCATGGCTTCCATGACAGCCATGGGCCTGACCCAGGTTATTGAGGGCCCTACTCACGAGGGGGATCATACTCTCGACCTGGTGTTCCTGTCTGGACAGTGGTTGGATGATCTGGGAGGGGGTTCCCCATCCATCACCCCTCTGTCATGGTCAGATCATCACCTCCTGAGGCTGGTTTTCCGTCATGCCATCCCCCGCCGCTGGGCGGCGGAACCGACCAGGTGGTTCCGCCCCAGGCGCCTAATGGACCCGGACCGGTTCCAGAGGGCGCTTGGGCCTATACCTATCACCCTTACCCACAGCCCAGTCGATGCTCTGGTGGAGGCCTGGGAAACGGCTGCCACCAGGGCACTCGACTGCGTTGTACCCACGCGACCTCTGACTCGGCGCAGATCCCGTTGGGCCCCATGGTTCTCTGTGGAGCTCCGGGAGATGAAGCGTCGGAGACGAGGTCTAGAGAGCGGTTGGAGATCCAGCCGATCCGAGTCCGACCGATTGCAGTTAAGAACCTTTATAAGGTCTTATCTTGCGGCGATAAGGACGGCAAAGTCTAACTACTTTGCCTCCCTTATCGCGTCCGCAGATAATCGCCCGGCCGCCCTGTTTAGGGTGACTCGCTCCCTCCTTAACCAGGAGGTGAGAGAGGATCCCTTGCAGGGACGAGCCGAGGAGTTTAGTCATCATCTGGCGGACAAAATCGCTCTGATCCGGACCGGCTTGGACTCTGACTGGGCAGAGTCTGACGTGGAGGAATCAGGCGGTCTTGAGCACGTTATCTGGACTGAGTTCGACCCTGTTTCCCCTGATGATGTGGACAGGATCATGGGGAGACTGAGCACCACCACCTGTTTGTTGGATCCGTGCCCCTCCTGGCTAGCTTATGCGGCTCGGGAGGGAACACGAGGCTGGTTCCATGCAGTAATAACTGCTTCTTTGAAGGAGGGTGTCTTCCCTGCCGCCTTGAAGGAGGCGGTGGTGAGGCCCCTTCTCAAGAAGCCTGCTTTGGACCCGGCTGTTTTAAACAACTATCGTCCAGTCTCCAACCTTCGCTTTCTGGCGAAGGTTGTTGAGAGTGTGGTGGCGCATCAGCTCCCTCTGTTCCTGGAGGAAACTGATTATCTGGACCCGTACCAATCGGGCTTCAGGCCCGGATACAGCACGGAGACGGCATTGGTCGCGCTGGTGAATGATCTCTGGAGGGCTAGGGACAGGGGTTGCTCCTCTGTCCTGGTCCTATTAGATCTCTCAGCGGCTTTCGATACCATCGACCATGGTATCCTGCTGCGGCGTCTCAGGGGGTTGGGAGTGGGAGGCACCGTTTTACGGTGGTTCTCCTCCTACCTCCAGGGCCGCTCGCAGTCGGTGTTGACAGGAGGGCAGAGATCCACCCCGAGGTCTCTCATTTGTGGAGTTCCTCAGGGGTCGGTCCTCTCACCTCTCCTGTTCAACATCTATATGAAGCCGCTGGGCGAGATCATTCGTGGTTTCGGGGTGGGGTATCACCAGTACGCTGATGATACCCAACTTTTTCTTTCCACCCCGAACCAACCCAGCGATGCCCTCTCCGTGATGTCCCGGTGCCTGGAGGCGGTTCAGGTCTGGATGGGGAGAAACAGGCTTCGTCTCAATCCCGCCAAGACTGAGTGGCTGTGCATATCGGCATCTCGGGTTAACCAAGTTATTCCACCTCTAACGATGGGGGGTGAGGTGTTACCCCCCGTTGATAGGGCTCGCAACCTGGGCGTCCTCCTGGATTCACGGCTCAATTTTGAAGACCACATAGGAGCTGTGACCAGGGGGGCTTTTGCACAGGTTCGCCTGGTGCGCCAGTTGCGTCCCTATCTGGACCGAGACGCCCTACGCACAGTTACTCATGCGCTTGTGACCTCCCGTTTGGACTACTGTAACGCTCTCTACATGGGGCTGCCCTTGAAGACCACTCGGAGGCTTCAACTGGTGCAGAATGCGGCCGCGCGAGTTGTAATGGGGGTTTCCCGATACTCCCATGTAACACCTCTACTCCGCGAGCTGCATTGGCTTCCGGTTGCCCTCCGGGTGAAATTCAAGGTGCTGGTCATTACCTATAAAGCCCTACATGGCCTGGGTCCGGGCTATTTGAGGGAACACCTGCTGCCGGCATCAAACGCCCTTCGCCCAGTGCGCTCCCACAGGGAGGGTCTGCTCAGGGTGCCGCCGGTGAGAGATTGCCGGCGGGTGACACCCAGGGATAGGGCCTTCTCTGTGGGAGCGCCTGCCCTCTGGAACCAGCTGCCGGTGGAGCTGAGGACTGCCCCCGACCTCCGATCATTCCGCCGGGGCCTGAAGACCTGGCTCTTTGAGCTCCCAGGCCCAGGCTGAGGAGAAATTTTTAATTCGGGTTTTAATGTATACAGGGTAATTTAATATTTTTTAATTGGTTTTTTAACTTTTGTATGTGGATTTTTAATTCCCTGTAAACCGCCCTGAGTCCTCAGGGAATAGGGCGGTATATAAATGCAACTAAATAAATAAAATAAATAAATAAATAAATGTGGCCGGCATGACTAGACGCCAAAGGCGCACGGAGCGCTGTTACCTTCCCACCTTAGTGGTCCCTATTTTTCTACTTGCATTTTTACGTGCTTTCGAACTGCTAGGTTGGCAGAAGCTGGGACGATTAACAGGCACTCACTCTGTTACGCGGCCCTCGGGATTCGACCCGCCAAACTGCCGACCTTCTGATCGTGTTAATATGATAGGCAGATATGATAGGCATATCTAAATGGAAGACCGTTTGTCCCATCAGTTGGAAGGAATTGCAATCAGAAGGCAATCCAGGCAATATGGGATCATATTGCCTGGATGCAAATGTGAGCCACTCTAACTTTAAACTCCGGGTCTGATTTAAGATGATATCAAACTTTATTTCTGCAACTGACCACTAACCCATCTGTCCTTGTGGAACCCTATCTAGCAAGACGGTGTTTTTATCTGTCCATCACCTGAACAGAGGCATCAATTAAAGAAGTGGAAATTGAATCATCATGAAAGCCACCAGAGATTTCCTGGTGCCTCCTAATTTAGGGATGACCCCTGCTCACAGAAGCAATTGCACAAACAAAACTTTTAAAGTAGTCTTTATGTGTAGTAAACACACAACAGGGTGTGCAGCACTGTCCAGCTAGAGGCAAAAAGTGCTTTGGTGTGCCCAGAGGTGCTCATAATCACACTGATCTGCAGTTCCTTAAAAGCAACTACATCTTTTCTCGGATTGCAAAACCTGGCTGTGCTACAACAACATCCTGGAAATGGCTGTGTTTGGTTTTAGGAGTCTGTTTGGATCGGGGACTCTCAGTGAAACCACCTCTAAGTAGCTTACAAAAGGTAGACAGAGTTTGATCCCCTGTGAGCACTCCATGTGTTTCAACACACTTTCCTTAAAACGTTTGAATTCATAGTGCTACACAGCCTGGTTTAAGAACTAGGGTGATGTAAGAGCCAGGTTGTTGGGATGTTGTCCAGGATTAGCTGTTCCAGAGAACTTGGAAAAAGGATGAGAGGAAAGAGTATTGCATTGCAACATACAACACTGCTATCCTTTTTCGGGGTTTGCTCAACACGTTGAAGCAGAAACTAACCCCGTGTTTACATAAGATACCAAGTCAACCCAAACCCCAGATTAAAACTAAGCAAGCTTTGCCTATTATGTGAATAAGGTCGCTAGCTTGCAATGGACCCACCTAAACATTCAGGTAGTCCTTAATTTACAACCATTCGTTTAGCCACCATTCAATGTTACAACAACACTGGGAAAAAATGACCAGTCCTCAGACTTACAACCACTGCAATGTTGCCGTGGTCACATGATCAAAATCTGGCATCTTGGCAATTGGCATGCCACAAAGAAGAGGGGACCAGCTTATTTTCCAAAGCACCAGAAGGCCAGACAAGAAACAATGGATGGAAACTAACCAAGGAGAGAAGCAACCTGGAATTAAGGAGGAGAAACGTCCTAACAGCGAGAACAATTAACCAGTGGAACAGCTTGCCACCAGAAATTGTGGGTGCTTCATCATTGGAGGTTTTTAAGAAAAGACTGGACAGCCACTGGTCTGGAATGGGATAAGGGTCTCCTGCTTGAGCACGGGGTTGGACTAGAAGACCTCCAAGATCCCTTCCAGCAATATTCTGATTGATGGAAAATAGCAAGGGTCTTCATGCTGGAATACATTTTTTCCTCTCCTTTAGCAGCTGGTCCTGCCTAATAACTCTCCCTTGGCAGTGGAAATTCTGACCTCAGTTGTGTTCACAAATCATACCTGTACTTTGTGCAGCATTATTTCCAGCCTTGCTCGTCATTCCTTTCTCTTCTTTCTGCTTCTCCCATTCCCTGGCAGGTTGTTCTCCCTCCCTCTCTTTTCCCCTCCTTCTCATTCCAACCCGCTGGGTTGGATTCCTGATGTGCTCACCTTCCCGTTTATCCTTTGGGATGCGTTCAGGAGCTCCAGCTGTGACTCATCCTGATACCGGGTGGGTCTCCTCCAGAGCATCCTCTGGAATGGCAGCTCACGTGACAGACGGCCTTCATGAAACTGCCTTTTCCCACCCGTTAGGACAGAGGAGGATCTTAGCCCGAGACCAATTAAAAACCCAAACTGGTTTTTGGTTTTGGGCAGGTTCATATAGAAGGGAATGTTCAGCCAGGAATATTTAGAAGCACATGAGAAGCAGCGACAGACAGCTGGCCACATCCCGGGAACAGGATACAAAGAGGGAAGTTAGCAGCATCTCAGGATGGCTAAGAACCTGTTAATGGTATTGCTACTCACCCTTGTCGGCCAAGGTAAAACAAGATGGGTGCCTCTTAGACTCCTTTTATGGAGGTACTTGTTGATATTCAAGGAGGCATCACAACTTTAATACTCTACTTTTGTTCAGCTTATCGGAATTATTCTACTTTCCCTGGAAATTCTTTAGCTCTTTTCCTTATGGAAGAATCTTTATTTTTGTTATGGATTTGTGCCTTAGGGGGGCGAAAATGGTACGCCACTTTCTTCTGGAGAACTTTCTCTTCATCAAAACTCTTCAGGTCTTCCTTAGATTATGTTTAACTGTTCTATGCTGTAGGAGCCTTAGAACGGTTTTTACGTGAAATTATCTTAGCGTCTCTAACTTTCCCATCCGCTCTATTTTCCTAACACATTCAGAGTGTTAGAAGGGACTTTATCTTCAACAGTGTAAGATTGTTGGTATAGGTCCCCAAGGTGCTGTTTCAAAAGGCAACCCTGAAGACGTTTCGCTTCTCATCCAAGAAGCTTCTTCAGTTCTGACCAAATGGTGGAGAATGGAAGGATTTATATTCCTTTGCAGTCATCTGGTCGTTAGCGCTCTTTCTGAGAGTCATTGAGGCCACTTGGAGCTTTATCTGTGCCCTCAGAGTCATCTGAATAGTGCAAATGAGCATGGATCCTTCTTGGAACAGCTGAAGCGAAACATCTTCAAGGAAAACAATGTCCAATTGCATTTTGAAAAAGCACCTTTGGGACAAACACGATCTGGATGAGTGAGAATCTCCATAGATATGGATATAGGCCTTTTTTTCCCCAACCTCCATATGTAGATTTCAATTCACAGTGGTAGCTGAGTTGGCTCCAGAATATTGAGGGCTGACGTCCACTGTTGGAGAACATTTCAGTTGAAAACACCTAGTGTAGATTGCAACCCAATTCAGTTTACCAGAAAATATAACCTGGTAAGAGTTTATTGTGCAAAGCAAAATCAACAAGTTTAATGGATCTTTGCATCTTGATGATGGCCAACCCATGATCTATGGAAACCTAGAGGATGCACGATAAACCTCAATGCATTGCTTGCATCCAGTTTCAATAACAGGCAATTATTGAGCACATGCAAACTGTAATAATCAGGCAAGAATATCTGCAACAAGTCTGACAGGTTTGAAAGAAAACAGATTATGTTATAATAATATGAATATACAGTACTAACATGAATATTAAACTTTGTCCTGCCTAACAGTGGGCAGACCCATGTCCAGCCTGAAAATAAACAAAACCTATCTTTATCTTTTAACAGTAAAAAAATAAATAAATTTAGTGGCTTCTTCCCATCTACATTGCAAAATTAACAAGTCATCTGGAAAGTGATGGAGAGAAGAGACAGTTATTATATTCCCTTATAAACCATTTCAATGTGTTTTAGTTCAGGGTAGTTGTAACGTTTAAATACCTTGATGTGTAAAAAATCTTTTTCAAAAGCCAATAACTGATTTTTAAAAAGTTAAACAGCTTCTAGATTTGGTTGAGTCTCAGAATACTTATTGCAGCTTGACTAAAGACAGAACATTTTGCTGCTACTCAAAATAATAGGCTATATTGCTGGTTGTTCAGACATCAATGTTCAACATAACATCATTGCTGCATAATTGTATATCAGGTTTCAACCTAGTTTGTGATTACTCCTCAGTGAATTCAGTGGGACATACTATGAGAACGCATGCCTTACTTATAATAGAAATGTGCTTTGTTTATGGAAGTGTTTTGCTGTATTTGCATGCTAGTGGTCTGCACTGGCAATTGAAGAGGAAAACTGAATCCATATGGGGACAGTTACGTTCAGGTCAGCATCAGGAATTAACAAATACAGAAAAGTGACTTTTTCACTTTTAGCACAGTTGCAGCATCCCCATGGTCACATGATCAAAATTGGGACGCTTGGAAACTGGCAGGTACTTACGACTGTTGCGGTGTCCCGGGGTCACGTGATCATCTTTTGCAATCTCCTGTCAAGCAAAGTCCATGGGGAAAGCCAGATTCCCTTAACCACCATGCTACTAACTTAAGAACTGCCGTGATCCACTTAACAACTGTGGCAAGGAAGGTTGTAAAATGGGGCAAAACTCACTTAGCAATAGAAATTTGGGGCCCAACTGTCGTAAGCTGAGGACTATCTGTCCCGGCTAAGTTGCACTTCAGGCTGAGTCTTCCGATGTTTCACCTGCTCGCGAGTTAGCAAGTTCTATGAGGTTTCCTTGTCACCTCCTCTCTGCATTTAATAAAAGGATTAGACTAACATCTTGCAGTAACCTGGCTTTATTAGTTTGGACTAATGCATTATAGAAACCCAAGATTGCAGAAACTGGTTGATAGCTTAGCTAGCTACTTACACCCTGCCGATCGTGAGCTATTCAATAAATGATTCAATAAACAGTTTATTGCAAGATGCAATTCAGTCTCGTACATTTCCGGGACTAGCTGAACAGGGATAGGTTAATTGGCAATAATAAAATAGCCTAATAGCGAAGCTGAGGAGACATGTTTCCACTTGCCTAAAGTAGATAGTAACACAACACAACTCCACCCTTCAAAAAGTTTACATGATGTCTCATGTAAACATCACTTACCGGTAGTTTCTTCCTTTCCTCCTCTTCCAAGCTCATGGAATTTACAAGAAAACAGAATAATTACACACAAAACCCGACTTTCTTGGTTCCACATACCATCTCCCCCCTCCCAAACTCTTAAAACCCTGGCTTTCAGTTTAAAAGCACCCTTCTCAACAAGAAGTTTCTAGTCCTCAGTGTCCTCAGTCCATAGTGTCTGCCATGTAATTGCAGAGGCAGGATGATTAGGTCCGGTGATGAATACGGAAGAGATCAAAAGTAAAGATGAACTCAGCTTCACATTTCTGGCTCCTGAAACTGGGGGTTAAAGTTCTTTTAATAGCAACTGGGTCTTCTAACATCCTTTCATTGCATGGTTTATACTGCAAGCAAAACTAGTCCCTTTAGGCATAAAGGTAAAGGTAAAGGTTCCCCCGCACATGTGTGCTAGTCGTTTCCGACTCTAGGGACCAGTGCTCATCTCCGTTTCAAAGCCGAAGAGCCAGCACTTGTCCGAGGACGTATTCATAGTCATGTGGCCAGCATGACTAGACGCCAAAGGCACACGGAACGCTGTTACCTTCCCACCGTAGTGGTCCCTATTTTTCTACTTGCATTTTTACGTGCTTTTGAACTGTTAGGTTGGCAGAAGCTGGGACGAATAACAGGCGCTCACTCTGTTACGCGGCACTCAGGATTCGACTCGCCAAACTGCCGACCTTCTGATCGACAAGCTCAGCGTCCTAACCCACTGAGCCACCGCGTCCCTGGCCCCTTTAGGCATAGAAAATCTATTTCTTTTTTCATTTATTTATTAAATTTATGTGGACCCCCCCCCCTGTCAAGCGACTCGCAGTTCACAGGGCACAAATTTAAAAATATATGGAACGATTCTAATATACCCAGCATTTACTGTGTTCTTTCTTATCCAATCCATGTTATTTCTTTCTTTATAGTTTTAAATAAGTGCATAACAGAGGCTTCTAACTTCCCTCTCCCTTCGGTGAAGGATGTGGACATCCTGTGAGTTGGGTGGGCTATAAAAACCTTAAGGCAGGGGTGTCCAACTTTGGCAACCTCAAGACTTGTGGACTTCAAGTCCCAGAATTCTCCAGTCAGCATGGCTGGCTGCGGAATTCTAGGAGCTGAAGTCCACAGCTCTTAAGGGAATAAAGTACTACAGTCTTAAAGGGGCAGTAACTAATTTTTCTTCTTTTCTTCCTAGCCTTTTGCCTGCAATGTAATACATGCCACGGAGAATACAATTGTGTTGGAGAGAACATGACCTGCAAAGGCTCCTCGGCCAGCTGCACAACATCAGTCCGAAAGGCACATGTCTGTAAGTGTCATTCCTCTTTAGCGTTGTCTGCAGGGTACGGTCCAAAAAATTAAGACAGCCGTGATGGCACAATCGAAGCTCTGCCTGGTTTTCAAAAAAGGCAGAGCTTCGATCATACTGCTACAGCTGACCTGACCAGCAGATGCCCCTATTTGTACAGCAAATTTCAGTCAGAAGACAGTGTAAGTTTTTCTACTTAGCCTCACAATTGTCCCAGCGTTACTCGGGAATTTAAAAGAGCCAAAGAAACTCCTGAGCTGAGGTTTAAGAAAGCAAACAACTTTTATTTTGATCAAAATAGAGTTGGGTGACCCCATCTCTCTTCATGGCTGGTAGAGAGATGAAGGCAACAACCAGGAAAGATGTCTTCCACCTTTTATGCCTTTCCAGAACAAAAAAGATCAGGTGTTGGTACCAGGCATAAGATAGCACAAAAAAATAATTCCAGAATGATGACTTGTACACAGCAACCCAGGCTCCATCCGTAACTCCCTTTCCCCTTACCGTGCTCTTTACATGTAAGCAATCACCTGTACCTAAAGCATAAAACATTTGCTTTTATATAACTAATTTCCCAATATAAACCACCTTTAAAGCTGCTTGCACATAAACAAAGATTTTTTAATTCCATTTATATCCCGCCCTTCTCCGAAGACTCAGGGCGGCTTACAAGCTTAGCAGTAGCCTTCATTCTATTTATATGCCTGCTTATTAGGGGCTTTCACACACACCCCAGCGGCATTATTACAAAGTCAGCTTAATTGCCCCCAACAATCTGGGTCCTCATTTTACCTACCTCGGAAGGATGGAAGGCTGAGTCAACCTTCAGCCTGGTGGGATGCGAACCTGCACTAATTGCAGGCAGCTGGTGTTACTTAAGGAGGCATTAGCCCACTGCTCCACCAAGATACATATATAATGATAGCAAAGTATCACTACTAAGATCAATATTACTAATATCAACCTTAAGCATAATAAAACCCCGTCAACAAAACATGGATGGTTCGAATATTGAAAAACAAGGAGCAGCTGTATTGAAAAAAGTCGGCTTGGTGGGATCCATTGTTTGGAAATGCTTGCTCCAAAGCCAAACACAGGAAGAGAATTCAAAAGAGTGTCTATCTGTCAAAATAAAACAGGGAAAACCAACTAATTCCGTACACGTTGTGGGAAGGCAGAAGGAAGTATTGGAAAAACAGTGTATCTAGACAATATCTCCTCCAGTCTCCCAAGTCATATATTTCCATCTCCTCCTTTTTTCCCAGCTTTTCTTGAATTCCAGACCGTGAGGAAAGGCTGCGCTCGGCAGCTCTATCCATTAGATTCTTTTTCCCTGACTTCACATCTCGTGACTCTCTCGTACCAAGCAAACTTTTGTTCGGAGGATGGCTGTAACAACAAGACCTCTTTCGGTGAGTCCTGAGGGGGACCCCCCCCCACTTTTAATTGGGCCAGGGAGGGGTCTCATCCCAGCAAAAGAAGGACAGGGGATGTCGCACAAAACATGTCTCTTCTGAAGGGTGCGACAGTCCCAGGAAAAGGGGGATTATGCAAGCGAAGGTGACTTGAGAAATAATTCTCATTTATTCACTCATTTTAATTCGTATCCCACCTTTATTATTTTTACAAATAACTCAAGGCAGTGAATATATCTAAGACTCCTTTCTCCTCCTATTTTCCCCACAACAACAACCCTGTGAGGTGGGTTGGGCTTAGAGAGAGGGACTGGCCCAAAGTCACCCAGCCAGCTTTCATGCCTAAGGCGGGACTAGAACTCACGGTCTCCTGGTGATTGGCCCAAAGACACCCAGCCAGCTTTCATCCTAAGGTGGGACTAGAACTCACCGCATCCTGGTGTTTGGCCCAAAGTCACCCAGCCAGCTTTCATACCTAAAGCGGGACTAGAACTCACAGTCTCTTGATTTCTAGCCTGATGCTTTAACCACTAAACCTCTGTACAACTTCCCAAATTTTCAGTGTGCTGGCCAGGAATTCTGGGGATTGAAATTCAGCAAAAGGAACTTTAAATTGGAGAAGGCTGCACAGGGACCTGGTACAAACTCCAATAAAATGACAACCTGGCTTGTGATGTTATAAAACAAATCTCCAGCTTTTCCACTTGCATCTCAAGTGTGTAAGTCACATAGTCTGCAGGGTGATGTTGCAAGACACTTGTCCTCAAAAAGATGCCTATGAAAGACTAATATAGAGATTAAAAGCTTTGGTGTCTACCTATCCATCCTTCTTTTTGTGCAGTATTTATTCTTATTGGTCCATTGACTGTCAGTCAGATGTTTAGAATGGATCTGGCATTCTTATTATATTCAATTCCTTCCCAAGGAACTTTGATAGGCAAATGTTGATTGTTACTGTTTTTTTATTATTATTTCAGTTATTATTATTACAGTTCTCCATCTCAGCAACTCTGGGCCCTGTGCTCTTCTTACCTAAAAAATCCTAACTCTATTCCCCCGCTGTGACTTGGGGGATAGAAAGTATAAAAACGAGACATTAATTTGAGCTGTGCTTGGCTGGCATTCCACGGAGATTGTCTGCCAGCTCAAAAGCAGCTTCAGATATTGGCGTTCCAGCTCTGTGTTCCCACAACTGAAGAACAGAACCGATTAGCGTACTTTGTGACTCGGCTGCACTTTTAAGCATTTTTGTTTTTAAGAGGCTGTGGCTCCATTTCTCCATTAGAGGGAGCTCTTCCCCTTTGTCTTTCCACACTTCCCAGCTTCAGATCTTCTATGAAGACTTCATAGCTTTGCAGCTCCCCTTAGTTAAGTTTTTTTTTGGGGGGGGGGAAGCAAAACGATGAAATTGACAAGAACCAGATGTCTAGCTTTCCTTTCCTTTTCCTTTGATGTTGTTTTGTTTTGTGTTGAGTGGGGATGGAAAACAGTATGGTTGCAAGACTTGGGGCATCTGAGTTGGAAGAAGAATTTGGTCTTGACTTCTGAAAGGGCTTCAGATTTTTATTTATTTATTTATTTATTTATTTATTTATTTATTTATTTATTTATTTATTTATTTATTTATTTATTTATTTATTTATTTATTGGATTTATATCCCGCCCTATCTCCCGAAGGACTCAGGGCGGCTAACAACAAAACATATAATAAGTACAGAAATTAAGATAAAAATAAAATTAAAATCATCTGTGCAATAAATTAAAATTAAAAATTAAAAATAAATTAAAAATTGTAAATATAATTAAAATGCCTGTCAGTCCAGGTCAGCCAGGTGGAAAAGGAGTGTTTTGAGGCCGGAGATTTTGGGCCATCCGAAGCTCAGGGGGGTGCTGATTCCTCTGACCATTAAGCCACCCGGGGTTTCTCCCTCTCTTATCGGATTGTTTCCCAGGCAGAATCTCTTCCCTGTGTCCCCCAAGGTCATTCCCACATCTCACTACAGAAACTAAGCAGGGTTGGGTCTGGTATATTGGGCCCACGTGCTTCCTTTCAAATGCATGTGTCAACGCTGCTAACATCGGAAGTTCTTGCTTTGACAAAAGATGAAGAAGCAGCTATTTTATATTTCTACTTGTGTATCCCTTTTAGAGTTAAAGTTAGATGAAGATAGGAGGGGGAAGGAAGAATATGCATGGGGGATTGGTTAGACATAATAACATAGCAGCAGAGCACTTTCAAGGTTGTATGTCGTAAGAGGCGATAAGAACTGGTGGGTTGAGCTAAGGCGGGAAAACTTACCTTTCAAACTAATTGGAGAAAGTGATTTATGATGGTTAACTAAAGGAGGGAACTATGCTTTAATATGATTGTGCTCAGGGGAGGGGAATCCAGATTTCGGCTTGAACCAAGTATTGCCGATGTTATATTGCTCTAATAAAGACTTTTAAGGGAAACAACGCCTCAGAGTTCTTTGAAGAGTTCGTCCCTCAGAAGCTTGACTTCATGCTAATTTCCACCCTCTTGTCTGCCTCTTCCCAGTCTCTCCTCCTGCCCCAACCAATCACATGCGCTGCCATACCTGTGCCTCCCAGGGAGCCTGGTGTCCTGAAGCTTCTCGCACTCAGATCAGCTGTGTTGGGTCTCAGGACCAATGTGTGGATCTTGACATCACTGGGAATTTGGGTAAGTAGCGAAGGGGGGAAAAATGGGAAAGAGAAGGGGAAAAAAAGGTAGATAGATTAGAGATGGGGTGAATGACTGGATTAAGATGAGTAGAATGCACCAAGGCCTAAATTAAATAGACAGGAAGGCCATGACTTAGGACCTCCCGGATGTGAAGTACGCCTTACCCAACTGTTGTCCTCTGTTCCTGGATGAGCTGATGGCGAGGAAGGAGGGATGATACTCGGTGTCGTGGGAGTAATGGACCACTCTATTAAACCTCCTCCTTAATAGGTCCGTATTCCAATCTCAAGCTGAAAGGCTGCACCAATCTACCCTGGTGCGAGGAGACCTTGAGCTTTCACTCAGAAAGCCGGACCATCCACGCCAGCTGCTGTAATACTCCACTTTGCAACACCTTCACTCCAGGTAATTC
Source organism: Vipera berus (assembly GCF_964194415.1). Classification (NCBI taxonomy): domain Eukaryota; kingdom Metazoa; phylum Chordata; class Lepidosauria; order Squamata; family Viperidae; genus Vipera; species Vipera berus. The sequence continues at coordinate 5,541,794 of NC_138212.1, read as the reverse complement.
CACCCCCACCCCCACCCCTCCCTCGATTGCACCTGGTGTCTAGGACTGCATCATTTCAAAATCCAAGGCTTGCTTCTGGATGCATTGATTGGTGTACTAGAGACCTGTGACCCATTGGGTCGTTATTTCAGAGATTTTGCCCTGCCAGATTCCTCAACGCCCTGGGGATTGGCCCAAAGTCACCCAGCCTCACTTTCATGCCCAAGGTAGGACTAGAACACACTTTGTAGCCCGGTGTCTTATTGGCCTCCTCTTCGCTTCCTCATTTATTATTATTTTTTTAATTCCATTTATATCCCGCCCTTCTCCGAAGACTCAGGGCGGCTTACAAGCTTAGCAGTAGCCTTCATTCTATGTATATGCCTGCTTGTTAGGGCTTTCACACACGCCCCAAGCGGCATTATTACAAAGTCAGCTTATTGCCCCCAACAATCTGGGTCCTCATTTTACCTACCTCGGAAGGATGGAAGGCTGAGTCAACCTTAATTTATTATTATTAATTATTATTTCCCTTTGCAAACAACCGACTGCTTCTCAGCAAGAAGGAAATTTGCAAAGATGGGAGAGGACTCATCTCTGAACAGACCAGGTTTCAAAACGTACCGTGGGTTGCATCTAATCTGTGCATGGAAGAGAATTCTGTGCAGCTCACGTAGGTCTTCTCTTGCAGGAAGAGAGTGTCTCTGAAACCTCTTATTTGTGTGATGCTGTACCTCCTAGTTTGACTGTTTCCATGAGCAGCCTGAAGTTCACGGTCCTGATCACGGCACACAAATGTTCATAGATGTTTCCTACTTTGCATCTCTCCCCACCCCCTTCAGACTTGCACCTGGAAAGCCAGCCATCAAACGGATTGGAGTGCTACAGCTGTGTGGATGGGCAGGGCTCTGGTGCTGGATGCTCCAAGAAGACCATCTCCAAGGTGAAGTGCACGGGTGTTCGTAACATGTGCCTGGAAGGGATTGGCAACAGCCGTAAAGGTGAGGGTTTGATCTCAGAACGTTCCACTTTGGCTTATATCAGGGCTCTCCAACTTGTGGACTTCAAGTCCCAGAATTCCCCAGCCAGCAACTTTAAGACTTGTGGACTTCAACTCCCAGAATTCCCTAGCCAGGCATGAATAGAGGATCCACGTTTAGATGGTCATAAGACGGACTAGAACAGAAGTCTCCAAACTTGGCAACTTTAAGATTTGTGGACTTCGTGCTGGCTGGGGAATTCTGGACGTTGAAGTCCACAAGTCATCAAGTTGCCAAGTTGCCACAAGTCTTGAAGACTTGTGGCAACTTGACAACTTTATATAAAGTTATATAAAGTTGCCCAGCTTATATAATCTGCTAAAGATGGACTAATATAGCATCCTCGCTCACATAACATGTTTTGTCCAAGCCGAAACTAAGAATGCCTGATTCAACATGCCCAGAAAATGGCTGGGATTCCCCAACGCAACCACAAATTGCCCTTCTCTGCTTGAAAGTTGGTTAATGCAGTGTGGCAATCCTGCAGTTTATTTCCATTAAGTCTACAGGACTTCAGCCCCTATTGGTCTGACTCTACTTTCCAGCAGCTGAAAAGTAGACGGAGTTTACAAATTGGAAGGCATCCTTCTCGGGGATCAAAATAGCAATAGCCCTTAGACTTATATACAGCTTCACAGTGCTTTGCAGACCCTCTCTAAGTGGTTTATAGAGTCAGTATATGGGCCCCAACAATCTGGGTCCTCATTTTACCAACCTCAGAAGGATGGAAGGCTGAGTCAACCTTGAGCCAGTCAGGATCGAACTGCTGGCAGTAGGCAGAATTAGCCTGCAATGCTGCATTCTAACCACTGCATTCTAACCAGTACAGAGCTCGACTTACAGTCATTGTTTAGCAACTGTGCAAAGACACAATATCGCCGAAAAAAGTGACTTATGACCAGCTTATATACTTAACAACTGTTGTACTATCCCCATGGTCACGTGATCAAAACTTGGGCACTGAACCACTGGCATTCTCATGGACCTCACCCCTAAGCTCTGGATGACCATCCCCAGATGTTGCATGGACGGGGTTGAACAGTAGTACCCTGTGTAATATCACAAATCAACAACCCAGGAGTCAGGCAGTAATAAGAAGATAAGAAGAACAAGAAGTGCTGCAACGTTCTACCATCAAGCCTAATTCTATTCAAGGGTAGGCAACCTTGGCTCTTTTATGACTCGTGGACTTCAACGAGTCCACGAGTCATAAAAGAGCCAAGGTTGCCTACCCCTGATTCTAGAAGGATATAATGGTTGATGACATCCAAAATTACCTAAAGGTCCAGGAGAATGAGAAGAAACCGCACACTTTCCACCCCCACTCATTTCCCAGAAGAGGTCATCCATCAGCATGATGAAAGCAGTTTCTGTTCCATATCTTGGCCAAAGCCCAACTGAACTGGGTCCAGCATGTTGTGCAAAAAGAGGAGTCTGAAAACCTGAAACCAATGCTACAGATCCAGTCTGGGGACTGGGCGCTCTGCTCAGCACTGGCTCCAGAAGGCAGCATGAGCTGGGAGAAGTTGCCACTGCTTATATACTAGCAGTTGGTGGAACAGGACCTATTCCCTACATTCTGGTTACCCTCAGACAAGTTAGCCACAGAATCACTGGGGACTGAGAGGCAAGTCTAACCACAATTTTTTGTGCTTCCTCTTTAGTCATGTTTAAAGAACAACAGTAGAATACAGGCTCCATGTTTAGATGGTCATAAGATGGACTAGAAAAGGGGTCTCCAGACTTGGCAACTTTAAGACTTGTGGACTTCATGCTGGCTGGGGAATTCTGGGAGTTGAAGTCTAGATGTCCACAAGTCTTAATATGGCCAAGTTCGGAGACCCTTGGACTAGAACCTAGACAGTCAGTGACTGTCTCAAACTTGGCAACTTTAAGACTTGTGGACCAACCCCCAAAATTCCCCAGCCAGCCATGTTTAGATGGTCATAAGATGGACCAGAACAGGGGTCTCCAGACTTGGGAACTTTAAGACTTGTGGACTTCATGTTGGCTGTTGAGGTCCACAAGTCCTCAAGTCTTAATGCTGCCATGTTTGGAGACCGCTGGACTAGAATTTAGGCAGTTGGTGACTCCAGAATGGAGTCACATCCCATCTCCTGGGGAGGTGGGGGGCTCGTTCAATCTCTTCCATGTCTCATCAACTCTTGGATTAATATTGTCTCCTTCTCTCCTTTTCTCTTCTTGCAGCTGGGGAAGAGGTGAGCTTGGTGACTTTCAAAGGCTGTGCTTCCCCTGCCATGTGCCGGAGTTCTCTCTTGGAATTGGTGCAAGAACTGGAAGATGCTGACATCATCTGTTGCCAAGGGAATCTCTGCAACAACCGCATTGTAGATGGTGTGATCACAGAACCCCAAGTCCCTGCCGACAGCCCCGAAAACATGGAGGATGTAGAATGTCCCGTGTTCAACCTCACACCAGCGGAGCTCATGCCCAAATCTGATTGCTTCTATTCAGATGAGGTGGAAGATGGTAACATGGAGGTGGTGAACTCTCCTACCAGTGAGGTCCCATCTCCCGGAAACCACACTGATAAGGAGACAGTCTACATGGCAGGTGGGAAAGCATTTGAGGAGAGCCTTTCTGGAAATTCTTCTGAAAGCAGTGAAACATCTTCCTCTGCAGGTGGTTCTTCAGGCAGTTCCTCAGCTATAACGAACCTGGAGAGACGCAATTCAACTTCTTCTAATAGTCATGGAGGTGTTGCTCTACTGATACCTTTCATTGTTCCCAACAGAGACAGGACTACCTCTCCTGCCACTTCCTCCCCCATCAAGATAAGTCCCTCCAAAGAGGTTTTGACAGCTTCTAGCAACGATAAGGATGTAGCAAGTGATAAATGTGAGACAGAAGAGGAGTGCCTCAGGGGACACTTCATAGCCACCCATGAGAAGGATCATGAAGGTTCTCCTTCCATGCAGCCTCCAAATTCTCCTCAAGGAAGCGAAAACCCATTAAGCACCACCAGCTCTCCTGAGAAATACTCTCCCAGTGCTGGAAACTTTCTCAGAGAAGGAAGCAACCAGGCATCAGGATCCTATTCCTTCTCTGCTGAAAACGCACACAACGTCTCTGTTTTAGCCGTAGACGAATATGGACATCCTCATTCTCCTGCCGCTAATACCTCAGAAAGCACCTACATGGAGCCTGGCCATGGGACAGCTGGAGGTGAAAGCTTCATTGTTGATCATAGTATTCCCGTATCAACCCCCGCCGGCAGTAATGCAACTTCAGATGGCCTGGCCAACCATGTTCTTCCCAGACTTCCGATCGCGTCTAAAGAGAACAGCTCTTTCATCGTGGAAGAGAAGACCAAAGCAAATGCTTCTGCAGCAGCAAATACCCACCTGTTTTCTAATGTTACTAAAGTTCAAACTTATCTCAACACCAACATGTCCAATTCGGCCACCAATCTTGGAATGGGCCTGGTTGCAGCACTTAGCACCTCCCGTCCCAAAACCAAGACTCCGTGCAAGCATCCAGAGTGTCAAAACCCACCTAAAGTGAACCTGATGACTTCATTTGGAGCAGAAGAAGAAGATACGAGGAATGCTAGCACCTCATTCCTCAGTGATCCTAAAAGCCCAGTGCGCAACACAGCAGGAAAAGGAAAACCCAGTAGCGGAGCTCTCAGCCTCACCTTTAATTTTGGTCTCTTCTCCCTCGTTCTTGTGTTAGCTACCCTTACTTAGTTTGCTGAGATAGGGAGGGGAAGTATGTTTGCTGAATGGTGACCCAGGTGTCTGGATTTTATCCCAACCTGCTTCCAAAAAAAAAAAAAGAAAAGAAAAAAAAAGAACATGGGAACTTGGTGGTTCACACATTCACTGCGTTTACAAAAGAGGAAGGGCAAAATCTGCAGTTGAGGAGCTGGATTAAAATTTGGCCAACTTAGGGTTTTGTACAAGAGAATATGTGTATGTGTGTTTATAAGTGTGCAGGAGAGAATGTACTGTGGAAAAATGTATAAAGGAATGGTGTTTTGCCCCCTTCTGTAAGAAATAGGATTGCTTTGTAAACCTCGGCTACTCTGTAGGGTTAAGCAAATATATTCAGTTAGGAGATTTGATTCAAAGGGGATAGGGAATTGGGAACTTGATATTGACTCTGTGTTAATTCAGTTTGGGATGTTGTGTGGGATCCTTGAGGCTCTCTGAGCTTGTTTGTTTTCCTGCAGATGTTTCATTACCAAACTAGGCAACATCATCAGTACAATGATCCTTCTGCATATGCAATGCATGTTTCTGCATAAGCACTGAAACAGGTTTTTTTCTTACCAAATTAACCCATTTGGATGCTTCGCTTTGGATATCAAAAGGAGTGGCATTTCCCAAATCAGTTCAGTTTTCCCAAATGGATGATTCAAATTTGATGTTGCACAATTTGCACAAACATACAGCCATTAAGTAAAAGGGAAGCCTTCTTGTAGATCAGATGGCCCTGAGAAGATTAAATCCTCCGGATTAAATCCTGCTAATTTCTCTACTTTTACATTTCTGAACTTTGGTGTTGGAGAAGACTCTTGAGAATCCCATGGAAGAAAACCAATGTATTATAGAACAAATCAATCTAGACTTCTCACTCAAGGCACAAGTGACCAGACCCCAATAATTTGCTTTGCAAAGACTGGTCTTTCTTGAGACGTCCGTAAAGCTGGCAAAGATAGAAGGAAAGAGAAGCAGAGGATAACCAACTGCAAAGTGGATGGACTTGATTACAGCAGGGATTGGAAGATCTGAGGGATGAAGTTGAAGGAGACAGATCCTTCTGGAGATCACATCTGTAGAGTTACTAACAATCCACCCTGATTTGATAGTACATAATCAATAGTTTTACTAAATAATCACCTAGCAGAAGGTCTATGGGGATTCTCAATCATCCAGGTCATGGTTGTCCCAAAGATGCTTTTTAGAAAGACAAGTGGAACTCTGGGATTTGAAGTCTTAAAGTTGCCAAGTTGGACACTCCAGCTCTAAACAATGAGAAGCATTACGATGTTCGCCACGCTTGGCAAGTAATAGAGTTGTAGTCCAACACATCAGAATGGAGGCAGGCTGAAAAAGTCTGCCTTGGTTCTTCCCCATGACTGAAAGAAAACCTTGTGTTTCTGACATGTCCTTATTGCACCATACTCTTTTGCTCACCCTCACTTGACCTTTGCTGGGGTTGTGTAAAAAAAGGATGCTGAGAGATCTTTGCTCATAAAAGGCCTTAACCAAATAAAGCAAAGCCAACCTAAATAAAGGTTTTAGAAAAAAAACAGAAGCCGTTGGCTGTTTTGTTTGTTTTTGCTATTCCATTCCCTCAAAAGACAGGGTATTTCAAACTCTACCTATCGTCACAAAATGGTGCAATCTTGCCACATCGCAAATAATGCCCCAGTCATCTTGTTTGTCTGCTTTGTCCCCATGAAATGTCCTTTGTCCAAGAGCACATCTAAGATCAGAGGTGCCAAGATGGTGGTGGTGGTGGTGGTGGTGGTGGTGGTGGTGGTGGTGGTGGTGTGTGTGTGTGTGTGTGTGTGTGTGTGTGTGTGTGTGTGTGTGTGTGTGAAATCAGTGGGACAACTTGCCTCCAGAAGTTGTGAATGCTCCAACACTGGACGTTTTTAAGAAGAGAGTGGACAACCATTTGTCTGATGGTATAGGACAGGATTTCTTGCCTGAGCAAAGGGTTGGACTAACTAGAAGATCTCCAAAATCCCTTCTCTTCTCTTCTCTTCTCTTCTCTTCTCTTCTCTTCTCTTCTCTTCTCTTCTCTTCTCTTCTCTCTTCTCTTCTCTTCTCTTCTCTTCTCTTCTCTTCTCTTCTCTTCTCTTCTCTTCTCTTCTCTTCTCCTCTCCTCTCCTCTCCTCTCCTCTCCTCTCCTCTCCTCTTCCCTTCCCTTCTGCATTCTATTCTATTCTATTCTATTCTATTCTATTCTATTCTATTCTATTCTATTCTATTCTATTCTATTCTATTCTATTCTATTCTATTCTATTCTATTCTATTCTATTCTATTCTATTCTATTCTATTCTACTCTACTCCTATTCCTATTATTCTTATTCTAATTAAATGGGGGACATGACAAAAGTAGGGTCTCACCATCCCATAACCTCAAAGAATACTCGAAGAACCCATTAGTGTCAACGGTGTTTCTTTAGATTCCTAACAGTGGAGAGGGGATGAAACATTTCTGCACACACCTGTATTATGGCCCGATTCCAGGTCACATACCTGGGATAATCCAGCTCAACATCACATAGCCCATCCCGCTGACTTGAGGATTGGAATGTGACTTGCAAGACTAAAGGGCTGATTCAGAATAATGGAATCACACGTTTGAAAGGAATAGTTTCAGGCTATTGACTCCAACATCCTGCTGCTTGCAGGAATTCAGCCATCTCCGGCCCCTATTTGCCCACCTGGGACACCTTTTGGCTTCTCCTACAAACTGACTTTAGCACTGAATTCCCAACTGTGCTTTGTTTTTCAAAAGGCGACTGGGCTTTCTTGGTTTTGCTTGAAGATGTTTTGCTTCTCATCCAAGAAGCTTCTTCATTTCTGACTGAATGGTGGAGAAGATTTGACATAGCCTGATTTGGAAACAATTTCTACAAATTCTTGTCTCATATCCTGTGTGTAATCAATTACAGCTGCAGGAACCTTTTTTCACTTCTGTTACTAAGCTGTCTTCTTTGTTCTGTTTTCTGTGTTTGATCTCTTTCCTGATGTCAAACCTGCCCCGGGTTTCCGTTACATTTCCTTCCTTTATTTTCAACCAGAGAAAGTCATCTGAATTTTGTTTTTGTCTCCTAATTTCACCTACAACTTTGATAAGTTGCCCCACCTGTCATCTAACAAACCTATCCAAACCTTTAATGTTTACAAGGCATATTTTAGAGATGAGAGTGGTCAATAACCAACACCCCATTAATTTCCTGGCACTCAGTGGGGTCATGCAACATCTCAAACCACGTCTTGTTTAATCATAGTCTTTAAATAGTCCTCAGCCAACTCACTTAATGTAAGTCAGAAACATGGTTTGCCAAATATACTCGCTGGCTTCACAAATAACAGCCAGTGCAATACGTCTGTCTGTCTCTCCGTCTATCTATCATCTATCTATCTATCTATCTATCTATCTATCTATCTATCTATCTATCTATCTATCTATCTATCTATCTATCTATCTATCTATCTATATCTGCCTCACACACTCTCTCCCTGTCCTTCCTTCCTTTCCTTCCATCCATCTCACACCTGTATCATATCTATCATCTATCTATCTATCTATCTATCTATCTATCTATCTATCTATCTATCTATCTATCTATCTATCTATCTATCTATCTATCTATCTCCCTCACACACTCTTCTCCCTGTCCTTCCTTCCTTCCTTCCTCCCTCCCTTCCAATCACCTATCCATCCATTTATCTCACATCTGTATCATATCTATCTATCTATCTATCTATCTATCTATCTATCTATCTATCTATCTATCTATCTATCTATATCTCCCTCACACTCTCTCCCTGTCCTTCCTTCCTTTCTTCCTTCCATCCATCCCACATCTGTATCATATATCTCTATCCATCTATCTAATCTATCATCTATCATCTATATCATCAATTATCTCTATCTCTCTATCATCCTCTCTTCCCCCCCTCTCTGTGTATGTATGTATGTATGTATGTATGTATGTATGTATGTATGTATGTATATTATTCAGTTTTTATAGCCACCCATTTCAAGCAAGTGCCTCTTATTCTTAGCTACCCCAACACAGTCACACTAAATTTGGGTATACGATAGAGGGAGGGGAAGAGAGACCAAATGTAAGTTCATTTCATTACATTACCAAATGTTTTCTGGCTGAGGAGCGCCAGGGTGGCATGTGTGACTCCTTTATCCCTCCCCGCACATTTCCTGTTCTCCTAACATCTCTTTGAATGAGCAATGTTGATGTATTTATTTATTTGACTGGGGCTCTGGGTGGGATCCAGTATGGATGGGTGGTTGTCCAGATCTCGTTAAATTAGATTCCCACCATTGCTGGGTGGTGATATTGTTGGCTGAGACAGCTGGAATTGGTAGCTCTGGAACATCAGACACAAATTAGGGTTTTCCCCCTTCCCTTAAGCAAGGATGTTTTAAAAAATAAAAGAGGGAAAAAGAAAGAAAGGATGAGAAAAAAAAGAATCATCAGGATAAATAAAGGATAAAGGTATGGACATCATTTGTAGGTTTGGACCTTCCTTCCTTCCTTCCTTCCTTCCTTCCTTCCTCCCTCCCCCTTTCTTTCTTTCTCTTTCTTTCTTTCTTTCTTTCTTTCTTTCTTTCTTTCTTTCTTTCTTTCTTTCTTTCTTTCTTTCCTTTCTTTCTTTCTTTCTTCCCTCCCTCCCTCTCTTCCTCCCTTCCTTCCTTCCCTCCCATTGTTTTCCTACTACAATACTAACAAGCTCTTCTTCCATACATCTGGCCAGTAGCAAGGAGATCCTGCAACCCCCATCGCGGTGAGGTCCATCCAGGCCAAACTGACTCAGCATGACTGAAATCCTGAGAAGAAAGTGCTGGGGAGGGTGAGTGCTAACAAATTAAAGATGAAACAACTTTGCACAGTCCCCTCTTTATTGTCTGGCAAGCTCAACTAAGCAAGCACTTCCATTTATTCCTCTCTTGTAAGTATTTAGTCTAACATTGGTAAGAGGAAGTATTAAAATGCATTAGAAGGAAGGAGAGAAGGAAATATGTCATGCTGGATAGACTCCAACCAATTGTGCATCTTCGGTTGCTTTTATTACTGTAAATGGGAACATATGGCTTTCCAGAAGTTCTTGCTAAATTCCAATTTCCAGTGTTCTTCACCACCAGTGGCTATAAAGGTTGCAGATGGGAGCTGTGGTTTTATAACTCTAGAGGGAATATCTCTCTATTTCTCTCTCTCTCTCTCTCCCTCCCTCTCTCTTTCCCTCTCCCTCTCCTCCCCTCTCTTTCATTTAAAAAAATGCTGCTTTACATCAATACCCTTAAAAGCCCATCATTAAATTTTACAAGATGTATAGGAAATCCGAGAACGTCCAGGTGCTTAGGAGTGAAATCCTCATAATTGTTTTCCAATGGATCTCCTGATCAGGATTGCTGACCACTGACAGTCAACACAACTGGATCCCAGCAGGCTTCACACTCACAACTTCCCGTTCTAACACTCTGGTCCTGACAGCAAATGGGAATCTAGAACTGCAAAAAGTGATCTTTGGATCCAGAAACAAAGTCTTGCGAAAGTTGCATTTTTTTTTCTATTTTGCTCCCCGCACAAACATTTTTCTTGGATGGTATTTTTATGCCCTATGAGAAATCCCATGGCAAACTCTAGGGCTGTATATAATGTTCACATGTTTTACTATCTACTGGGTTTTTTTTTATTTCCCTCCCATTATTTTTAATAATAAGATACTCCATAAATCTCATGAGAAAAATCAGGGGAACAATTTTTTTTTAAAAAACCCCATTGCATGCTATAAACAAATAAATACCGGTATGTCTTATGAAATATTGACGTAGAAAAAAAATGAAACAAAATGTTCATCTCCACGATGTGATGTTTTGTGTGTTTGTGTGTGTTGCAAATACAGCAAGATATGAAAAATGCTTAAATCACTTCCCCCATTTTCAGGCCAATGGAGTTTGAATCACGGCTGACTAAGGGCTTCCTTTTAAAATGTAACCACAGACGCTGGGATTTAAACCAAAATGTTCTTTGTGGACTTTAGGAAATGAAGGATCGGTTTTAGATTTGGGCAGGACTCTCTGTAGCCCGGAATATTTTTGTCCACTTCAATAAAATTATGGAAGAGGGATTGTTGAAGTTCACATTTAAACGATCTTGTCTAGGGCTGATTCACACGATGGGTTGAACCACAAACTCATCAATTGTTGTTTTGCATAGTTATGTTCAACTAACCGGCCCATGTTGCTAATTTACAGTACAGCCGTAAGTAGAGGAGACGCAATGTGCTTGTGTGTGTGTGGGTGGGGGGGGTGGTTGTCCATCCTTTGGCAACTTTTGTGCATTGTAAGGGACCGAGGAAGGGTTGGCAAGAGATAAAGTACCCCTGAAGAGCTCTGGAGGTGAGGCCACATGGAGAGTCACATCCCTCCATAAGTACATTAAGATTCAAGGTGAGATTCAAGGTGTTGGTGATGACCTATAGAGCCCTTAATGACATGGGTCCGGATTATCTTCGGGAGTACCTGCTGCCAGCATCAACCTCCCATCGTCCTGTGCGCCCCCACAGGGAGAGCCTCCTCAGGGTGCCGCCGGTCAGGGAGTGCCGGCTGGCGGCCCCCAGGGGGAGGGCGTTCTCGGTGGGCGCGCCTGCCCTTTGGAATCAGCTGCCTGTGGAACTCCGGATGGCCCCCGACCTTCGCTCGTTTCGCCAGGACCTAAAAACCTGGCTATTCGAGCTTGCCGGCCTGGACTGAGGGTTTGGGTTTTTAGTTTATAATTTTCGGGGCTATTTAATTGAATTCTATTTTAACTTTGTATATTGTATTGTTTTAATTGCCCTGTAAACCACCCTGAGTCCTTCGGGAAATGGGTGGTATATAAATCCAAATAATAAATAATAAATAAATAAACCGTTTGGCATTAAAAGAATTACTGAAAGTACACACAGGTCACTGGAGTTTGATGTGCAAAGAATAGAACATTTTTCCAAGCTGGAGTGAATAAATACACACAAGCACAGAGAGAGAGAGAGGGAGAGAGAGGGAGGGAGGGAGACACACACACACAGACATAGACAGACATACACAGAGACACACACAGAGAGGCAGAGACACACAGACAGACACACAGAGACACAAACAGAGAGGCAGAGACAAAGAGACAGAGAGAGGGAGAGAGGGGGGGAGAGAGAAAGAGAGAGAAAAAAAGAAAGACACACACACAGAGAAACTAAAATCCAATAAGTAAGGGAAAAAGTAAAAAAAAGAAGACAAAGAGGATGCCAAAAGTGCAAAAATAACAACAACAACAACAACAACAACCCAGAAATAAGAAAAACGAAAATAGAAAATAGATTCAAAGAGTCAAAAACTCCCTTTCTTTCCACCCTGTAATCCCTTAATTCAGGCAGGATAAAGTCGGGGCAACTGGATGGAGCTGAGTATTTACTGGCCGGATGCCCTGCCTGACACCACCTGTAGTTCACAGCAGATCTCTCTCTCTCTCTCTCTCTCTCTCTCTCTCTCTCTCTCTCTCTCTCTCTCTCTCTCTCTCTCTCTCTCTCTCTCACACACACACACACACACACACACACACTTTGTGCTCTAGGAGAGAAGTCTGCTATCTAGGATCGAACTCTCAAACCTTCTGAGTGAGAGTCTTGGCCACTAGGCCACGATGCTGCTCAGATTCAAAGAGACTCTGATATTCTTCACTTCTGTCTGATATTCTTCCCAAACCACAAGTGTCTTTTCTTTATAGATATAAACATTTTATTAAAATGTTTAAAAAGGAAATTAAAAACTAATGCCAACTAATAAAAAGTATGGGAGAAAAAAAGAAAAAAGAAAGAAATCAAAAAGTTAATTAAACATGCCAAAAAATGTGATAGAAAAATAGAAAAGAAAGGGGGGGAAATACAAAGAAACGCAGAGAAAAATTTTCACAATTTTTCGTTTTCCTACACACGTTTCCTTCGTGTAAAAAATTCCTGGCCTCCGGACATGTCAAGAGGCTGAGTCAGCGGCTCCTTTGCCGCACCTGATTTAGAATTTAGAAAAGGCTCACCTTTTCTCAAGAAGAGGGTGGGCGAGAAGGATGCCGTTATTTGTTTAAAGCACTTATTTATTTAAAACTCAAAATACATGGCTCCGGATGCTGTACGACAGCACGAAACAAATTTTTTTAAAAAATAGAAAACAAAACATCATTTTAAAAATAAAAATAATGAAAAAAGGAAACTGCCTAGCACTAAAGCAGAAAAAAGCATGCAGGCCAGGTAAGATCCTCCACCTCAGGTAAGGAGGGAGATCTTGCACTTTGCACATGCTCTACAGAACTCTGGGGCAGCTGGCCATGATTGTTGTATGCAGTTTTCGCAACTAACAACAACAACAACAAAATGCAATTGTGATCTTGAAAATGACCTGAAATGTACAGGTAGTACTTTAGACCACAATCAGCTGAGCCCCCCAATCATGATGTCTGATGCAAGTATTTAAGGCTTGGAACTTGCATTGTGCTGTTATGACAGCCAGCTTGCTCTAATGCAAGGGTCTCCAAACTTGGCAACTTGTGGACTTCAACTCCCAGAATTCCCCAGCCAGGAGTTGAAGCCCACAAGTCTTAAAAGTTGCCAGGTTTGGAAAGCCCTGATCTAGTGGTCTCCCCTAGGCTAGACACCTGGAGGCTGTGAGTTCTAATCCCCTTTTAGTCTATGGAGATTCTCAGTCATCCAGGTCAGAGGTCCCCAACCTTTTGGGTACCAGGGACCAGTTACATGGAGAGAGGTTTTTCCGCGGACCAGAGGGTGTGTAGTTTTTGCGTGCTGCCTGCATCCCACGGATGGGGCTTGGCTTGTTTGTGCAGCCCGGTTGCTGGCATGCTGCGGCCCGGTACTGGTCCACGGACCGGGGGTTGGGGACCCCTGTTCCAGGTCATACAGTTATCCAGGTTGTTTTTTTCTCATAGAACGCTCAGAACGGAGTTCCGGCACCTTTTTTGGATGGAACCTTGTAGGGTAGGCAAGGCGGGTTGTATGACATGTGTGAGTTCCGGCACCTTTTTCTTTTACAAAAAAAGCACTGCAGTTATCCCAAAGGTTCTTTTTCACAAAAATCTAGTTGCCTTGTGAAAAAGCACTTTTGGGAATCTCCTTTTAGGCACGAAAGCTTACCTGGTGACTTTGTGCCGGTTACTCTCTCAGCCCAACTTACCTGACAGGGCTGTTGTCGTTGTGGGGAAAACAGGAGGAAGAACGAATATTAGTTATGTTTGCCACCTTGAGTTATTGCTCACAACCACAAAGATCAAGGAACCAACAAACCAAACGATGCGGGTTTGCATCACCATGAAGGAAATCCCAACAGCCTTGTATTCTTAACGCCCGCAGTGCAAAACACGTTAAAACAAACCAAGGGCAAAAAAAAAAAAAAAGTTGACACCTGCCTTAAAGTTGCCAAGGACGAGGAAACCCCGCCCTGAGGACTAGCCGCTTCTGGAAGCAAGGACGTTTCCAAGGGGTGGGGGGGGGAGAGAAGCTGATGTGGCCGCGGTGCGAACTTTTCATCACTTCCCCTCTCTTCCTGACTCCTTCATTCCGCCGCTGCTGCGTCACTCTCCGAAACTTCTCTAAAAAAATAAATAATAATAAAAAAAGAGGGACGTTTTTCTGCAAGTGATGCCCGGGGTGGGGCCGGGCCGGGCCAGCTGGAGGAGGGGGGTGGATTTCAAACATAAGCAGAGCGCGAGAAGGAAGGAACCGCAGTGTCTTTTTTCTCTCTCTCTCTCCCCTCTCGGGCTGCAAGAATTGGTCCCAAGACCCATTCGCTTTGCGGATTTACCAGCCTGCTCCTACATCGTTCCCGGTCATCTTCTGCATCCCGAACCGATGAAGTGCTTTTGGACCGGCGTTTTGTTCTCCTTGGTGGCGACAGACGGTAAAAGCGGGTGGGAGAGAGAGAAAGAGGAAGAAAATTAAAAAGAGGAACGGGTGGCGGTGGGATGCGAACGCTTCTGTGTATCGTCTTTTGTGCAAAGGTTGTAAACGAAAGCCGGATCTGCCCCTAATGAGTTTCGCTCCGGAGCTTTCAAAATTTCACTTTTTTTTAATGATCTGGGGGAGTGGGGGAAAAAAAACAACAACCCATCCGGCTGATTTCAGGGCAGGTCGGAGGCAGGGGAGAAACCAGCCGCACCAACAGGCTGAAAAACAGCTTTTATCCATGGGCTGTTAGGTTTTTGAACGGGAAATAATTTTTTTTTATAAATTTTATGCATAATTGACTTGCGAGGCCGGTGTGTTGTGCAATTAGTTCACATGGTGTAATAAGATGGAGGGTTTGTGTCACTGTAAGTTGGGGGGGTGGGGGCACGAAGGGAGGCTCAGCCAATCTCAATGTATACATGGTTGTACTTTGACAATAAAGGTTCGTTCTCTCCTAAAGAGAAGCAGAATTGTAGTTTTCTTTCCCCCCCCCCATCCTTGTCTCTTTATTCTCAATGGGAAGTAGTTCTCATTGCTTACCGTTAGGATTTGGATTGCAGAAATGCACATGGCCGCTAGAGAGCAGCGCAGAGTTGGCACTTTTGTGCCTCCTTGCCTGCTCCCCTAGTGGCTGTTGAGATTATGGCAGGGGAAAGAAAGGTGGTTTTTTTCTAATCTTGAGAGCAGAGGTCTTCAGGTATTTGATAGAAGAAAAATTAAGGCGCAAGACACTAACCCTGCAGTCTTAGGCTGTTGTAAGTTGCCTGGTTTATTTATTTATTTATTTATTTATTTATTTATTTATTTATTTATTTATTTATTTATTTATTTATTTATTTATTTATTTATTTATTTATGTTGTTTTAAAACATTAAATGTTTATTTAACGAAACAATGAACAACTCAACAGCGATCAAGCACCGACTGATTTGGTTTTTTTAGGACAATGCAAAAGGCAAACATTAGCAGCTAAAAATAATTGATCGCTCACTTCCCCCCCTTTCCCATACAATTTATAGATGGCTAGAAAATCTGAAACCTTGGCAACTTTAAGAGATATGGACATCCCCAGCAAACATGGCTGAGAGGGAAAAAATAAACAAAACTCTGATCTGGTGCCTTTCCAAAAATGGAAAGGATTTATGAATTTCGATCTGCCTGAGTCTTTTCAGAAAATCCCAAATACTAGGGCTGCACTTAGCAAATCATGGATAATGGCCTCGTGTGGTGATGTAAAAAATGGATCCCAGCCTCCTGAATTCCTCTTGTAACTCTAGAGGCCTGCAAAGTGGGAGGGCCAAATATGTTTGCCGTTGTATTTTTGTTTTGTATTATTTTATTTTACCTGGTTGGCATTGTGGGCATTAAGAGACCAGGCTGATCAGCTGCAAACTGGCATTTCTTCAAGATAACAAAACTTGCATCATAAAATCACCAATGCAAAATCCACTCCTGAAATACTTACGTGAGACATCACGAAAATGAGATAAAGGGAGCTGAACTGGTGTGACATTGTGATGCCTATTTCATTGTTTGCTGATCTCCTTTTCCCACAGTTGCCCACCTAAGGAATAAAAAGGTGTCTTAATCTTTTTAAAGCACCCATTTCATCCATACCCCCAAATAAAAATGGCTCAATGGTAGTAACTATGAGAGGGATTTTGGAGTCCTAGTGGACAGTCACTTGAATATGAGCCAGCCGTGTGTTGCAGCTGCCAAAAAGGCCAACACAGTTCTAGGCTGCATTAACACAGGGATAGAATCAAGATCACGTGAAGTGTTAATACCACTTTATAATGCCTTGGTAAGGCCACACCTGGAATACTGCATCCAGTTTTGGTCACCACGATGTACAAAATTTGTTGAGACTCTAGAAAGAGTACAGAGAAGAGCAACAAAGATGATTAGGGGACTGGAGGCTAAAACATATGAAAGGAATGCAGGAATTGGGTATGTCTAGTTTAATGAAAAGAAGGAGGAGGGGTGACATGATAGCAGTCTTCCAATATCTCAGTGGTTGCCCCAAAGAACGGGGAGGGGGTGTTCAATCTATTTTTCAAAATACCTGAAGGCAGAACGAGAAGCAACGGATGGAAACTAATCAAGGAGAGAAGCAACCTGGAACTAGGAAGAAATTTCCTAACGGTTAGAACAATTAACCAGGGGAACAAATTGCCTCCAGAAGTTGTGAATGTTTTAACACTGGCCATTTTTTATGAAGAGATTGGACAACCCTTTGTCTGAAATGGTATAGGGTTTCCTGCCTGAGCAGGGGGTTGGACTAGATGACCTCCAAGGTCCCTTCCAACTCGGTTTTTCTGTTACTTTTCTAACAGTTGTTGCCCTTCAGTGCTACTCATGCAGTGGAAACAGCGACTGCCGGGAAACAGAAACATGTAAAGAGCACCAGAAGATGTGCAAGACCACCATCATGACCATAATAAATCGTAAGTTTTTTGGGAGATGGGGAAGGGTGGGCCCTGAGAGGGAAAAGAGGGTGGGAGAGAAAGAGTGAATTATTTTTTTTATTTATTTATTTTATTTTATTACATTTATATACCGCCCTTTCCCGAAAGACTCAGGGCGGTTTACAGGGTGATTAAAAAACCAAAATACAAAAGTTAAAACAAATTTTAAAAGAAATTATATGTGTCCCTGTCTAAATAAAACCCCAGTTAAAATAAGGTTAATCCTCAGCCTGGGCCAGAGAGCTTGAAGAGCCAGGTCTTCAGGTCCCGGCGGAATGAACGGAGGTCGGGGGCAGTCCTCAGCTCCACTGGCCGCTGGTTCCAGAGGGCAGGCGCCCCCACTGAGAAGGCCCTATCCCTGGGTGTTTCCCGCCGGCAATCTTTTACCGGCGGTACCCTGAGAAGACCCTCCCTGTGGGAGCGCACTGGACGAAGGGAGCTTGATGCCGGCAGCAGGTGTTCCCTCAAATAGCCCGGACCCAAGCCATGTAGGGCTTTATAGGTAATAACCAGCACCTTGAATTTCACCCGGAGGGCAACCGGAAGCCAATGCAGCTCGCGGAGTAGAGGTGTTACATGGGAGTATCGGGAAACCCCCATCACAACTCGCGCGGCCACATTCTGCACCAGCTGAAGCCTCCGAGTGGTCTTCAAGGGCAGCCCCATGTAGAGAGCGTTGCAGTAGTCTAAACGGGAATGGGTCATTTAAGCTCCTATCGGCTTAAATGACCCATGGCTGATCCAGGCTGGATAGAAAAAACAGAATAACAATGGTGGAAGGGACCTTGGAGGTCTCTTTTAGCCCAACCTCCAGCTCAAGCTGGAAACTCTATACCGTTTCAGACCCATGGTCGTCCAATCTCTTCTTAAAATATAGACAGAGAATCTAGCTCTATGGCCAGATCTTTTTCTGTCTGATGGGAATCTAGACCAGATCTTTGCAAAGCCTAAAAACACCCATTTCATCCCTAAGGCCAGATCTTTGCTTGGCCTTGGATCAGCACAACCCCTCAGCACCTCCTTACTCGGAGGAAAAGATGGAGTTTGCCGGAGCATGCAGAGTCTTATTGTGCTGAGGTAACCGAGGAGTAAATACAGTAAACAGTGGTTTGCATTAAATTGAGGTTTATATTACACTATATCTACAAAGATACACTAGAAATAAAATATATACACGTGGTGAAACAGCAAACTCCAATGCACAGCAATTACAGCAGGAAAACGGACAAGAGTGACAAACTCCAGGAAAAAACTTCCCTTTTATACTCAGCCTCTTAAAGGCACAGACACGGACGCTGCTGAGTCATTCCTAATCTTGCAGCATCCTATCATCGCATCATCCACATTACATTACATCTGTACATAAGCTGTTTAGCTGTTAAATTATTATCCTGACACAGTTGCTTTATCCCACTTATGGATCCGTTGCAAATGCACTTCCACCATGTTTTCCAGCTTTAAATCCAAAGCGGCTGTTTTCCAATGCAACTCATCTTCAACCCTTCCGAATGGAGGGTCTCCAGCACGGGCACCCCACTGCCTAGGGGGCTATGAGATCACCAACACATTTCATCAACAGTAGCAGCTCCCTCCCCCACCCCAAAGACGTTCTCATAGCAATATTTAAGAAGGTTGTGAATTTTATGTTCTCAAGTGAGAGATAGGAAGAATCCACATTAAAAATGGGCAGTTTTGTATGTTTGAGCTGGCAAGCCTGACATGCAGTGGTGGGATTCAGCCAGTTCACACCACTTCGGCAAAACCGGTAGCTAATTTTTGTTGCCCAGGCCCAGAATGGACTTCTGGAAGCGGCATCCATACAGAGAACCGGTTGTCCACATATTTGAATCCCACAACTCCTTCCTTCCTTCCTTCCTTCCTTCCTTCCTTCCTTCCTTCCTTCCTTCCTTCCTTCCTTCCTTCCTTCCTTCCTTCCTTCCTTCCTTCCTTCCTTCCTTCCTATGGTAGGATTCAGGCAGTTTACACCAGTTCAGCAGAACCGGTAGCTAATTTTTTGTTGGTCAAGCCCAGAATGGACTTCCGGAAGTGACATCCACACAGAGAACTGGTTGTTCACATATTTGAATCCCACAACTCCTTCCTTCCTTCCTTCCTTCCTTCCTTCCTTCCTTCCTTCCTTCCTTCCTTCCTTCCTTCCTTCCTTCCTTCCTTCCTTCCTTCCTATGGTAGGATTCAGGCAGTTTACACCAGTTCAGCAGAACCGGTAGCTAATTTTTTGTTGGTCAAGCCCAGAATGGACTTCCGGAAGTGACATCCACACAGAGAACTGGTTGTTCACCTATTTGAATCCCACCACTGCTGTCACAGCTAGAGTTGTGTATCTGCCTTTCTCTTCCCCCGTTGTCCTGCAGAACACAAGATCTCCCCCTACTTCCTCAAGGGTTGTGACGTAAGCGGAAAGCCAAATAATTCCATCTCACATCTTCTGGGCCATCGATTTGTGTTTCTGGCAGAGGAACATTGTGAAAGCGATCTGTGCAACCGAGGTGTTCCCAAGGAAGTACCCAGGGGTATGTATATATTTGAGCATACCGGAGCTTTATTTAGGGACCGATACTGTCAAGAGTGATTCGCCTTTTCATCTAGATTTTCTCTTTTGCTCATATCTTGACAATGGAGCTCAAAACTGGGAGGGATAATGTCTAGGCCAGGAGTAGGCAACCTTGGCTCTTTTATGACTCGTGGACTTCAACTCCCAGAATTCCTGAGCTGGCTCAGGAATTCTGGGAGTTGAAGTCCACGAGTCATAAAAGAGCCAAGGTTGCCTACCCCTGGTCTAGGCAACGGAGAGCCCAAGGCCAGCTCAAAGGGGTTTTACGACATGCTGTGATGCCTAGACATTCTGGCATAATAATATTGATTAACGTGTGCAAGTATATACAAAGACTCATTCACTGTTTCAACGGTTTGCTGTTTTTCTCCTGGGCAGTCAGGGATATGATCCGTGTCCGAGGCCACAACGAAAACATCCTGAGTTGCTATTCTTGTACAGCTGCTGATAACACTTGTAACAACTCCAGCCTCACACGGATGAATTGTTTCTGGCCCCAGGAAAAGTGCGTGGATATCACCTCCTTGACAGATCCAGAAGGTGAGTCCCTGGCTTCTTGCGAAGTGCCATTTCTTGGCTGCTTCTTCCTCTGATCTCCTCGTTTCATGCAGGAAATCATTTTATTCATTTTACCTTTTTTGCCTTTTAATTTTACATTTACCCTTCAGCTCCTATCGGCTTAAATCCCAGAGATCCTCTGAATAACTGGATAATTTCAAGCTTCCTGTGCTTGCCTGTTCAATATGTCCACAAACTTACTGGAACCTCTAGGTCTAAAAAAGTGATCTGTGGGGAACCATTTTAAACAAATCCAATCTATATGCATTTAATAAATAAATAAAATGCACAGGTAGCCCTTGAGTTACAACGGACCCCCAAATTTTTGTTGCTAAGCAAGACAGTTGCTAAGCGCCATTTTGCAACCTTTCTTGCCACCATTCTTGTGCGAATGACTGCGGTTGTTAAGTTAGTAACCTGGCCGTTAAGTGAATCTGGCTCCCCCATAGACTTTGCTTGTCAAGAGGTCACAAAAGGGGATCACGTGACCCTGGGCACTGCAACAGTTTTAAGTACATGCCAGTTGCCAAGCCTCTGAATTTTGATCATGTGACCATGGGGATGCTGCAATGGTCATAAGTGTGAAAAGCGGTCAAGTCATTTTTTTCAGTGCTGTTGTAACGTCAAACAGTCACTAAATGAATGATTGTAAGTCAAGGGCTACTTGTAATTTATTACGAGTCTAGCTTTGGCAACCCATTTGTTGCAGCATATATGGCAGAAAGGCTGAGTTCAACATTTAGATCCAGGAAATAAATGCACACACACACACACACACACACACACACACACACACACACATACACACACACACACTTTAATGGATCAAAAAAATTTTTTTGTGCAATACTGTATCTCATTTATTTATTCACTCATTTTATATAGCTGCCCATCTCACTTTTACACTATTCTAGGTGGATTACAGTAAAATAAATAAAATGGACAATATTAAAAAAAAACACCCAGTAGCTGGCATTACCCAATTATGTATCCATACAGCCAGGCTTTCTAATTATTAGTAGACAATAATAGCACTATTTTCTAAACCTTGGTTATTGGCTGGGGAATTCTGGGAGTCGAAGTCCATATATCTTCGCGGGACCAATGTTGAGAAACACTGGTTTAGACACAGACTATGCAAAATATATTTAAGCAGGATTTACCCCACCCAGAAAGCTACAAAACGGACCAAAATTAAAGCTAACCAGGCTTTGCATGTTTGTAAGTGGAGCTGTTGCAATTAACCAAATGGAAAGGAATGGGCAAATATAGCCCAAGCAAAATGTATTTAGGGATCTCTGTGAATTCGTAGCAACCTTTAAAAAATGTTCAAATTTCCAGTAGTTTAAAGGATAACTTAATGGTGTAGCATTCACCTCCCATCCACCCACCCCACCAAATAAATATATTGTGTAATAATTAGCATTTTACTCCCCCATTCTCAGAATGGTGTGATGCCTACTAAGGCGATGAAATAGCTCACAGCCAGCACTATTGTGCCGAATAATAAAGTCATTTCTTTGCCCTCTGTATGCGGGGATTAAAATTAGCATTTCACTCCCCCGTTCTCAAAACTGTGGTGTTCTTGTTTGGGCTGATGGGTTCTTGTAAGAAGGTAAACCAACTCTCCCAGCTTTACTGTGCAGAATAATACATATTTTTTTTGCCATAAAAGGCGCGACAATTTTACATTTCAAATTTTATTTATTTTTTTATTTATTTTTATTACATTTATATCCCGCCCTTCTCCGAAGACTCAGGGCGGCTTACAAGCTTTAGCAGTAGCCTTCATTCTATGTATATGCCTGCTTGTTAGGGCTTTCACACACCCCCCAAGCGGCATTATTACAAAGTCAGCTTAATTGCCCCCAACAATCTGGGTCCTCATTTTACCTACCTCGGAAGGATGGAAGGCTGAGTCAACCTTGAGCCTGGTGGGACTCGAACCTGCACTAATGGCAGGCAGCTGGTGTTACTTAGGGAGGCATTAGCCCACTGCTCCACCAAGGCCAGTGTTTCTCAACCTTCGATTTAAGATGTATGGACTTCAATTCCCAGAACAGCCCAGCCAGCAATGCTGACTGGGGAATTCTGGGAGTTGTATCCACACATCTTAAAATGGCAAAGGTTGAGAAACACTGCTCAAGAGGCAATTTGGCAATTTTAAGACCTGTGGACTTCAACTCCCAGAATCCCCCAGCCAGTGTGGGGAATCTCTAGAGCAGGGGTCCCCAACCCCAGGTCTGTGGACCGGTACCAGGCCGCGGCATGCCAGCAACCGGTCCCCACAAACAAGCAAAGCCCCATCTGGGATGCAGGCATCACACAAAACCACACTTTCCGGTCCATGGAAAAACCTTTCTCCACAGAACCGGTCCCTGGTGCCCAAAAGGTTGGGAGGGACCTCCGGTCTAGAGGATCCCTTTGAATTCTTATAAATGATTAAGGATCCCAAAGACCTTTGGTTTACATGGGTTATATCGATTAATATGTACTGTATTACAAATTAAACCTGAGAATGATTATTTATTTATTGGATTCTCCAGGTCCCCTGAAAGTTTCTTGGAGATTCCCAGTTTGAGAAACCCTGGTATAGAGATCTATGGAGATTCTCAATCACCTGGGTCATGGTTGACTGAAAGGTGCTTTTCAAAGAAAAAAAAGTCCAGTTGCCTCTTGAAAAGCACCTTTGGGACCAGCAACCTAGAACTAAGGAGAAATTTCCTGGCAGTGAGAAGAATTAAACCAGTGGAACGACTTGCCTCCAGAAGTTGTGAGTGCTCCAACACTGGAGGTTTTGAAGAAGAGATTGGACAGCCATTTGCCTGAAATGGAATAGGGTCTTCTACTTGAGCAAGGGGTTGGACTAGACCAGGGGTAGGCAACCTTGGCTCTTTTATGACTCGTGGACTTCAACTCCCAGAATTCCTGAGCCAGCATGGCTCAGTATGGAAACCTCTCCCTTTCCCCTCAGCATGGCTGGCTCAGGAATTCTGGGAGTTGAAGTCCACGAGTCATAAAGCGGCCTAGGCCAGGGGTAGGCAACCTTGGCTCTTTTATGACTCGTGGACTTCAACTCCCAGAATTCCTGAGCCAGCATGGCTCAGCATGGAAACCTCTCCCTTTCCCCTCAGCATGGCTGGCTCAGGAATTCTGGGAGTTGAAGTCCACCAGTCATAAAGCGGCCTAGGCCAGGGGTAGGCAACCTTGGCTCTTTTATGACTCGTGGACTTCAACTCCCAGAATTCCTGAGCCAGCATGGCTCAGCATGGAAACCTCTCCCTTTCCCCTCAGCATGGCTGGCTCAGGAATTCTGGGAGTTGAAGTCCACCAGTCATAAAGCGGCCTAGGCCAGGGGTAGGCAACCTTGGCTCTTTTATGACTCGTGGACTTCAACTCCCAGAATTCCTGAGCCTGCATGGCTCAGCATGGAAACCTCTCCCTTTCCCCTCAGCATGGCTGACTCAGGAATTCTGGGAGTCGAAGTCCACAAGTCATAAAAGAGCCAAGGTTGCCTACTCCTGGACTAGACACTAGAAGACCTTCAAGGTCCCTTCCAACTTTGTTATTCTGTTGTTCCGTTAGTTAGGGAATCTCAACTCATGGAACAGGCTGCCCCCTGGAGGCCAAAAACACATTTACACCATTATTTTTCCATCCCACCTGTAGAATTTCCCAAGGACCAAGAACGTATCAAGGGCTGTGGCCAGCTTTCCCACTGCCAGGATGCTCTGGGCTTCCAAAACCACAAGAGTTTCTACATGATCAACTGTTGTAACTCCAGCTGGTGTAACAACGACGTGCATGGTAGGTCATCATCACAACATTGTTTTTGAGTGGTAAAAGAGGTTTTAACTAACTGTTGGGGAATGGTCTTTGCCAATCCTTCCATTCCCCACCAATCACTTAGAACTGAAGATGCTTCTTGGATGAGAAGTGAGATGTTTTCGAGGAAAAAAAATCTGGAAATTCCAGTTGCCTTTTGGAAAAAGGACATTTGGGACTTTGGCATGTTGTGCATTTGTTGTTAGTTGCGAAATCGTGTCCGACCTATCGCGACCCCCAGGCCTTCCTGTCTTCTACCATCTTCTGGAGTCCATTTAAGCTCACACCTACTGCTTCAGTGACTCCATCCAGCCACCTCATTCTCTGTCGTCCCCTTCTTCTCTTGCCCTCAATCTTTCCCAGCATTAGGCTCTTCTCCAATGAGTCCTTCCTTCTCATTAGGTGGCCAAAGTCTTTGAGTTTCAACTTCAGGATCTGGCCTTCTAAGGAGCAGTGAGGGTTGATCTCCTCTAGGACTGACCAGTTTGATCACCTTGCAGTCCAAGGGACTTGCAGAAGTCTTCTCCAGCACCACAGTTCAAAGGCCTAAATTCTTTGGCGCTCAGCCTTTCTTATGGTCCAACTTTCACAGCCATACATTGCAGCTGGGAAGACCATAGCCTTGACTATACGCACTTTTGTTGGCAGGGTGATGTCTCTGCTTTTTAGTGTGCTGTGTAGAATGTTGTGCATACCCAACCAATTATGGTATATTCCATTGTCATGGGCAGCAACACTTTGCTTAATACAGGAGGGGAACCAATTCACAGAGTTTGCCTCTATTTGCAGATTACAAGCAGGCTCCCTTGCCCTTCAACGGGGTCACGTGCCACAGCTGCGAAGGAAACACTACTCACGGTTGTGCCCCAGATAACATCAGAACGGTGCAATGCCGAGGCCCCATGACTAAGTGCCTAGAAGCCTCGGGAATCCACGGTGAGTCAGTCGTGGACAAATTCCTCTTGCTCCCTCTCCAAGGTGGTTAAGTGTTAATCTGCAGAGTGAGAGCAAGGAGAAAGGTTTAGAAATAAATTTACAGAAATCCTGAGCCCATGGCAGATGGACTAAGAGTTTCAAGCTGGCTTCAGAGTGGGGCCAGTGCTCATCTCCGTTTCAAAGCCGAAGAGCCAGCGCTTGTCCGAGGACGTCTCCGTGATCATGTGGCCGGCATGACTAGACGCCAAAGGCGCACGGAACGCTGTTACCTTCCCACCGTAGTGGTCCCTATTTTTCTACTTGCATTTTTACGTGCTTTCGAACTGCTAGGTTGGCAGAAGCTGGGACGAGTAACAGGCGCTCACTCTGTTACGCGGCACTCGGGATTCGACCCGCCAAACTGCCGATCTTCTGATCGACAACCTCAGTGTCCTAACCCACTGAGCCACCACATCCCTTAGATATATATGTATATATATGTTCCTGTAACCACTGAATGAGCTGTCTATAGTCATCTGAAGAGCAAAGATTCATGAGTTCAGTTCAAGGGTTTAAAAGCCCTAGAACAGCACTTCTCAGCCATGGCAACTTTTAAGATGGGTGGACCTCAACTCCCAGAATTCTCCAGACAGCCATGCTGGCTGGAGAATCCTGGGAGCTGAAGTCCATCCATCTTAAAGTTGGCTGGCTGGAGAATCCTGGGAAGTGAAGTCCACTCATCTTAAAGTTGCCATGGTTGAGAAAGGCTGCCCTAGAATAACCTCTGAGTATCGACGTCTGCCAAATCCCATACTGGATGAAACTGGTTATGTAGCCTCTGCCTCCTTGTGGTCAGCAGAACTGGGGTCATGACATAATGTAACATCTGTCTCTCTCCCCTTGAGCATTTAAGGGGAAATGAACGATATGTACCATTCAGATATCTTCTGCTTCCTACGTTATATTGTACGGTCGTATCCTTCCATGGTAGGGGGACGCGGTGGCTCAGTGGGTTAGGATGCTGAGCTTGTCGATCAGAAGGTCGGCAGTTTGGCGGGTCGAATCCCGAGTGCCGCGTAGCAGAGTGAGCGCCTGTTACTCGTCCCAGCTTCTGCCAACCTAGCAGTTCGAAAGCACGTAAAAAATGCAAGTAGAAAAATAGGGACCACTCCGGTGGGCAGGTAACAGCGTTCCGTGCGCCTTTGGCGTCTAGTCATGCCGGCCACATGACCACGGAGACGTCCTCGGACAAGCGCTGGCTCTTCGGCTTTGAAACGGAGATGAGCACCGGCCCCTAGAGTCGGAAACGACTAGCACACGTGTGCGGGGGAACCTTTACCTTTACCTTATCCTTCCATGGTATGGTCCAAATGGGAAAGGAAGCCTCAGTTTCTCTTTTGCTTTCTCCCTCATTCAGGCATCTCTGGCAACAATTCAACCATCAAAGGCTGTGCTTCCCCATCCTGGTGCGACAGTCCCTATACCTCCATCTACAAGAACCTGGGCAGCCTAGAGACCCGCTGCTGTGCTAATAATCTGTGCAACAGCTGGATCATCGATGGACAGCTGAAACCATCTCCAAGGAGCCAAGCCAGCCACCTCACCTTGGCCCAACACACTCTTATTTCAACGAGTCTTCTGCTTTTTATAGTTTTTCTCCTTTCTTAAGAAAACTCAAGGACCTAGAACTGTGGCCTTTGGTACTCTCCCCAGTATTTAATGCAGCTGGGAATAACTAGGGGGGTTCCTGCTGAGCACCCCTACTTATGCACACCATATACCTCACGCCATTAAAGAGACCACCATCCCTACCAAACCAGGGGTGAAGAGACCACAGTCTACCATACGTGTTCCAAGCACTCATGAGCCTCTGCATCTTCTCTCCCCTCCCTTTTCCAAAACACTCATTACCCAAGCTATCCATGCGTACTTGAGAGTATTTATTTTTTTTCTTGACTAAACACAGGTAGTCCTCGACGTGCGACCACAGGTGAGGTCAACCTTCCTGTGGCTAAGCGAGACCTTTTGTTAAGTGAGTTTTGCCCCGTTTTGCCACTTTTCTTGCCACGTTTGTTAAGGGAATCCCTTGCCGATCTTAAGTTACGTCCCGCCGGCTTCCCCAGTGACTTTGCTTGCCAGAAGGTTGCAAAGCAGGATCACATGACCCCGGAACACTGCAAGTGTCGTAAATATGACTCAGTCGCCAAGCGTCTGAATTTTGATCCTAGGACCCCGGGGGATGCTACCACGGGTCGTTAAAGTGTGAAAAATGGTCGGTGAGTCCCTTTCTTTTCAGTGCCGTTGTAAATTTGAACGCTCACTAAATGAACTGTTGTAAGTCGAGGACGACCTGTGAGATGACCAGCAGCCAGGTCAGCATGGATAGCTTGGTGAGAATTAGGTTACGTGTTGTAAAAGAAGGCTAGTGTCTAGGAAGCTTCACGCTTTGTGTTATCTTAGGTTTCCGCTCAACAGGAGCAACGAATGTAAGTTAAGGCTGCTGAATTACAGCAAAGGTGCTGGACACCCTTCTTGTGGGGGAAATCCTTATTTTTCATAGCCCGCTGAATAGGACACCATGAAATTCCACATTCCTTTTTATTTATACCTTCTTGGTGCTGTGAAGGACTCTTGTAAGCTAAATCCGTGAAGATTTAGACTTGTGGTCTTTTAAAATCTGGGTGGGGCACTAAAGAGCCAGCCCTGCCTTACCTACGAAGTGTGACTCATTCTTGACACCAAGAACTTACACAAGAAGCAACTATTTTCCTCTTTTAGAAGTTTATTAGCCGTACGGAACGGTTTCTTCCTGTTATTTTATTTTATCTATCTATTTATGTCAATAAAATATTTTTATAACGTTCAAAATGTATCCTTGTGGGCTTACTAAATTTTAATCTAGTTAGCACTACGGACAATTGCGCTTTCTAGATGGAAGACGAGAAAGGGATTTAGATGCCAAAGTACCAATAAAGGAGAATACTTGTAGATTAGGGTTGAAACGAGGGGCCCTCGCTGCTCTCTGAGCTTGGCGGTTTTCTTGCAGCCATTTCATGACCCAACTAGGTAACATCATCCGTGCCAGATGGAGGAGGGAGGGGAGGGGGAGGGGGAGGAAACCACTACGAGTGTGGAGTCCTTGTCCTCTGAGTTTGCTTGTTTTGTTGCAGACATTTCATAAACCCAAATTAAGTGACATCGTCAGTGCTAGTCAGATGCCAAAGTTTTCCCTTTCCCATGAGAGTGAGTGAAGAAAACCCACTTGTTTTTCCCCAAGAATTTCTACTGTGCTGATGTGACATGTAAGATCAGAGGCCCTGAAAGGTCTTGTCAGTACCATCCTTTTGATCTGTGAGAGTCCCTACTTTCACCAGCCCAGCACACTCTGGTTTTGCAACCCTCACTGATAATCAAGGGATCCTCAGATGTCATTTCAACCAACTGTCCAATCTTAATAACACTTTTTTTGGAGGTGGGGGGGTGAGGATGGGGTGGAAATATCTCTACGCATGGGATGGGGTTAGAAAAACACTTATTTAGGCTTCTCCACTTCGGGTATCCTCCAGCGGTGAAGACTTCAACTCCCAGAATTCCTCAGCCAATATGGAATTATGGGATTTGAAGTTGGTACCCCTGGAAAGCACCTAAGGTTTTAGAACAACTGCACTGTTGATCTTTGGGTATAAGAATCCGACTTGCACTACCATGCAAGTCAATCAAATTGTCCTACTTCAGACACCTTATGCAAAGACCCAGTTCTGGGAAAGACAGGAGGAAAGAGAAGAAGAAGGAGGAGGAGGAGGAGGAGGAGGGTGTGCAGAGGGTCAGCTGAAAGGGGGTGTGGTCGCAGTTACAGTGGTGATGAGCAGAAGTGATAAGACCAGCTTTAGGGATAGATCATCGTGGAGATAATCTATGTGGTCCCTAAGAATCAGCAGTGACTTTATGCAGGATCCAATCTGGGTCAGCCACCAGGACCAAAGGTTTTATCTTCCGAGCAACGGTCAACGCTCAAAAGTGTGAAAAGCAGTCATAAGTCACTTTTTCAGTGCCGTTGTACCTAGATTAACTATTTTGTAAGTCAAGGACTGACTTACCTGTACAGTCCTTATTTGGGAAACTTAAATGAGTGCAATGCTACCATTATGCCACTAGAGGGCACACCTTTCATGTGGCTATTTGTTCCATGAATATACTTAGGTTGGTATCTGAACACAGATCTTTTTAAAACATGAATGTTTAGTGCTAGTCCATGTATGATAAGCCATAGCTAAATAAATAAATTTAGCTTATCTTTTTATTGTACACATTCTAAAAGTATATGTTTGAATAGAATAGAATAGAATAGAATAGAATAGAATAGAATAGAATAGAATAGAATAGAATAGAACAGAACAGAACAGAACAGAACAGAATAGAATAGAATAGAATAGAATAGAATAGAATAGAATATCTTTATTGTCACTGTGTAATTCACAATGAAATTAAGTACTGTCCACAGTGCACACTACCCACAAGTAAAAACCAGAAATAAGAACATACATTATATGCACACATCCTTCACATTCTATTCATCATTGCGCTGCCCTTAATATTGCACTTCAATGTTGCCCTATACAGTGGTATTTAATATGGTTACAGCACTGGGATAAAAACTATTTACTGGGGATAGTACAGTATCTAATTCCATAATCAACTGTGATAAAGCTAAGATTTTCTATGCCATAGACATCTGTAGAACTATTTTTTTCTTTCGTTTTTTGTGATGTCTTTAATGCTTTAAGGAAATCTCAGGTCACTGTGGTATCATCTGGAACCAAATGTGCCATCCAATAATCATTTTTCACAGGACCAATGGCAGAAATGGTTCCTACGTTAAGGAGCAATAAAATAAGCAGCATTTAATTAATTGAATTTTAAATTTAGTCAAATTAAGGATTTCCATGGCTCTATCTTCTTTTAGTCCTAATCACAGTTTGTCAGTGTGCCCTTAGTACAAATAAGTTATTTTCTCTAAAGGGGTTACCTTTTATTTATTGCTCTGGTACAGAAATATTTACCTCATATTTTCCAAAGGCAAATCTAATTATACTTCTTTTATCCACCATCGTGCAACGTCCAGTGTCCCGGGGTGGGGAGGGCCATCAGCAAAATAATTATTGCATGATTGTTATTTAGAAGCAGCATATATCTCAAATGTTAATTTATTTGTGTTTGGTGTTCATCGCATAGTCAACCAGGTGTTCAGACTAGAAATGCCATTTTAGTCCACCTGTTGACAAATCCAGTGCTTCCCACGACCTGGGATAGGCAGATGTAGAAGTTTGATGGTGTTAGTGATATTTTCGCAGGATGTAAGCTGTACCAAGTAAAGCTGCCTTTTGCAATGGACTGATGGGGGATTTGTCAATTAGTAACCCAATAATTGTTGCAGTTTTAGACTTAATGAAGAGAATCGCAGCCACCTCCATTATTCAAATGAACAGTGTGCCTATATTGTAAAGACATTTTACAAACCGGGAACAAAAAGTGAAATGTGTCCCATTCTGGAAAGACACTTAAAATTAACCTTTTCAATGTTGTTATTCTTCTTTCCTGATTCACTGCCAGATATGGACAGTTCCTGGGACACTCTGTAATTAGAGTTATCGGTTTAAAGCATAAAGCAAAGAGATTTCAACATTACTTAGAGAGAAGACTTGCTGGGTGAATTTGGGCTGGTTTAGGGCTGTGGTGTCCTTGTTACTCTCTGAGCTTGGTTGTCTGCTTGCAGACGTTTCACTATGCACCTAGACACTATTATCAACGCAAGTGTGGTTGGCTGCACATAGACACTTAGAAATAAACCTATCTACACCCTGTTCAAAAGAAACAATAAAAAAGCTAAGAAGGAAGCAAAAAAATCAAGAACAAAATGACCACCTTCTCTCCAGCAGTCAACACTTAAAATAAATTACAGGGATTAAAAACAATGCCTAATCCAGGGGTAGGCAACTGTTCTGAACCAGCCTGCTACCGGCCTTGCAATAAGGCAAACCCCTGTTCAAACAGTAGAGACTGGAGAGCGTCTAAGGCTGGAAAGCGTCTGCCAAGATTTATTACTCAAATAACAGAACAAGAAACAAAAACACTGGAACTTGAATCCTCAAACGGAAGGGTTGCTTTCAGCAACCAGCCCTTCCCCAAACACTCCTTTTATTTAGAGATCAGGGCGTGGCCTCCCTGTGCCTCCTCCCGAGGAGTCCCACAGCCTTTCTCTGTTTGGTCCTGCTCGACTGCCTCCTGCGTCGGGCGTCCTTGAACAGGGCCAGCTGTGGGTCATCATCCTCCGCACTATCGGGCTCACGCAGCTGAGAAGAGGGCTCCGGCTGGGGGCTCTGCGAAGCCTCCAAACCATCATCAGCCGGTTCGTCTCCCACACACTCCTCCTCCCCCTCATCTGAGTCATCCGAGACATCTGAGCCGGCTGCCGGACCCACAGGCTGGCCCTGAGTCACAACAGCAACCTTGGCTCTTTTATGACTCGTGGACTTCAACTCCCAGAATTCCTGAGCCAGTAGATAAACAAGTATATAAACAAGAAGCAAACCCCACACTTATTAACACTGATGATGTTACCTAGTCAGGTAATGAAAGGTCTGCAAGCAAACAATGCTTAGGGAGCACCAAGCACTCCACAGTGCAACCCTGAATTACAGAGATTTTCTTCTCTTGGTTTAGAGAATAACTGTGTTGCAAATCTCCAAGATGTCCTGTAGGTGGCCTACCGGTATGTATTCTTTTTGCTGCCACCTAGTGGTTACCTGGAGTTTGGCAGCCAAAATACCGGTATGTACAGCCCAGATATGTATGGGCTTCTTAATCCATCTCACCCTAACCTACTAGACAAGGTAGGTTTTACAATGAGAGTGAAATGCTTGAAGAGTTAAAGGCTATTGTGGCATGCATGCCTTCCAGAGATTATCAGAGAAAAGGTTCCATATAAATATGACAGCTATGCTAAACGGTTTTAGAAAATCACATGTTCTTCACGTTGCTAAACTTGCAAAGTTTTCTGGGTGTTATGTTAAACCTTTAAAGTCTTTTTGTTTTCCTTTCCCCAAAGTTCTTCTCAGCCCTCATCTCTTATTTTCTGGTTTCAACTGTAGTCCAGCACAGAATGAACAGATTCTCAGTCCTTACCAAGTACAGCGAAATATGTCTCTCACACCAGGGTTAGTTCATTGTTAATGTTTAATAATATTAAAGAGTGTTGAATGGCCCCAGTACTATTAACACCTCTGGGACTTGTTAAAAACCCGTTGATCCATAAAGGGGGAAAAAACCACTTAATAAGCGTACTAGGATTTGGCAAATTAGAAAGGTAGAAATCTGTTTTTGACGTGCATGGATAGAAACTCAAGTTTCCCGAGGCAAAAAAAAAAAAGGAACTAAAAATGGGTCTGCCCTGGGCCATATGATTATTTTCACTTGGCGTTCCCCACTTCATCTGTAGAGCTTTCTGCTCTGAAAGGAAAAGAATGAATTAGAGGCCGTTTGTATAACATCCGTTCTAAAAAAAATTCCCCAAAGGTGGTTTTCCTTATCTGACTTCACGGTTTCAGCAACACATTGCAGTTCCTATTGGTTGCTATTTGACCAAATGCATCCCTGTGTACATTCCTGAAAATTAAGCCATCCGAGGATTGAAGAGGGTCTCACCAACTCCTGTCTGGGATGAAAGGGGGGGGGGCATGTGAGTGAAGGCATTGCCTGTGACACACACACAAACCCCGCCTTTGCTATGTCCTTTACAGGAAGCCAAACTCCCCCCCCCCCCCGGTGTTTTATACAAAACACAGAATAACAGAGTTGGAAGGGACCTTGCAGGTCTTCTTAAGTCCGAAGCAGGAGACCTTGTACAGAACCATTCCAGAGAAATGTTTGTCCAAACTCTTCTTTAAAACCTCCAGTGATGGAGCACCCACAACTTCTGGAGGCAATTCGTTCCACTGGTTAATTGTTCTCACCATCAGGAATTTTTTCTTTATTTCTAGGTTGGTTCCCTCCTTGATTCCATCCCTTGCTTCTTGTTTTCCAGCTATTGCTTCTTGTCTTGCCTTCAGGTGCTTGGAAAATAAGTTGATTTTATGTCATTCATGAAGTTTTTATCCTTGTATTTGGGCATTGGTGTCAAACCTGCTCATGAGTGACTCTGTTATTTCTTTTTTTTATTGTGCATTTCATTTTTTCCTAACCTTTTGAGTTATATATACTTATACTGCTCAAAAAAAATAAAGGGAACACTTAAACAACACAATGTACTGTATTTAATAGTAGGATGTCTTTATATATCCATTCCTGGATCCCTGTGCTGTTGCGTAAGATCCCATGACACCACTTGGTAGCTGGTGTGGGAATAATGTGCAAATGAGCATAATTAAAAATGAGTTTTCACACCTCCCTTGGTTGGGATTCCTTTTCCTACATGTAATATATTCCCCAGGAAAATAAAAATGTTATTAGAATAGAATAGAATAGAGCTGAAAAGGGCCTTGGAGGTCTTCTAGTCCAGCCTACTGCTTAAGCAGGAGAACCCATACCAACTCAGACAAGTGACTGTCTAGCCCAGGGGTCAGCAACCTGAAACAGTGAAAGAGCCACTCGGAACCGGTTCCCTCACAAAAGGAAAAACTGGGAGCCACAAAAAATGTGTGCGCATGCGCGTACATGCGCGCATGCGCAGAACAGGGTTTGACTGAAGAGTGGAGCCAAGGCGAGATATGCACCTACCCTGCATATTTGAATTGATTGGTTGAACTTTTTTAGTCCCACTTTTTTTTTTGGACTGCACATGGCAGAGGACTGGGAGCCGCAGGAGACGGCTGAAAGAGCCGCATGCAGCTCCGGAGCCGCGGGTTGCAGACCTGTGGTCTAGCCTCTTCTTAAAAACCTCCAGTGATGGAGCACCCATGATTTCTGGAGGCAAACTGTTCCACTGGTTAATTGTCCCCACTGTCAGGAAGTTTCTCCTTAATTTTAGGTTGCTTCTGTCTTTGTTCAGTTTCCAACCATTGTTTCCTGTCCTGCCCTCTGGTGCTTTGGTGAATAACATGACCCCCTCCTCTTCTTTGTGGCAACCCATCAAATACTGGAATACTGCTATCATGTCACCCCTGTTTCTGTTTTTCTTTAGACTAGCTAGTCAAACCCAAGTCCAGAAGCCGTTCTTCGTATGTTTTAGTCTCCAGGCCTTTGGTCATCTTAATTGCTCTTCTCTGAATTTTTTTCCAAACTCTCAACATCTTTTTTGTGATATGATGACCAAAATTGGCTACAGTATTCCAGGTGTGGTCTTACTAGGGTTTTATAAAGCGGTACAACTACCTCATGTGATCTTGATTCTATGCCTCTGTTTATACAACCCAGGATTGTATTAGCTTTTTTGGCTGCTGTTGCGCACTGCTGGCTCATGGTCAAGTGATCGTCCACTAGGACTCCAAGGTCCCTCTCAGGAAGTTTCTCCTTAATTTTAGGTTGCTTCTGGCTGTTTTTAGTGGCTGTTTTAGTGGCTGTTTTTAAGGCAGGTCTCACCCAATCTGTACTTGTACCTTTGATTTTTCCTGCCTAAATGTAAAACTTTACTTTTCTCCACAATGAAACTCATTTTGTTGGATAGGGGCCATTGTTCGAGTTTGTCAAGATCTTTTTGGATCCTGAGTTTGTCTTCTGGGGTGTTGGCTACTCCTGCCAGTTTGGTGTCATCTGCCAAACTGGCAGGAGTAGCCAACACCCCAGAAGACAAACTCGGGATCCAAAAAGATATTGTTTTTTTAACAAGCTATGAATCGACTTGCCACTTAACATTTTAAACCATCATACTTTCCCCCATGCTAATGTGGGCTCAGGGCTGACTCAAACCATCCAACCTTTCTTTTTACAGTCTTCTGGAGTTCACAATACATGTTGCACAATTTCCTGGACTATTGGTGTTAATCTGAGACAGGAAACAATAAAAACAGATGATCCAGGCAAGAGACAGGAAACAAGCTTTTTTTTTTTTAAGGTAGCATAAAATATATTATTTCTTTCCGGGCTGGTATAACAAGGTGAGCCCAACTAATAAAGCAAGGATTGAATTATTATTAACAGGGATGCAAACATCATGAGAATCCTGCTATTTCAGAAAGAGTGGTAGAGCAAGCAGAATTTCAGTTTTTCAATGTGAATCACACCAGACCTGACCTACCTTGTGAATTCAATCCAGTTTATAGCCTGATGCCTGAGGACCCAGATTGTTGGGGGCAATTAAGCTGACTTTGTAATAATGCCGCTTGTGTGTGTGTGTGTGTGTGTGTGAAAGCCCTAATAAGCAGGCATATACATAGAATGAAGGCTACTGCTAAGCTTGTAAGCCGCCCTGAGTCTTCAGAGAAGGGCGGGATATAAATGGAATTTAAATAAATAAAAAATTAAAGCTAGTCCCCATTTAGCAATTGCACTTGGAACCAGAAACGTGGTCATTAAGAGAAGCGTGGTCATTAAAAGAAGCAATCGCTAAGTGAAACCGTAACCATGCTTATAATCTTCCTTCAGTTTTTCTTATGAAAAACCGTAGGTTATAAGCGCAAGGGTCTGTTTGCAAAGGTCATAAATATGGGGATCTAGAAACCATGCCTTTTTCATCACAACTTTTTATAACTCTGAACAGTAGCTAAAAAAAAGGCAATCAAGGACAGTCATTAAACAAGACTTCCTGTAATTTCTATTGTTATTTATTAGTTCATATTTATTGTCCCAAGGGACGCGGTGGCTCAGTGGGTTAAGATGCTGAGCTTGTCGATCAGAAGGTCGGCAGTTTGGCGGGTCGAATCCCGAGTGCCGCGTAGCAGAGTGAGCGCCTGTTACTTGTCCCAGCTTCTGCCAACCTAGCAGTTCGAAAGCACGTAAAAATGCAAGTAGAAAAATAGGGACCACTACGGTGGGAAGGTAACAGCGTTCCGTGTGCCTTTGGCGTCTAGTCATGCCGGCCACATGACCACGGAGACGTCCTCGGACAAGCGCTGGCTCTTCGGCTTTGAAACGGAGATGAGCACCGGCCCCTAGAGTCGGAAACGACTAGCACGCATGTGCGGGGGAACCTTTACCTTTTACCTTTACCTATTTATTGTCCCATCTAGCATGGATTCTCAAAGAGATTAACAAAAACAAAAAAGCAGAAATATATTGAAAAGGCAATGAATACATAATTAAAATGAAAGCGTGGAAGCGATCAAATCACCTTGCTTTTTTTTTAGTGATTCAGCTTTTTTAACTGAATATATTTTGCACAAAAGGACACAACGAAAGAGAATCAAAACGTGTTTTATGTTTCACACAAATATGTGTATTTTTTTTAAAAAAAAGTATCCAAAAATGATAAGAATCCTCCTCAAAAAAAAACCCCCTACAAAAATAAAAAACAGAAAGCAATAGCAAATTAAACAAAGAGGAGAGAAAAACAATAGCAAAAAAGGATGACCAACAGTCTAAATAGGTCACACGCCTGTCAATTCAATCTCAGTTCAAAACAATGTCACATCTTTAAAATGTTCTAGATTTTTTAAAAACCTAGAAACCAGGCCTGGTGGAAAACAACAATATAAAAAAACCCCAACTTGTGTCCTTGCCTTTTTTAAAAAAAAATATGATTGGTTGGTTTATTATTTATTAATTTATTTATTAATTTAATTTGTATACCGCCCTTCTCCCGAAGGACTCAGGGCGGTGAACAGGGCAATACATATTAAAAAACAAGATACAAAAATTGAAAACGATTAAACAACAATGCCCATGAATAAGTTAGTACACATTAAAAAAGTTAAAACAGATTTATAAAACCCAACCCCATCCCATCAGGGGATGGTTGATGGATGACAGTGAGTACAATTAATCAGTGGAATGGCTTGCCTCCAGAAATTGTGGGTGCTTCATCACTGGAGTTTAAGAAAAGATTGGACAGCCCCATATTCGGAATTGTATACGGTTTCCTGCTTGAGCAGGGGGTTGGACTAGAAGACCTCCCAGGTCCCTTCCAACTCTATAGCCACCTATCTGGCCCACAATTCAGAACCCCTTTTCTACATCCTCATACCTGAGTCAGCTCAGCTGCCATTTGGAGTCATACATTCCAGATAACCTGCCAGCTCTATCAAGCTAGTCATTTACATTTGCAGAATTCTTCTTATCAGGCTTTTAATTACGGTGGTTGCATTTTTTTTGGGGGGGAAGCAGGCCTGGATCAGAGCACGTGGAAGAACCAGCCCAGAGCGAGCAGCTGCCACACGTAATCCATGCTCATTTGCACCCCAATTTCCTGGGTGCCACAGAAGCCATCCAACTGGTTCCAGAACTCCTGGTTTCAATCCTCAGTCTTTGAGGATGGGGGAGATTGTAGCTGCTTCAGAGTCAATGTCAATAGTTGATTGATGGCTGTGATTTCTCCGGGGATTAATATTCTTGTTCAAACTGAGATGCTCGAAGCAAAACCCAACACAAGAGAAACACTACAAAAAAACAGGTTACGGTAATTGCCAGTCAAAGAATAGAATAGAATAGAATAGAATAGAATAGAATAGAATAGAATAGAATAGAATAGAATAGAATAGAATAGAATAGAATAGAATAGAATAGAATAGAATAGAATAGAATAGAGCTGGAAGGGACTTTGGAGGTCTTCTAGTCCAGCCCCCCACTCCAGCAGGAGAACCTATAGTCCAGGGGTAGGCAACCTTGGCTCTTTTATGACTGGTGGACTTCAACTCCCAGAATTCCTCAGCCAGCATGAGGGAACTACGGCCCCCTCATGACTTTTGGACTTCAACTCCCAGAATTCCTGAGCCAGCCTGGCTCAGCATGGAAACCTCTCCCTTTCCCCTCAGCATGGCTGGCTCAGGAATTCTGGGAGTTGAAGTCCACCAGTCATAAAAGAGCTAAGGTTGCCTACCCCTGGCCTAGACTATCTCAGACAAGTGACTGTCCAGTGTCTTCTTAAAAGCCTCCAGTGATGGAGGGCTCACAATTTCTGGAGGCAAGCTAGACATTCGCTGTGCTACGTGGTTGACATTACGGCCATAGCTGGGCCCAAATTTTCCATTGCTAAGCAAGGCAGTTGTTAAGTGAGCTTTGCTCCATTTTATGACCTTTCTTGCCACCGTCGTTAAGTGAATCGCTGCAGCTGGTAAGTTTAGTAACCCGGTTAAGTGAACCTGTTAAGTCGCAAAAGGGGATCACGTGACCCCGGGACATCGCAACCGTCATAAATGTGAACCAGTCACCAAGCAGCTGAATTTTGATCATGTGATCATGGGGATGCTGCAAAGGCCGTGACTGTGCAAAACAGTCATAAGTCACATTTTTTTCAGCGCCGTTGTAACTTTGAACAGTCACTAAACGTACTGCTGTAAGTCGAGGTCTGCCTGTATTCTCTTGTCTATATTTACAGGAAGCAAGTTCTAATGAGTTTAGTCAGCCCTACTCTCAGGAAAAAGCACCTCACTTGTATGATATTGTCCTCTACGTTTATCCGTCACACCTACCCACAATCCATTCTAGAGGAACACAGTGACAAATGCCAGACAAACCAGTTTGTCTCAAAAGGCAGGATAACAATCTAACAATTAAACAGGGAAAAGTCCACCCAGCTAATTGGAGAACCTGGGACAATACAGAATAGCACTGCACTCATTTTTTTTTCCTTCTTAAAAGTACATTGAGGCTTATAACCGCATCCATCCTTTTTTTACAGGGTAAATTTCTCATTGACCTCATCTAAGTTTTCCCCCCAAACTTGGGCCATGTAATCGTTGGAACGCTTTATCTTCTATTTTTAACTTGCTGCCAAAACTCTTAACAATCACAGAACTGGCTGAAATTCTTCTGGAGAAAGAAAGAAGGAAAAAAAAACAACCCAAGGATTGAGAAAATGTTTCCCCTTGTGGAACTGGGAATTATTTGTCACACAAGTCTTTAAAACTCAGATTTTGATCCACCTTAGAATGTAGCCACCTTAGAAAGAGTTCCAGGTATTCTGACTCACGCTTCTCTCTCCCCGTTTCTTCCACAACCTCATTTTAAGTTTCGATTATTGTGCCTCACACATATTTGTCTAACTGTATGTATTCTACGAAGTTTCAGCCTGCAGGATGAAGCGTGTTCTGGCATGTCCAATGCCAGAGTAGTTGGAGGCCCAGATGTTGACTCAGGCAGAGCTGCTGAGTCACAGAGAAGACACCGTGTCTTCTTTAATACAACAATAAGGGTGGGAAAGAGGCCACAACTGAGTCATTTTTTACATGACAAAGCTGCCAACTTTTCCATTGACCTTGGCTGCTGGATTCCACAGGAACCTTCATGAGATCAGAGAGTGCTGGTTACAGTAAAATCTCACTTAAAGAAGGACTAGTCAAGAGATAGATAGATAGATAGATAGATAGATAGATAGATAGATAGATAGATAGATAGATAGATAGATAGATAGATAGATAGATAGATGGATGGATGGATGGATGGATGGATGGATGGATGGATGGATGGATGAATGGATGGATAGATAGATAGATAGATAGATGATAGATAGATAGATAGATAGATAGATAGATAGATAGATAGATAGACAGATAGATAGATAGAACACACAGACAGATAGATGATGATAATGATTATGATAGATAGTAGATGATAGATTAGATAGATAGATAGATAGATAGATAGATAGATAGATAGATAGATAGATAGATAGAACACACAGACAGATAGATGATGATAATGATTATGATAGATAGTAGATGATATAGATAGATAGATAGATAGATAGATAGATAGATAGATAGATAGAACACACAGACAGATAGATGATGATAATGATTATGATAGATAGTAGATGATATAGATAGATAGATAGATAGATAGATAGATAGATAGATAGATAGATAGATAGATAGATAGATAGAACAAACACAGACAGATAGATGATGATAATGATTATGATAGATAGTAGATGATATAGATAGATAGATAGATAGATAGATAGATAGATAGATAGATAGATAGATAGATAGATAGATAGATAGATAGATAGATAGATAGATGATAGATAACCATTATTGTCATTTTTTACTGTGGGCACAAAATGAAATTTAGTTGCTGGATCTCAGAGTGTACACATACATCACACACATTTAAACATACTATATACAACATATGTATAGACCTACAACTTTACGTATACAAGTAACATTAATCACTGCCCATCTTGAACACATAACGGAAGGAGGAAGCTTTGAGAGTTCACAAGTTTAGCACTGTATGGAACAGTCACTAAACAAACTGTGGTAAGTCGAGAATGACTTGCATGTCGTCCTGTAAAGGAGAATATTTGTAGCTCAGGGTTGAACTGTGGGGTCCTTGATGCTCTCTGAGCTTGGTTGTGTTTTTGCAGACATTTCATTGCCCAACTAAGTAACATCATCAGTGCTAGAAGGGAGGGCGGTTTGTGAGGAGGAGGAGGAGGAGGAGGAGGAGGAGGAGGAGAAGGAGAAGGAGAAGGAGAAGGAGAAGGAGAACGACAACAGTGACAATGACGACGATGACTGTGGGATCCTTGGTGCTCTCTGAGCTTGGTTGCTTTCTTGCAGACGTTTCATTATCCTAACCAGGTAACATCGTGAGTGCTAGCAGTACTGAAATGTCTGTGAGAAGATAACCAAGATCAGAGAGCACCAAGGACCCCCTGATTTTCCCTGTACTCCATCTGTGGGTTTAATGGGGGGCAGGAAGAATTACGAAACAGCTGTTTACACCTGTCTTTTCATCCTGTTCCTCCACCAATGGCTGTTCCTACACAGAACAAAAAAGAATGCGCGATCCATTTCTTTTGCTTTAAGAGGAAGCTTTTTCTGATGGAGAAAAAAGAGGGAAGAGAATTAACCGCGCTTCCTCCTATAGTCCTATGGAAGTCAGGCTTAAATATTGTAAAACTTTGATCTGGCACTTGTATGTGCCAAATTTTATTTTTATTTTAATAATTTAATTTAATAATTATTTAATAAATTTAAATAATTTAATAATTATTTTAAAAAATAATTTATTTTTTAGGTTTTATATCCCTATTTTCCTTCCTGCCGCTCAAGAAAATGGACTTAGGATTCCTCCTCGCTGTGTGATGCCCACAATCACATTGCAGGGCAATGCTGAGGGACTGATGGATGCAAGGTCACTAGGCCATCTACAAATGAATTCACATTTGTGTGTTCTGAATTTGACCCATCGCTGCAACCAGAGTACCACAGCATCCACCATTCCCACTATTTTTAAAAAAAAACAGAGTAAACATCTCAAAGATTTTTTTTTTAAAAAATGATGATTTTGGCTTGATTGTTATTGTGCTGATGATGCCAGTTCTGCCATATGTTATGCTTGTGTAACTACATTAGAATTGCCAGCTTGGTTTTGTGTGTGTGTGTGTGTGTTTATGTGCGTTGTTTTGTTTGTGACAAGTTTCTCAGGTTGAACAACTACCTGGAGTTAGATACCGCAACTTGTATGCCAGGAAAGGCCCTACAAATTGAATTCAGCTGATGCAGAAGAAAAAGGATGTATTTATTTATTAATCACATCTATACAGCCACCGTTTTCACACAAAGGGAGGGAAAGAGAGAGGGGAAAAAGAGAGGGATCTGTTGGAGTCTTTATTTTTCTGTGTGAAACCTGAAGGAAAGAACTTGCCATGTAATAAATTCAAAGGCAAGCAAAAAATTTAAAAAAAAATGGCGCTAACAGATTGGTCTGCCCTGGTGAGTATTACATAATCTTGAGCAGAAATGAGGAACAGAATCTATGCAAAAAAGTGTTTTGAAATTCTGAATGGAAAAAAATATATATAAAAATAAAACAGGACAGCCTTCTAAAGTGGGAAGGAAGGAGAAGATAACAAATAGTTCAGACCAGTCTTTCCACAATTCTTACCCAGCAAGTAATGGGAGGTGAGCTTTGTGTCCAAACTCAAGAGAGGAGTTAACTACAGGTTTAATCCTTTATTCCCTCAAGGGTCAATTAATTATCAGCGCCGGTCCTCTCCCACCAAGCCTATTATTTAAAACCTGACTTTATTTATCCATGTCTTCTTCTGCTGCTTCTCTTTCTTTTTGAACATATCTCCACAAATTGCATATCCTTTTCCCTGAACACATGTCACACATACGTAGCCTCCGCTTTTAGAGAATTGGGAATAGTTTTCAAAGGCTGTGGGCATCTCAGGCTGCTTTGCAAAGTCTAGCATCTGTTAGGCAGAGGTGTCCATAGGATTTAGGGAAAGAAGGGGTGCATTAAACTAAAAACAGACAGAGCTGGATCACACCTTCATAACCACCATCCTGAGTTTTTGGACCACATGGTGTGGATACACTTGATGTTGGACAAATCAAGTTTCCATAAATCCCCCGTGCACCAGAAGGGCTAATTCAGTAGGAGAAGCAGGGTGAAATAGATAGTCCTCAACTTTA
Source organism: Vipera berus (assembly GCF_964194415.1). NCBI lineage: Eukaryota > Metazoa > Chordata > Lepidosauria > Squamata > Viperidae > Vipera > Vipera berus. The sequence continues at coordinate 5,499,202 of NC_138212.1, read as the reverse complement.
CAACCATAGCTGAATCCAAAATTTCTGGTGCTAAGGTAGACAATTGTTAAGTGAGTTTTGTCCCATTTCACAACCTTTCTTCCCACAGTTGTTAAGCGAATCACGGTATTTGTTAAGTTAGCCATGGCATTGTTAAGTGAATCAGGCTTCCCTGTTGACTCTGCCTGTCAGGAGGTTGTAAAAGGGGATCACGTGATCCCGGGATGCTGCGACCCGTCATAAATATGAACCAGTTGCAAACCGTCTGAATTTTGATCACCTTACCCTGAGGATGCTGCAGTGTTTGTAAGTGTGAAAACAGTCATAATCACTTTTTTTTCAGCCTCGCTGTAAGTTCGAATGATCACTAAACGAATGGTTGTAAGTTGAGGACTACCTGTATTTCTTTGGAGGAAAGTGAAACAGCTTTAGCATCTCTGTATCTTGATGGATGGAGACCGTTCAAGGAGAGAAGCAACCCAGAACTAAGGAGGAAATCCCTGACAGTTAGAACAATTAGCCAGTGGAACAAACTGCCTCCAGAAGTTGTATGTGTGCTCCAATGCTGGGTGTTTTTAAGAAAAGATTAAGGGGAAAAAAAGAAAAGAAAAGGAGAAAAGGAGAAAAGAGGAGAGGAAAGGAAAGGAAAGGAAAGGAAAGGAAAGGAAAGGAAAGGAAAGGAAAGGAAAGGAAAGGAAAGGAAAGGAAAGGAAAGGGAGAGGAAGAGGGAGGGGAAGGAAAGGAAAGGAAAGGAAAGGAAAGGAAAGGAAAGGAAAGGAAAGGAAAGGAAAGGAAAGGAAAGGAAAGGAAAGGAAAGGAAAGGAAAGGAAAGAAGAAGAGAAGAGAAGAGGAAAGAGGAGAGGAAAGGAAAGGAAAGGAAAGGAAAGGAAGGAAAGGAAAGGAAAGGAAAGGAAAGGAAAGGAAAGGAAAGGAAAGGAAAGGAAAGGAAAGAAAGGAAAGGAAAGGAAAGGAAAGGAAAGAAGAAGAGAGAGAAAGAGGAAAGAGGAGAGGAAAGAAAGGAAAGGAAAGGAAAGGAAAGAAGAAGAGAAGAGAAGAGGAAAGAGGAGAGGAAAGGAAAGGAAAGGAAAGGAAAGGAAAGAAGAGAGAAGAGAAGAGGAAAGAGGAGAGGAAAGGAAAGGAAAGGAAAGGAAAGGAAAGAAGAAGAGAAGAGAAGAGGAAAGAGGAGAGGAAAGGAAAGGAAAGGAAAGGAAAGGAAAGGAAAGGAAAGGAAAGGAAAGGAAAGGAAAGGAAAGGAAAGGAAAGGAAAGGGAAAGGAAAGAAGAAGAGAAGAGAAGAGGAAAGAGGAGAGGAAAGGAAAGGAGGAAAGGAAAGGAAAGGAAAGAAGAAGAGAAGAGAAGAGGAAAGAGGAGAGGAAAGGAAAGGAAAGGAAAGGAAAGGAAAGAAGAAGAGAAGAGAAGAGGAAAGAGGAGAGGAAAGGAAAGGAAAGGAAAGGAAAGGAAAGAAGAAGAGAAGAGAAGAGGAAAGAGGAGAGGAAAGGAAAGGAAAGGAAAGGAAAGAAGAAGAGAAGAGAAGAGGAAAGAGGAGAGGAAAGGAAAGGAAAGGAAAGGAAAGGAAAGAAGAAGAGAAGAGAAGAGGAAAGAGGAGAGGAAAGGAAAGGAAAGGAAAGGAAAGGAAAGGAAAGGAAAGGAAAGGAAAGGAAAGGAAAGGAAAGGAAAGGAAAGAAGAAGAGAAGAGAAGAGGAAAGAGGAGAGGAAAGGAAAGGAAAGGAAAGGAAAGGAAAGGAAAGGAAAGGAAAGAAAGGAAAGGAAAGGAAAGGAAAGGAAAGGAAAGGAAAGGGGAAAGGGAGAGGAAGAGGGAGGGAAGGAGAAAGGAAGGAAAGGAAAGGAAAGGAAAGGAAAGAAAGAAGAGAAGAGAAGAGGAAAGAGGAGAGGAAAGGAAGGAAAGGAAAGGAAAGGAAAGAAGAAGAGAAGAGAAGAGGAAAGAGGAGAGGAAAGGAAAGGAAAGGAAGGAAAGGAAAGAAGAAGAGAAGAGAAGAGGAAAGAGGAGAGGAAAGGAAAGGAAAGGAAAGGAAGGAAAGGAAAGGAAAGGAAAGGAAAGGAAAGAAAGAAGAGAAGAGAAGAGGAAAGAGGAGAGGAAAGGAAAGGAAAAGGAAAGGAAAAGGAAAGGAAAGGAAAGGAAAGGAAAGGAAGAAAGGAAAGGAAAGGAAAGGAAAGGAAAGGGAGAGGAAGAGGGAGGGGAAGGAAGGGAAAGGAAAGGAAAGGAAAGGAAAGGAAGGAAAGGAAAGGAAAGGAAAGGAAAGGAAAGGAAAGGAAAGGAAAGGAAAGGAAAGGAAAGAAGAAGTGAAGAGAAGAGGAAAGAGGAGAGGAAAGGAAAGGAAAGGAAAGGAAAGGAAAGGAAAGGAAAGGAAAGGAAAGGAAAGGAAAGGAAAGGAAAGGAAAGGGGAGGGGAGGGAGGGAAGGGGAGGGAAGGAAAGGAAAGGAAAGGAAAGGAAAGGAAAGGAAAAGAAGAATGGAAGAGAAAGGGAAGGAGGAAAGGAAAGAAGGGAAGGGGAAGGGAAAGAGAAAGGAAAGGAAAGGAAAGGAAAGGAAAGGAAAGGAAAGGAAAGAAGAAGAGAAGAGAAGAGGAAAGAGGAGAGGAAAGGAAAGGAAAAAAGACGAGAGGAGAGGGGAGGAGATGAGAAGAGAGGAGATGTGAAGAGAAGAGAAGAGAAGAGAAGAGAAGAGAAGAGAGAGAGAAGAGAAGAGAAGAGAAGAGAAGAGAAGAGAAGAGAAGAGAAGAGAAGAGAAGAAGCGGAAAGGAAAGGAAAGGAAAGGAAAGGAAAGGAAAGGAAAGGAAAGGAAAGGAAAGGAAAGGAAAGGAAAGGAAAGGAAAAAAGAAGAGAAGAGAAAAGAACCATTTGTCTGAAGTGGTAGAGGGTTTCCTGCCTGAACAGGGGGTTAGACTAGAAGATCTCCAAGGTCCCTTCCAAATCTGTTATTCTATTATATACATGAGATTTACCCCTGGCAACTACCATGACCTCTCACTTGGTGGAGAAGACAGGCATTCCTTTGCGATGACTTCCATCATCTTTGCCATCTCTTGCTTCTCCAGGTTCAGACTTGCCTCTAATTACTGTTCTCTCCTGCCTCAAAGTCCTGGATGAAGAATGTCCCAAAAAAAAAGCCCCACAAAAAAACCCTCAACTGGCTGTTCTAGTTCCCGATCGGGGCGTCACCCAGGCAAGTAACCTTCCAAGGGCTGGGAAAGGGAAGTGATGGGTTAGAGAGTGGGATGGGGTGTATGGGGAAAAAAGCCCTCCAGGCTAAGCAAGAAGCTGCTGAACAGCCAAGTCTAAGGAGGCGTGGCTGGGGGGACGAGAAAGAACGCCCTGCCAGAGTCGTCAACTTATATTTAATGTTTAAGCAAGCTTTATCTCTTAAGGACTTGGCAGAAGCAGGTTCTCAAGACCGGCAAAGGGAAAGAACCGAGGCAAGGTTGGGACTTAGTCGAGATTATGATGGATGCCTACCTCCAGCTCCGGATAAGCCCATCTGTCCTTCTGGTGGCCTTGACGTTTTTCATGAAAGGTAGGAGATGGAAGATTGTAGGGCAACTGCTACAGCTTCAGGATAAGCCATGTTAGAGCTAGGAATGCTTGGAAGCCAGGGGTAGCCTCTGGAATAAGTTTGGATGAAAGGTTCAGGGTGATTAGATCCTCTGAGCTCCCTGGGTTCAGCTTTCAGGAATGGTAATTTTGCGTCTCTATATAGCCATTAACGGGACGCAGTGGCTCAGTGGGTTAGGACGCTGAGCTTGTCGATCAGAAGGTCGGCAGTTTGGCGGGTCGAATCCCGAGTGCCGCGTAACAGAGTGAGCGCCTGTTACTCGTCCCAGCTTCTGCCAACCTAGCAGTTCGAAAGCACGTAAAAATGCAAGTAGAAAAATAGGGACCGCTACGGTGGGAAGGTAACAGCGTTCCGTGCGCCTTTGGCGTCTAGTCATGCCAGCCACATGACCACGGAGACGTCCTCGGACAAGCGCTGGCTCTTCGACTTTGAAACGGAGATGAGCACCGGCCCCTAGAGTCAGAAACGACTAGCCATTGAAATTCTGGCACAAGGAAAGCCAGATCGGGGGTATGAAATGAGAGACCCAGACTTACCCACTTTGGCTCATTGCTATGCCTGTTTATAATAAACCTAAATTCTAGCGAAACAAACCCTTACATGAAAGATTTTTCAGGGCGTTAACCATACCAGGTTCAAATAAAGAACTGGTGCATTTGCTTGGCATAAAGGCGTGGAGGTTCCAAAATGGTTGCTCCAAAGATCAAAGCAATATTTTTTTTAGGCCATCTGTTGCACATTTGTGCCCGCTGCATTATACATTTACCTTATTGTGCTGGTTTTTTAAATTGGTTTTAATTAATATGATTGTTCGCCGCCACCCAGGGTTATTGTTTGAATGGGTGGCCATATAAATTGAATAAATAAATAAATTATCTTAGATTACTGTATGTCATTTCTCTAAGATAGATCTTGTGGCAAATTTGTCTGTCTGTCTGTCTATCTATCTATCTCTATCATCTATCTCTATCATCTATCTACCTATTTATGTTTCTATCTCAGTCTCATCTCTACATTTGTTAGTCTGTCTGTGTCTATATCTATCTATCTATCTATCTATCTATCTATCTATCTATCTATCTATCTATCTATCTATCTATCTATCTATCTATCTATCTATCTATCTCATCTGCCTTCCTATCAATTGATTGAATGACACAAGACATTCTTTTACTTTTTCAAAGGTTAGGTACTTGTTTTCCAAATAATTGATTCAGGCCTTCATAATCACAACTTTCCTTCAAAAGAAAGTTTCCCTTCTTTTTTTCTATCTGTCTTTCCCCCCCCCCCCTATAATAGAGGCCATTGTCTGTTTGTGAGCTGAGATGCACAGCTGAAAAAGCCAGGCCGATAAATTGTGAGGACAGTTGTACTATTCGACTCCGTGGTGAATTTTGTCCTATGGCGTATGGCATGGCTTCATTTATCCGCTTCATATATTTCTCAGCATTGCTTAGACGACAGGATCTGGCAGTTCCATTGTGTACTTGTCTGAATTGTTTAAAGGGAGGATGAAAAACAACAGCTGTAACTCCATTTCAGAGTTCCTCAACCTCAGCAGCTTTAAGATGCATGAACTTCAACTCCCAGAATTCCCCAACCAGCCATTCTGGCTGGGGAACACTGGGAGTTGAAGTCCACCCATCTTAAAGCTCTTGAGGTTGGGAAACCCCCACTCTGTTTGACTGAGGACACAATATGGCAACCTGGCTTTGGTCCCTTCCCAATACAAGTTAGGAAAATCCTAAAGGCATACTGGTTCCTCATTATCCTCATACCCTCAGCTATCGGAAGACTGAGAGATGTGATGACTATGAATCTCATTGAGCAAATGATCATTTATTTAGGTACACATATCAGGAAATGGTCACCCATGGGTCTGTGAGGCTGAAGAAGATTTTACCACAAATCTCTGAACCTTACTGAAGATCTGGGGAAACAGGATCTTGGCCTCCATTCTCTTCACCTCATAAAGAGCTGATAGAACCAACCATTTCCTCAAAGGCAAGAGCGGGATGACATCACAAATGTCATGAGGTCATTCTACAAATGACAAGAATTTTGGAGTTGACATAATTTGGGCCATTGTGATGCCGTTGTGACTTCTTACCCATGCCAAGACAGGCAGGCTCAGATCAACAGGCAATACCATCTGAGGAAAAAATATGGTTTTATAAGCCCATCTTCTAATCTACAATCAACCCCAAAGGCTAAAAGGAAAGATAACCATAATTCAAAGAACAAAACAAACCATGGTTTAAGTGTTTGCCTCTTCTCCAGTAGGCCTCTTTAGAAGCCCTAATGTCCACCACATCCCACATGGCCAAACCTACAGCTAGCTATTCAGCATAAGTTTGCTGTGTATCTATCTGCCTTTGCAATATTTTATAAAATGGGGGGAAAGGATAGAAGAAATCTTGTTTTGGGACGTGTAACCATTGTTTCTATAAAACTAGAAAGAGCGGTTAGAAATACGATCAAGATAACTTCAAAACAAGAAAATAGGAGTGCTGAATAGAAGGGGATTCCAAATCTGGCGTGCGATTGGTGCAATCAGACTCATAACCTGCCTCAAACGCGGGACTGGATGGACCTCTCTTCCATAGGATGTTTGACTCTACCAGACTCAATGGTTCCTTTCCATTCTAAGTCCTCCTTCTCAAGACTTTGTTTTCCAGGGATAGCCAGTTCTTTAGGATTATACCACACAGGTAGCTTTGTCAGCAAGGAATCATTATGCCAGCCACAAGAATCCCAGACTGAACAGAGTTATGCAATAGCCTGACTTAAAGCTCAACTGGGAAAATCATTTCAATAACCCGCTTTAGAGTTATCTTAATTCAGTTTACTGTCCAGAACTACTTCTGGCGAGAGGCATCCATATCTAGACTTCCATCCTTCCAGAATGAGCTTTGCACCTGGGTGATCTCACAGCACTCTTCCGATTTGATGGCTAGATTCAGTTATTTCCAGTTATGTTTGTGGCTTATTGAAAACCGCAGAAAACCTGGTCTTTCTTTGAAGAGCTGCAGCTGTGGGAAGCTTGTGGGTGACCTGTTTCCTCATTGGTAAGAGCTCGAGCTTCACCCTGCCCATCAGCCTCCAGATATCCTAGCAGGTCTTTCAAGGAGAGAGGCAGTTTGGTGGTTCCCTCCTCTTATTAGCTCGTTTGTTTATTTGCATTTGAGCAGACAAATATAACATGAGTAAAGACAAGGGTGCAGAGGGCAAGCAGAATATCAGAGTTGGAAGGGACCTTGGAGGTCTTCTAGTCGAACCCTCTGCTCAATCAGTGAAACTTATTCCATTCTGGACAAACGGTTGTCCAATCTCTTCTCAAAAGCCTCCACTGATGGAGCTCCCACAGCTTCTGAAGGCAAGCCTTTCCACCGGTTAATTGTTCTCACTCTCAGGAAATTTCTCCTTAGTTCTAGGTTGCTTTTCTCCTTAATTAGTTTCTACCCAATGCTTCTTGTCTTACCTTCAGGTGCTTTGGAGAACAGCTTGACTGCCTCTTCTTTGGGGCAGCCCCTGAGATATTGGATCACTGCTATCGTGTCACCCCGAGTCCTTCTCTTCATTAAATAGACATACCCAACTCCAGCAACCGTTCTTTGTATGTTTTAGCCTCCTGTCCCCTAATCATCTTTGTTGCTCTTCCCTGCACTCTTTTTCTAAAGTCTTGCCATCTTTTTTACATCGTGGCAACCAAAACTGGATACAATATTCCAAGTGTGGCCTTACAAGGCATTATGAAGTGGTACTAACACTTCCCGTGATCTTGATTCTATCCCTCTGTTAATGCAGCCTAGGACTGTGTTGGCCTTCTTGGCAGGTGCAGCTCACAGCTGGCTCATATTTAAGTGATTGTCCAGTAGGACCCCTCTCTCAGTTGTTCCTCTTGAGCCAAATGCCACCTATACTATAGCTGTGCATTTGATTTTTCTTGCCTAAAGGTAGAACGTTTTCCCCTTTGTGTGAAAGGGTGGAGTGGGGAGGGTTTTTAAGCTTTTAGCACTGGGGTAGGAGAGCGGGTTTTGTGCCTGGGTTTGGCATGTTGGGATCTGTGGTTTGTCATCCAGTGCGTCTTTCAAAAAAGTTAGGGAGTGGGAAAAAGTGTGCATGGAAGTCTCCTGGCTTAGCTTCAATTTGGATGACATGAATCGATCCATGTGCAAATTGCTGCATTAATGACAGCTACTCTACACTGTTTAAAATGTTCTTAGTTTCTGGAGAAGCAGCTACAGCAAGCAAACTGGGAGAGCAGTTGGACACACACGATGCGGTGTTCCCAATGTGCTCTCACAGGTGGAAACATTCGTATGAGTCTCACCTTGGGTGGGGTCATCAGGATTAGTGAAATCACCCAGCGTGGATGAACAGGAGTAGAGAATGAAAGAGCTGAGAAGGATACACAGGAATAAAAACAGGGCGGAAGAGGCTATAATGAAAAAGCAGAGATCTGCAGATTAAGGTGAAGAAGTACGAGCAGGTGGAGTTGGCTGGGAAGAAGTGCCCAAAGCATTTAAAACAAGATGAGCCATCAAGTGTGGGGGGAGAGACGGGAAATAGATTACTATTTTCCAAGTTGGATTCAGGAGATGCCCAGGAGGAAAAAAGAAAACACAGGGAGAGTCCTTGGTGGGTCAAACATCTACTCTCAAATTAGGTAAAGGTAAAGGTTCCCCCACACATGCGTGTTAGTCATTTCCGACTCTAGGGGCCAGTGCTCATCTCCGTTTCAAAGCCGAAGAGCCAGCGCTTGTCAGAGGACGTCTCCGTGGTCATGTGGCTGGCATGACTAGACGCCAAAGGCGCACGGAACGCTGTTACCTTCCCACCGTAGTGGTCCCTATTTTTCTACTTGCATTTTTACGTGCTTTCGAACTGCTAGGTTGGCAGAAGCTGGGATGAGTAACAGGTGCTCACTCTGTTACGTGGCACTCGGGATTCGACCCACCAAACTGCCGACCTTCTGATCGACAAGCTCAGCGTCCTAACCCACTGAGCCACCACGTCCCTATACTCTCAAATTACTAATGTCCAAAATGTATGTTTACATGCTAACATCGGGGACCTGGCAACTTGCAAATTCATTGTGCAAATTAGACAGTGAATGAAATGGAGCCCTGAGTTTTCTTTAGGAACCACATTAAAATTCCACTTTTGCAGTGTGATTCGCCCACAGCCAGATTGATGGGTCACTGAAAGCATTCCTCTGCTTCCTTTAGATCAGAGGTCTTCAAACTCGGCCCTTTTATGACTCATGGACTTCAACTCCCAGAATTCCTCAGCCAGCATGCCTGGCTGAGAAATTCTGGGAGTTGGAGTCCATGAGTCATAAAAGGGCCGAGTTTGAAGACCCCTGCTTTAGATGATTAATTTGGATGGGATCTTGCGATCAGACCACAGATGGCCTTTTCCTTGCTTATCACTTCAATCTCGGAGCTATTCAGGAGTCCAAGTGAAAACAGAATAACAGAGTTGGAAGGGACTTCGGAGGTCTTCTAGTCCAACCCTCTGCTCAAGCAGGAAACCCTAGACCATTTCAGACAAATCGTTGTCAAGTCTCTTCTTAAAAGCCCCCAGGGTTGGAGTACCCCCAATTTCTGGAAGTAATTGTCTCTTTTTTAATGAGGTTGTGAGGAGAAGAATGGCCATCAGAGTGAAAGAAAATTTGACTGTGGTCCTTCAAGCCACAAAGTTCATCTCAGATTCCTGTGAAAGTCCATCCCAGGGGTGTCCAACCTTGGCATATTTAGAATTGGTGGACTCCAACTCCATGCTGGCTGGGGAGTTCTGGGAGTTGAAGTCTACAAGTCTTAAAGTTGCCAAGGTTGGACACCTCTGGTCTACAAAAGTATTGTTGTTGTTAGCTACGAAGTCATACCTGACCCATCACGACCCCATGGACAACGTTCCTCCAGACCTTCCTGTCCTCTACCATCTTCTGGAGTCCATTTAAGCTCATGCCTACTGCTTCCGTGACTCCATCCAGCCATCTCATTCTCTGTCGTCCCCTTCTTCTCTTGCCCTCAATCTTTCCCAGCATTAGGCTCTTCTCCAGTGAGTCCTTCCTTCACATTAGGTGGCCAAAGGATTTGAGTTTTAGCTTCAGGATCTGGCCTTCTAAAGAGCAGTCAGGGTTGATCTCCTCTAGGACTGACCGGTTTGATTGCCTTGCAGTCCAACCATAGTTCAAAGGCCTTAATTCTTTGGCGCTCAGCCTTTCTTATGGTCCAACTTTCACTGCCGTACATTGCAACTGGGAAGACCATAGCCTTGACTATACGCACTTTTGTTGGCAGGGTGATGTCTCTGCTTTTTAGTGTGCTGTCTAGATTTGCCATGGCTTTCCTCCCCAGGAGCAAGCATCTTTTAATTTCCTGGCTACAGTCCCCATCTACAGGGATCTTGGAGCCCAGGAAAATAAAATCTGTCACTACCTCCATTTCTTTCCCATCTATTTGCCAGGAATTGAGAGGGCCGGATGCCATGATCTTGGTTTTCTTAATGTTGAGTTTCAAGCCAACTTTTGCACTCTCCTTCTTCACCCACAACAAGAGGATATTTAGTTCTTCTTCACTTTCTGCCATTAGAGTGGTATCATCTGCATATCTTAGGTTGTTGATATTGTTGACAAAAGTATATCTGCACTCTTTTAATTGGGTTTTTCTCATTTTTGGTTACAGGTGCCTTGGCTCTGGAGTGCCACAGCTGTGTGGACCTGGGTGATGGCGGTTGCAGTCAACAGCACCTGAAAAAGCTGACCTGCCCAAGCAATGCCCACGTCTGTGTGGAAACCGTGGCTGCTGTGGAATGGAGTGAGTAGCCACAGATGCTTTTTCTAGCTGCAAAGGGGATGTGTCACCACAGGGTTGAGTTTTGAATTCCTTCTTTAGTTCTACAAGTTCAACTGATTCCTATTTATGACGGTCGCAGTCTCCCGGGGGGGGGTCATGTGATCACCTTTTGGGACCTTCTGACAAGCAAAGTCCATGGGGAAGCCAGTTTCACTTAACAACCGGGCTACTAATTTAACAACTGCGGTGATTCACTTAACAACCGTGGCAAGAAAGATTGTAAGATGGGGCAAAATTCACTTAACACCTGTCTTTGCTTAGCACCAGAAGTTCTGGGGTCAATTGTGTCATTGTCAAGTCGAGGATTACCTGTACAGCACTAATCATTTTTTTCACAAGCCAGGGGGAATTACTCCATGCATGCTCAGAGGAGTTACACAATTATACACCTGGAGCCCTTGCAGTCCCATTCAATTGGTGAGCCCTTGACTCATAGGATGCTGTGATTGCTAATTCTGCCTGTAATCCAGGAAGAGACGAATCCTTCATAATAGAAGCAGGAGATCAAAGACTTCTATCACTTTCTTCTTTTGTCCCCCCTCCAATCATTGTCTCAAACATTTTCCTCTCCTTTCTTTTTTTATTAATTTTTTAATACAATTCAACAGTGCTTATTCAACAAACATGATGTCTGAGTTCATCATTCACTAATACAAATTAAATTCTTAATCCCCAGTTCGTTTCACCAGCCATTGGTAAAATAAGTCCCAGGTTTGAAAATATTCTGTTTTTTTCTTTTTCTTTCAATCTCAAAGTAAGTCTGCCCATTTTTACACAGTCTAGTATTTTTTTTTAACTAGTTCTTCCTCCGACAGTATTTCTTCATTTTTCCAATATTGTGCAAATATAAGTCTTGCCACTATGGTCACACGGAAAATCAAATCTTCTCCTTTCTTGGGGCCAATCATCACTTTAATTTCACTTTGCACCATAACATTCGAAAGTGGAACACGCTGTTACAGGATGTTGCAATGGCTTATTCAGAGAGGATGAATATACCAGTTGCTATTAGTCTTAAGTCCTGCACAAATGATGAGGACATCCAGCTCTGTTGCAGGTTAACACGACCTAACCTAATTCAGATAGTCCTTGAATTACAACCACAATTGGGACCTAGAATTTCCATTGCTAAGCAAGGCAGGTGTGATCTATATGGCCTTTTGGGCCATGGTTGTTAAGGGCTTAATGAATCAGATGGTTAAGCAAATCCGGCTTCCCCTATTGACTTTGCTGGAAGCCCGTTGGGAACGGTCGCAGTGGTGGGATTCAGCCGGTTCGCACCAGTTCGGCAGACCTGGTAGCTAAATTTTGCTGAGTTCGAAGAACTGGTGGAATGCACACTGCTTCCAGAAGTCTGTTCTAGGCCTCGGAGGCCTAGAAGAGGCCTCCCACAGGCCTAGAACGACTGACCGGAAGTGCATGGATGCCACTTCCGGAAGTCCGTTCTAAGCCTCGGAGGCTCAGGTCTGCATCCAATAAGAGAACTGGTTGTTTGTGTATTTTAATCCCACCACTGAACAATCGCAAATGGTGATCACGTAACCTCAAGATGCTGCAACTGTTGTAAATACATGTCAGTTGCCAAGCGCCTGAATTTGGATCACATGACGTAGGGATGCTGCAATAGTTGTAAGTATTATGATCTGTCATAAGTCACCTTTTTTCAGTACGGTTGTAATTCGAATGGTTGCTGAATGAATGGTTGTAAGTCAAGGACTATCTGAAGACAATTTCCCAACAATAGCAACTAGAGTACAATTTACCTTTTTTTGTATTTTTTTAGGCCAGGGGTCTCCAAAATTGGCACCTTTAAGACTTGTGGACTTCAACTTCCAGAAATCTTCAGCCAGCCATGCTGGCTGAGGAATTTTGAGAGTTGAAGTCTACAAGTCTCAAAGGTGGCCAATTTTGGAGAGTCCTGTTCTAAGCCATGTTGTCTTCCTCTTCGCTCTTTCAGGTCACGGGAAGTTCTCCGTTGGCGAAAAGGGCTGTGGATTGGGCATGCCAGGAACCAATGATAAGGCGGTGGAGGTGAACGGCATCCTGGCCTTCTCTCAGCTGCACCAGTGCAACACAAGCCACTGCAACATTAAACTGGACATCAAAGCACTGCAGCTGCAACCAATGGGTAAAACCCAGCCCCATAAGAATGATGCCTCTCTTTAGAAGATTGTTAGCCTGATCCATTCACTGCTATGCTATGTGCCTGGAGAATATTGGAATATTTTCCCCAAACCTTAATAAACTGGGACTTTCCAAATATGAATTACTGAGTTTCACCATGGGTTCATTCCCGAGAAATCTCTAGCTTGTAAATTAAATAAATTGCAAATAAAATAAATTCTAGGTCACTCTTAGGCATGAAAGCTGGCTGGGTGACTTTGTTAACTCTGTGAACTATTGTGGGGAAAATGGAAGACAGAAGTATTAGGTGTATTTACTGCCTTAAGTTATATATTAAAGGGTAGAATAAAAATATGATAATGATAATGATAACAACACCACAATAACAGCAATAACAGGAAATACTGTAAGGAAAATACACACGAAGGAAAAGAATAGCAAGATATAGATCAGTTTTTCTCAACCTTGGCAACTTTAAGATGTGTGGACTTCAACTCCCAGAATTCTCTGAATTCTGGGAGGTGAAGTCCACATATCTTAAAATTGCCAAGGTCAAGAAGCGCTAATCTAGATATCCGCAGCAAATTACATTGATGTGTTTCTATAGAAATGGGCTCAACTTCAGGGAATTTTTGCCTTTTGTTGTCCTGAGGTCCACAGACAATGGTTGCATCTCTTTGTGTAAAACACACAGTAAACACAAAAGCCAGTTTACCTAGAACAAAAAGGCTATGATGTCTCTTCAGGCCATGCCTTTGTGTTCCAACACTAAGAGCTTTTTTGCACAATTTGCCAATGCGCTCTTAATGGTTTTGTTTTCTTTATTATTCCCTTTTATATAAATCCCTGTAGCCCTCTTTCTGGGAAAGGAGAGGTGGGGTACAGTTGAATTAACAACTAACTGAGACAGTCTGTTTAGGTTTAGCACCAGTTTCAAGATGTCTTTCAGCTAATCCTGACGCTAGTCTGGTTTAAGAAAAAGTATAAATATGCCTGGCCCAACCCGGTTCCAGTGCTTCTTCTAGAATTCAAGCAATTTAAAGTTCATCTCTTTTTTTTTATCCTCGATAATGCTATTTTTTTTAATGGCTCTATCTCCAGATAACGTGAGTGCACGGATTCCCAACGGAGTGGAATGCTACAGCTGTGTTGGAGACAACTGCCCATTGGACAGTTCTGCCATTGTCAAGTGTTATGATAATTTCCGGGGTTGTTTCCATGGCAATGTCACTATGAAAGCAGGTGAGACTTCTGGAGGTCATCAAAAGCCATGGATAATTTGGCTGTCTTGGGGGGTTGAGCAACTACTACATGCCCATAAATAGAATGGATTTCTTCCTGTCCTAGGAAAGTGTGTGTAGGGGGGGGGAAGAGATGGATTAATAGAGCTAAGGGGATGAGTAAAGGATCAATGTCCTGTTGGTGAAGACCGTCATAGCCCAGCTGAAATAAACAAAAAATATTTTCTAATTGTGTCGAAAATCACACTCTCCAATATATAGCACAAAAAGGAGAGAAGCAGAGATTAAAAGATTCAGTCATGTTCGGAGAATGGCAAACTTTGAAACTATAATTATGTGGCTTTTTAAAAAAAAACGTTCTACTTAATTGGTGTTTTTGTTTTTTAAAAACAGCATTTATATTTTTCTGTCAGCTTGTCATCCTTCCCTTGAACTTTCTTGTTTTTTAAAACAAGTTACAAAATTGCTGCAGAGCGGATGGGAAGAATGTGCAGTATGTGATTTGACAACTATTCACATTCTTGGGGGTTTTTTGGTGTTTTTTTTAACAAAGATAAATGCAAAGAATGGCTTTGTTGTCCTTGAATTAGAAAGCCCTAACTTGATTGGATATGGGGGGGGGGGGTGGAAAACCTGGGACCAAAACTTTTCCCCCTTGATGCCTGCCTTTAATGTTGCTTCTCATCTTTCCCAGGCAATTTTTCACTGACCAAACCCATCAAAGGATGTGTTCAAGATGATGATTGTACCAAGGTGAGGAAAGGGAGTCCTGCCATCACTCTCTCGGGCTCCTGTTGTTCGGGGAATCTCTGCAACGCTGATCTCTCCAACAAGACACATTTCTCCACCTCCATTCCAAGGTTGGCTTTCCTGCCTGCTCAAGAGACCAATAATGCAACCGTCACTACCCCTTCGACGTACATCCGGGTCAACGCAGCCACAGCAGTAGCAGGAGCTTCCACTTCCAGCAAGCTCACCCGTTCTCTTGCTGTGAGCCCATCCGTGGGCAGCCCTCAGAAGGGCCACAGTCAGGACCACGACCACAGCCATGGCCACAGTCACGAAGATGACGAGAGGAACACCGTGGTTCAAAATAGGAAAGTGGTCCCTTCCGTGAAGGTTGAAGAACGACTCGGCCATCCAGTTGAGGGACCAAAGGGAGATGTAGCAGGCTTGCAAGGCTCACTCCTTGTGACTTTTCTGCTCCTTGGCTTGTGTCTGTGAAGGCTGATCAAGGAATGACATTCATCCTTCTTCCCTTTCTTCCTCGTTCGATCAAAGCCTATCACGTACAATGTAACTTGGTACGATTTTTCCCATTCCTGAGCAGGGGGCTG
This sequence comes from Vipera berus, assembly GCF_964194415.1. NCBI lineage: Eukaryota > Metazoa > Chordata > Lepidosauria > Squamata > Viperidae > Vipera > Vipera berus. Next base: position 5,484,089 of record NC_138212.1, on the reverse strand, counting down.
GGCTAGACGACCTCCAAAATCCCTTCCAACTCTATTATTCTGTTCTTCTGATTTGTCTGCCGGTACTAGGCTTCTTCTTGAGAAACCAGCATTTTGGACCTAATGTCCTATTTGAGTATTGGAAATTCCTGCAGTGCACGTCTGTCTACAGGTAGTCCTTGACTTACAACCATTAGTTTAGCGCCCAGTCAAAGTTACAACGGCACTGAAACAAGTGACTTTTAACTGTTCCTTGCACCTATGGCCGTCACAGCATTCCCCACAAGTCATGGGGTCAAAGCAGAGGTGCTTGGCTACAGGACTATATGGACAATGGGTGAGCATTCCAGAGTGTGATCACTCTTTGTGGCCTTCCCCGACAGTTTCTGACAAGCGAGTCAATGAGAGAAGTCAGTTTTACTTAATGACTACATGATTCACCTAATAACTATGGCAAAAATAGCTGTAAAATAGGGCATGACTGACTTAACAACCACCTTACTTAGCAGTAGCAAATCTCAGTTGTGATCTTAGTCAAGAACTACCTATACCTTATTTTCATGGTAGTCACTAGAACTGCTCCGGTACATGATAAATCTGAGGTTTGCGGGCAGCAAAACCTGGTTTTGCTCTTCCAAAACAAAGTCAAATTCCTTTGCGTAGGGGTCTTTTCCTGCCCCTCCCCCCTCTTCTAATATAGTTTTGTGCCAATCAGACTTCCAGAGTTTTGGTGGTCTGCATAAATTTTGACTTGACAGAGGTCAGAAGTAAGGTGCACGCATTGTAAGTTAAGCTGTAACTTAATGACTCGAAACCAACCAACTCAAACAAATCAGCTTTTTGCGTGGGCCTTAATGACTTAACCCTCTCAAAGTGTGCTAGAAACCATAAATGTCAAAATGTGTCTGAGATTCAGGAGATTGGTGGTCGGGGTGGGTGGATTTTCCTGGGGAGCTTATACAAGGAAGAGTGTAGAGTTAGGTGGACTGTTCCCACTTTGAAATTTGGATTTTAATTCTGAAATGCTGGAGTGGAGCTACGAAAGTCGAAAATCAACATCTGTAGCTCTTTGCCTTTTCAAGGGGTTCTATCCTGACTTTGGTGAATGAATAAAGTTAATCAAATTGTAACGCTCACAAGGCAGATCATGTAAAATAGAACAACAAAAACCTTCCAGTGGCAGTTTTGTATTTTAAGTATTGTACTTGCCATAATTTGAACACACGAGAAATATTTGCTTTCAGCATTTGCAAGGGAGATAGAGGGTTTTCAGTTCTTGCCTTTTCACTGAAGTGGACCAGGAGTCAACTAGCAAACATCTGCTGCAAAAACTGAGATCAAAGCAATAGAACACCAAATCAAGAGATAAGACAAAGATTGAAGCTTGGGCTGAGTTCATACAACACTGTAGATTAAATTACAATGAATGTTGTTTGTGAGTCAGCCTATTGTGGTCTTTCCAGCCATTGTCTCAGCATGTTTTAATGAACCAGGTCATCGTATTAATCCGTAGTACAATTTATTCATTTGTTTGTAGCATGTTATGTGAACGTAGAAATTGTATTTAGTTCTCTTGGGTGAAGAGGCGCATTGTATGAACCCAGCTCCCAAATCTCAGCAGAAGCCTCTTCCCTTGTTGTTCTGAAGCAGGAACAAATCAAATCCCCAAAGTTTAAACACATCTGCTGCTGTTATTATTCATTCGGTTTATTTTGTTCCTGTTTGTAAATAGTTTTACGTGTGACTCTTGCCAAAGTAACAAAATGCAAGGAAAACTGGACTCGGAAAGATACTAACAAATAAAGAGATTGTAACTTGGCTGAACAAAATGCCTGCTTAGGAGATTTGCAAGGATATGTGTGTGTATATGTGTTGGCGTGTTGATTCGTATTGCTCACCATTATTGTTATTTGCCATTTTCATGCTGTGAGACAAAATAAGGAGAGAGGTCTGCCTGCTATTACGTGTTCTGCAGAAAACACGTAAGAAAACAAGCAAGGAAGGAGGGAGGGGAAAAAATCTGAGATTGAAATATATGAGATTTGAAGGAAGAGATCGGGGGTCCTGTCCATTGGTGTTGTAGAAGGTTCTCTAGTGGAAATAAAGGGGAATGGGGTCCTACCTTCTAAAACCATCAATCTTTGATGAGCTAGGACAGTGTTTCTCAACCTTGGCTACTTGAAGACTTCAATTCTCAGAATTTCCCAGCTAGCATGTCTAGCTGGGGAAATCTGGAAATTGAAATCCAGAGGTCTTCAAGTAGCCAAGGTTGAGAAACACTGAGGTAGAAGACAAAGTCTTAGTAGACTAATGAAGGAATTTCTGGCTTTGCTAATTGCAGCATCACCAACTCTTGGACTGGCCTACAAGTTTCTTTCAGGTGAAAATTCAACTTGTTCCTCCACAGTTTGATGGTGGGAGGTCCTTCTGAAGAAAGGAAAATAGTCCATAATTCTTCAAGGGATTTCTGGATACATCAGATTTAACCGTATATAGCGTTGTTATTAGGTGGCGAAAGCAGCTTTCTTAATGCTTTCTTTGGCTTAGCAAGCCAAGATTAGCAAATATAAATAAAAATCTGGTTCCAAATTTTGGAGTTTTCTTAATGGCCACCTCAACTATCAATTACTTTTGAAAGACTGGCCTTGCTCCTACTTGGAGCCCAACTCAGTAAAATGATAAAATGGGGGAGGGACAACTAGAGTTTGTTGAATAACTACAGATTTTCTTACATAAGACCATGTTTTGTTTGAGGTTGACCAGGACCTGCAGTGGAGAAAAGGGAATTGGAGAAGAGGAAGGAAAGAAGAACGGAGGCAAGAGAAAGAGCATACAGAATACCCTTTTGCACAAAAGAAGCATTACACAACATTGTTAAGCCAGCTGTTTGTCTATATATACAGTAGGGCTGTGTGTGGGAGATTCCTATTAATCATTCTCTGTGTACCACCACCACATGCAGTTCTTCAGTTGTGTGTCTTTCTTCTCTCTTCCTTGCTTAGTTAAAGAACCTATCAGAGTTATTTCCATGAAAGAAAGAGTTAAAATCTTCATTTTCCCATCCACTTGACCTGCACCCAACAGACAGAGCTGGATTGGCTGCCCCTATTATAAAAATAAATAGTAAGATATATTGGACATAAATTAGATCCAGTTAACAGTGTGGGTGGTTTGGTTCTCAGTGTCAAGGGAAGAAAGTTAAAACTTTAAATGTTATTTCTCTCCAGATGAGTAGAAAAGAAATTCTCTATTAATTTATCAGTAGAAATTTCCCTTAGTTTTCCTAAAGGAAAACTCTTGACCACTATTTAAGAACGAACTTTCTTAACTGATATTGTCCAGACACATAGACAAGCTCCTACTTTCACTAACACAAAAATCCTAAACAACATAGGGAACAGCTCTTGCTGAGATTTGTCTCGATCAGTATTTCTTCACCCTGGCAGCTTGAAGATGCTTGGACTTCAACTCCCAGAATTCCCCAGCCAGCAAGGGTGATAGAAGAATTCTGGGAGTTGAAGTCCATAGTTCTTCAAGTAGCCAAGGTTGAGAAACAATCTGGGCAACTTCAAGATGTGTGGACTCCAGCTCCCAGAATTCCACAGGCAGCTATGACAGTTCAAAGTTGCAAGACCCTTGGAAAAAGTTACTTACAACCCATCCTTGAAGTTACGACTATCACACCTTCCCATGGTCATATGATCACAATTCAGACACTTGGCAATCAAGTCGCATGTACAACAGTTGCAGTCTCCTGCAGTCATGTGATCGTGATTTGTGACTTTCCCAGCTGGCTTCCTACAAGGAAAGTCAACTGGGGAAGCCATATTCACTTAATGACTATATGAGTTACTTAAAAGGTAAAGGTAAAGGTTCCCCCGCACATTTCCAACTCTAGGGCCTGGTACTCATCTCCGTTTCAAAGCTGAAGAGCCAGTGCTTGTCCGAGGACGTCTCCGTGGTCATCTGGCTGGCATGACTAGACACCAAAGGCGCACGGAATGCTGTTACCTTTCCACCATAGTGGTCCCTATTTTTCTACTTGCATTTTTACGTGCTTTCGAACTGCTAGGTTGGCAGAAGCTGGGATGAGTAACAGGCACTCACTCTGTTACGCGGCACTTGGGATTCGACCCACCAAACTGCCGAGCTTCTGATCGACAAGCTCAGCATCCTAACCCACTGAGCCACTGCGTCCCTTATGAGTTACGTAATGACCATTGAATTTTCTTAATGATGACAGTGGTTCACTTAACAATTGGGGTTAAAAGGTCATAAAGTTGGGCCAGTTCACATGAGGACTAACCTAACAACCTCATTGTTTAATGATAAAAATTCCAGTCCTAATTGTGATCACAGTTTAAAGACTCTCTATAATGTACCAGAAGGAGAGGGTCCCTGTGGCTGCCATTGCTCTTGAATAAAGAATTTAACTTCATGCAAGTGCGTGATCCTGGCTCAAAAGCAGACCTGTTAAGGAATGTGTCAGCTTCCAGCTCAAGAATCCAAATAAAACTCTAGGTTCATTCCACCTCCAAAATTTTACTGTTTATTGAATACATTGCATGGTAATGTCAAAGCAAAACTAATTCTGAGGTTCCAACACCAATTCACAGACTTAAACAATAATTTTCCCAGCCAAACCCCCAACGTCTTACATAGTCCATATAAACAAGTTCACTTTGTTATGGAAACTATCTGCTTTAATCCACACCTGTTATGGTGTCCTTGAAAAGGTTTCAGGCTCTCACAGTCTTCAGTGGAAACTTAGAAGTTTCATTTCTCCATCTAATCCACTTGAAAGTAACACCTGCCCTCCTTACTCTAAAGGCAAGTTGAAATACAGAGGCATGTAACTGCCAAAGTTTCATCCTTGACAAAATGACATTCCAACTATAAAGGAGCACATGATAAATACACAGGCTGGCAGTATCACACTGGGACCATTTTTCTCATTAGCTAACTCCTTCATTATTCTTTTTTTGGCACCAGTTAAAATGAGAAACAACTGGAGCAATGCTTAAATGGCCTTCTCAAAATTCTCCACCTCAGCTATGCTACACATCACAATGATGCAGCTTAAACTTTGCAAACACAGTTTCTGAGCTGGTAATTGAGCATAAAGAACTTAATTGAATTGTAGGTTCCATAGTCCATGTCTGAGTCCAACTTCACTGCCACTTTGCAAACAGTGTTTGCCAATTCCAAACGCCACTGGAAATTCAGCATAGTTTCCATAATTGTTCAAAAAAAATAACGTAACTTTGCACGAATGATGAAACTTTCAATTTCAAAGGTATGTCTTTGTATCTAATGGGATAGAAATCTATTTTCCTCAGGGTGTCAAGGCAGGTACAATGTGTTCCCTCCATCTTCCCCAAGGGCAACAATCCCCCTAGGAAGATGGAGCCGAGATGCAGAGAGACTGATCTAAAGCCAAGGAGCTAGTGTTCTGTTCCATCCTACAACCGGCCCTGTTTGTGTGTCAGCGACAACCCCTTCTTCCTTTAAACAGTCAATAGGCTGGAAAAACCCAACCCAAATTTATTTACAGTTCAAACAAAAAGGCAACAGAAATATTTCCTTCAATAAATGATTCAAAACATCAAACAAGAGTTAACAAAGAAGAGTCAAACAAAATAGAATAGAATAGAATAGAATAGAATAGAATAGAATAGAATAGAATAGAATAGAATAGAATAGAATAGAATAGAATAGAATAGAATAGAATAGAATAGAATAGAATAGAATAGAATAGAATAGAATAGAATCGGGCCACGATTCTACAAGGAGTATATATTGGAGGTGGTGTCCCTTTGAGAGCTGTATGCAACGAAATTTCATTATGATGTATGCCGATTGGTGTACATTCAAAGTGACAATAAAGTTATCATCATCATCATTAGCAAGAACAGACCAGGATTCTCTTTGAATGTCTCCGAACAGTTGCCTTCAGTAACCAGCCCCGCCCACACCTTCCCCTTTTATTTTCAGTCCCAAGGTGTGGCTTCTCAATGCCTTCTCCTCCTTTCACTGAGTTGCCTCATAGATTTTCTCTGCTCTGCTCTGCTGGATGGCCTTCTGCTTCTAGCATCTCCGAACAGATTCAGCTGTGACTCCTCTGAGTCTGACACCTCCTCCTCACACATCTGAGCCTCATGAGGAACAAGATTGGAGGGGCCAGGCTGAGAGTCCTGCAGTGCATCAGAGCCTCCCTCCGACACCAAAGGCTCTCCAAATCCCTCCACCTTCTCCTCAGATTCATCAGACTCAGCTGCTGGGAGCACAGGCTGACACTGAATCACAACAGCTAGGATCAGGAACATCTGGACCTAAAGCACATCCCTCCAACCCCAACGGTCAAATAAACTGAGGCACAACTGTATGTGCGAACCCCACCAATAAGTTGCTTGAGGAGAGATCAGGAGAACTTGGTCACCCAACCCATGCTCTCACATTGAATCTCCAGCAACAAGATGCAACAAGTTTAGAGGGCTGAAGGGCAGGCCTGAGCCACATCAGCCATTCCCAGTTCCAAGCCACATCATCAGATTGCAAGGACTTCCCATGTGATTCTTTTTTCAGAGGAGGTGACAGAGTCTGAAGACTCAGCAAGCCTTGAAATGTTTGGCCCCATGAGACAACCTCCAACCTTTCCTGAAGCTACCAAGATAGGGCAAGGGGTGTGCTCTGTGATGTTTGCCAGAGGTTGTGACACCCTTGTTATGGAAAGTGTAGCATGGAATTTGTTAAAGGGCTCTGTTGAATCATGGGACTTTGTTAAACTACGTTGTTCCTCAGAAATAAACCAGCAGGAACCCAACAAAGATACTTGAGCAGAGGCTTCACTCCCCCCCCCCCGGCTGCTGTAGAGTGGATTTTCACACCCTATCCATCCCTGCTTGATCCGCACACATGACGTATGCTGAGGGAATGCAATTTAAGCCGCCACAGGAGCAGCCCTCTCTTATTCAAAGGAACTCCTCTTGAAGACTTCCATCTGACAACATTTCTCAACGCTTAATCCCTTGGTGCTCGGGAATTATTTTTAGGAGCGTTCTTGGTTTATTTGCCGTTTCAACGATGCCCATTCTCTTTCACAGCTTCGCATAGCTGCAATCGTTCTGGACAGCAGGCAAATCTTCGACAGTGAAGGGATTCTGCATGATCGCATCTAGCAGCAAGAGACTTTCCTCAAGTTCCCCTTTTCGGCAGAAGTTAATCTTGACTTTGGATGAGGTCCAAAATCACAGCCAGGCGGAGAAAGTAAGCCGCAGCCAAGAAATCTGCATTTTCTTGTCAAGGGAGCCCAGAGAAATACAGAAGACGTGATTCCTGCACCCTAAAAGAGGTAATTTCAAGGGCCTAGCCCAGGGCACCACACCCTCTGGGGGACTGTGCTAATTCCAGAACAACAATAGTCTCGTCCTTGTCTATATTGTTTCTGGATGTGTTAGGCTGTCAAAACCAGATGACAGCCCGCTCTTGAGAGATGGGGTCTGCTCAGCCACCTCTTGTCATGTTTTACTAATCTTGGAGTCTTACAGCCACTCAAGAATGCAGGTGTGTGGTCTTGTGGTTTTGCGTTACAATGTATATGATTATGACAACCAGGCAGGTTGTATGCCAGTGTGATTTGGTTGCCTGATGTTAGCAGCTGGCCTGGATTGGAAGGCTGCTTGTTTAGAGCTCAGTGTACACTTTCTAACATTGGTGCGCTTGTCGGACAGCTACAGCGTGGTGGCACCAACCCGTTGTGCCATGTACGCAAAGATATGGGGGATTTATCTTCACAAGGAGTTCAAGTAGCTTCACTGGAAGTGATTTTGTCGAAGAGCTCGTAATTCCGAAGTCAATTAGAGTATTGCTTACCTTTCCCTACCTGAGTTCACCACCCCTCCTTTTTTTGTTTTGTTTTGGAAAAAAAGGATGGAAGGTCTAGAATGAAAGTACCCAAATGTAAGAGCACAGCCTGAAACTATGGAAACATTTGTCTAACCTTACGTCAAACATCTGACATTGGCCTAACATCTCATCAGATCTGAGTTGCAGGTCCTGTTTGTTAGAGGGAACATTTGGGGGTCCCGGTGTTGGGTCTTTTCAGCTGTGGTGCCCATCTTATGGAACATTCTCCTCCCTAAAGTGAGGTGAGCTCCATCCCTGTTAATATTCCAGAAGGCCCTCAAGACCTTACTAAGTGTGTGTGTGTATGTATGTGTATATATATATATATATATACTATTTAGGTTACCTTGCTAGGCCCCAAACATGGGGCAAATCTTTATTTCCTGTTTTCAGCCTATCTTGAAGGCTATCAAACAGGCAGTAGTCACACCGGACAATTCATATATTTGTGTAAATTACTAACAAAGAATTAAAGGGAAACTGAGATGCATTTCTGACTCCTTAGTCGTCCTCAGCCAGCTATACCCTTCTGAGATTCGAACCTGGGCTGATTTGAAACATATCTTCCCTTGCAGAAAAAAGCTAACAGAGCGAGAGGGACCTTGTGGCTTAGAGGCAAATAACACTGCCTTGTATGCAATCAGCCCAGGTTTGAATCTCAGAAGGGTATAGCTGGCTGAGGACGACTAAGGAGTCAGAAATGCATCTCAGTTTCCCTTTAATTCTTTGTTAGTAATTTACACAAATATATATATATATATATATATATATATATATATATATATATATATATATATATATATATATATATATATATGTTTTAAGTATTTGTCAAGTCTTTTTGAATACCCTGCTAGTTAAATCTTCTTTCCTGTTTCAGCCTAGCCCAAGTTAAAACAACTCCCTAATATATAATTAGCCCAGGTTCGAATCTCAGATAAAGGGTATGACTGATTGATGAGAACAAAATAAGTTCGAAATGGCCATATCAGCCTCCCAAATTCTTTATTAGCAATTTGAATAATTTACACACACACACACACACACACACACACACACACACACACACACACACACATATATATATTGCTCAAAAAAATAAAGGGAACACTTAAACAACACAATGTACTGTATTTAATAGTAGGATGTCTTATCTTGTGTTCCCTTTATTTTTTTGAGCTATATATATATAATTTATTGTTATATGGAGCCCAGAAACGCTTTGTGTGAGATGGGCAGCCATATAAATGTGACAGATAAATATGTGACAGTTAGATAGATACAAATGTGATAGATAAATATCAGAGAAATGTTTAGAAGCATTGGATGCTGCAGATGGACACTCAACCTACAATTGAAGTCATCTGCTGCTCGAGAATTCCTGATGACCATTGTAATGTATTGGGCCTGTTTTACTTGAACTGTTCCACGTGGTTTTGAATGCTGCTTGAGATTGCTTAATCCGGGAGTCTGTGTAACGGTCACAGGCTGCCTAGACATGCAGTCTCCAGGACGACCATTGGTTGGCTCTAGGGCGGCAATAGGTTCCTTCAAACCTATTGGCTGCCACCTAGTGGCCAACAGCACAAGTAGCTGTGTAGAAGCCTTGGTTACCAGTTCAGTTCCTGTTATTCAATAAAGCAATGTTCCTGCCTGAACTCTCTCGCCTCGTCTCCTACTTGCAAGAAACCCAGTACACAATAACCATCCAATCTTTGGCTTGAAATTTCTGACTTTGGAGAAGCTGCCATTTTCCAAAACCATCTGCTTGCACCATCAGCAGTTCCTTTCTTTGACCACCTGGGAAATGCAGAAGTACCCTATATTTCTGTACGGTAGATATGGAAGATATAGAAGAAAGACTCTGGTCTTCCTTCCTCCTTTTGACCATGTCTGGTGATTCCCCTGAGCTTGGGAAAAGTTTCTTTGTCAGTAATTCATAGAGTTGTTGGATTAGAGATGCTGAAATTCTACCATCTAGTGATGAATTTGGGGAGCAGCACAATGAGAGAGAACATGCCTGGTGTGAGTGATTTTTTTTCTTTCTTGGCTTGCTGTTGTAGAGATTGTGAGTTAAATAACACTGATTCTCCCTTTCCAGGTTTTTTTGACCATCTTATTTCTTAGTCCTCCTACTCTGTAAGCTCCTGTTACATCATGAATTTTAATCTCACTGCTCCGGGCATCTCCAATGCATCCTCAACATCCTCCACAAATACCAACTTGGACGTGAGCAAGCTCATGGACATGCTTCAGATCTTCTTCTACGCAGTTCTTTTTCTACTTGGTTCCCTGGGCAATGGAGCGGTGATCTGGATCACAGTCCGCCAGACTTCACGGACCATCAGCTGTGTCTGGTTCTTCAATCTAGCTCTGGCTGACTTTCTCTTCTCAGTCACCCGGATTGTGCCCCTCTTGAAGAACGCTTTTGATAACGGGTGGCCCTTCGGAAGCTTCCTATGCAAAGCCAACAGCTTCATCAAGTATCTCAACATGTTTGGCAGCGTCTTCCTCTTGGCTGCCATCAGCATAGACAGGGCAGCGTGCATAGCCTATCCAATATGGACCAAAAGGCACCGGGGCAGTCGCTTGGCATGGGCAGCTGCCATTGGAGCTTGGTTAATGGCCATTGTCATAAGTGGTCCTTTCTACCTCTACCGGGGCATAAAAATTGACAAGTCCAACAAGACCAAGTGCTCCTTTGCCCTGGAGGGAAACGAAACTGCCAAACTGGCCATCTATATGTTGAGACTGGTTTGTGGGTTCTTGGCCCCTTTCACCATCATTGTGATCTGCTACGGCATCATCGTTGTGGTGCTGAGAAGACGACGGGCTTCCATCCGTTCCAAGAAGCCCTTCAGGGTCATCCTGGTTCTTGTGGTCACGTTCTTCCTCTGCTGGGCACCATATCACATCTTACAACTCCTCAAATTGGCAGACGTGAAAAGTGTAGGACTTTCTATTGGCCTCCCGCTCTCCTCCTTCCTGGCCTACCTCAACAGTTGTGTCAACCCTATCCTTTATTTTTTCATGGGCATGGACTTCCACCGAAAGCTGTCTCTTTACAACATAAGGGCCGCATTCAGGAGAACCTTGTTTGAAGACAGTGGCACCTCATTTAGGAGCAAATACAGGAAGGAGATGGCTTCTTCCACTGATGAGATACCTCAGTCTTCAGTAGTCCCTCAGATGCATCGCAAAACCTCAACCCTTCCAAGTTCAGTTTAGGAAACTCATGTGGATTAGGAACTCATGGGTGACGGATGAAGAACATAGACATAGAACATAGAATCATAGGTCTGGAAGGGACCTTGGAAGTCTTCTAGTCCAGCCTCCTGCTCAAGGCAGGAGACCTTCTACCGTCCCAGTCAAATGACTGTCCAGTCTATTTTTGAAAATCTCCAGTGATGGAGCACCCACAACTTCTAGAGCAAGCCGTTCCACTGATTCATTGTTCTCACTGTCAGAAAATTTCTCCTTAATTCTAGGTTGGACATCTCTTGGACAGCTTATTAGCTTGCACCTGTTGCTTCTTGTCCTGCCCTCTGGTCCTTTGGAGAATAAGAGGCTTTTTAGTCCAACACATGAAGAAGACAGCAGTCTGATGATGGAGGCTGGATCCGTCACACCCATTACCTGAGAAATACAAGATTTCTTTTCTTTTTTCTGCTTTCATTCCACCCACCCGTCTTCCCTCCTGATATTTCCTGGACATTGTGAAGCTACAAATACTTAAGTGTTAGAACGAAACTTTTTCTTCCATCCTGAACTGCAAGCGATGGGGTTGTTTTGCTTTATATTCGTCATGTCTGTTATTTTTCTTGGACTCTCATGTACATACAGTATGTATAAACTTTCAGCTATATTTGTACATTTATGTCTTTGGAAAGCTTTCTCAACCAACTCTGATATTAACAGCCCTGCCTGAGGTGCTTCTAACTTTAGCCAAAACCTAAGCCATCATGTAGCATTCTAAAATCAATGTTAAAGAAGCATAAAAATTAGATGCTGCTTTTTAAAAAAATAATAATAGAGGGAATGTGTCCTTACAGTCTGCCTGCTGTGACTGACTCAACTGGGTGGGGAATTCTGGGAACTGAAGTCCAGGGGTCTTAAAGTTGCCAAGGTTGACCAACATTGGTCAATCCAGACTTTCAGCCTTGATTAAAGTGCTTGGAAATGCTGAATACTGCAGTCAAAAACATCTAGAAGTGGCCACCAGATATTCTGAAAAAACCTACAAAACCTTTCAAGTCTTATTACATTTGCAATTATTGCTTTCTTTCTGTGTTTTCTTTTCGTTAAAGTGGATATTCTTGTCACATCTTGATGTCATTTTGTTTATTGATTCGTGCTCTAGGCTCCGCAGTCGGATAGCCTTTAAATAAACATATTTCCATTATTTATAGCAAGCAAACAAAAAAATAAATGGAATCATGTGGCCAAAAAGAGGGTCCTCCCCCTCCTTCTGTCTAGTATAGCCAGGCGGTGGAGATTTATATCAGTCAGGCTGTCTTTCCTTCCATGATCACAAAACAACACATGTGAATTGGCCAATTTTGTCTTCAGAGCAACCTTGCGACGGAGATGAGGAGGGAAAGGTAAATAATAATAATAATAATAATAATAATAATAATAATAATAATAATAATAATAATAATAATAATAATAATAATAATAATAATACCATCAAACATCTACATCTGCCTATCCCAGGTACTTAATAAGGACTCGATAGGTAGACAAAAATGCCAAATCCAGTCTGAACATCTGCCTGACTATGCAATGATCAATAATAATAATAATAATAATAATAATAATAATAATAATAATAATAATAATAATAATAATAATAATAATAATAATAATAATAATAATTGGATAATAATAAATTGACCTTGGAGGTCATCTAGTCCTCAGGGAGGAAACCCTGTACCATTTCAGACAAATGGCTGTCCAGTCTCTTCTTAAAAACTTCCAGTCTTTAAGGTGATAAGTGTAAGTCAAGGGCTACTTGTATTCAGTTGCATGAAACTCAAGAGTTAACAACAGCAGCAGCAGCAGCAGTAGCAGCAACAACAACAGCAGCAACAACAACAACAACAGCAACAACAACAACAACAACAACAACAACAATAATAATAATAATAATAATAATAATAATAATAATAATAATAATAACAACAACAATAACAATAATAATAATGTTGGAACGGAGCTTGGAGGTCATCTAGTTCAACCCCCTGCTTAGGGTTTCCTTCCTTTCCTTCAACTTACAGTAGGACAGGTGACCTGTGCAGAAAGAAGGGCTGCTGGGAGTTCTTCGTGCCAGGGTGAGTGTCAGGCACAAGCAACCAGGTCCACTCATGAACCATCTAAGTCAGCAACTTCATTGTGTTCTACCTATAGTACAAGAATCTCCCCAGACTGCTCATCTTCTCTTAGGAACAACCAGATAAGGGTTCCAGGGAACCTAGCAGGAGTCAGGATGTTGCCTCTTGTGTGGCTACAGAAGAATTCAAGGCTGGTTCTCTGCTTAATCCTACCTCTGGGACTTTCCCAACAGCGAGGAGGCTAAGTGCATATGAGCCTGGCACAGGTGCGTGGTCAAGCCTCAGTCTGCATGCAGGCCACATGGGGTAGGTCAGGGGTAGGCAACCTTGGCTCTTTTATGACCCTTGGACTTCAACTCCCAGAATTCCTGAGCCAGCTACGCTACCTCAGGAATTCTGGGAGTTGAAGTGCACGAGTCATAAAAGAGCCAAGGTTGCCTACCCCTGGGGTAGGTGAATGCACATAGAGGAAGTGGCCTGGAATTCTGCATCCTGTCTGAATGGATATGATGGCTCCAACTCTGCCATTATCCTATGGGGCCACCATAACCTATCTGGTCGTTACATCTTCTCCCACCCCTTAGCCGTCTTTTGGTTGTAAGGATAATCAGATCTGTAGCTTTGGCAGTTGCTTTTCTTTTTCTATTCATGAACAAAAAAGCTGACTGAGTGACTAGTCTACTTAAAGATGCTGAATAGCCTGTTCTTGGCTTAGACTATAAATAAAAAAGAATAGAAGTGGATTGCAAGAACTCAGCTCTTATGCTTCCTCTCGGGGTCTCTCTCACTCTCTATCGCTCCCTCTCTTTCTCAATTTCTCTCTCTCCCCCCCCCCTTATTTTTTTCATGTTCTTGTAACGCAGTCCCTGGGCTGGGCTGGGCTGAGCTGGACCATTGCTAGTGGTCTCACTGTTATCCCCGTGTTCAAACTTTTCACGTGAGGGATCGCATGCATCTTTGTATTTTGAATTTCAGGAGGAAATGTCAGGAAGGATCAGGTCCACACATTAAGTTCTGGTTTATTTATTGCTCATGCCTCTGCAGGAGAATCTAGTCAACTAATGATCGGTACTAAATTGGCGCAAGATAATAATTCAAGGTGGGCCGGACTTGGATCCCTTGTGGGAATGTAAGGACTCCAAGATGATTCCTCTCTTGACTCCGCCCCCAGGCTCGGCTTATTCTTCTACACAATTGAGAGGCAGCTGTGTGTGTGTGGGGGGGACAGTATAACCCCGTTTTATGTGATGTTTTAGCTACTTCATGGCTAGGTCATTCCTTTCCAGGGTCTGTTCAGACAGTCACCAATGATCAGACATTTGCTGTTCCCATTTCTCCTTGGCGTGTAGGAGGATCACTAAGCAGTCAAAGAGGCCCAGTGGTCAACAGCAATATGGAGGGAAAAGAACCACACAGCCTGCAGCATAAAAATTGGTGGCTTTGGGTAAAAACCAGCAGCTAGTCACAGACCTTGGACTGTAACAAGATAAGGATAGCCGTGATTTAATCAAGGTTTCCCAACACAGCGGAAAGGGGCAATGGCAGGGTTACGTAACTTTTTTTTTAAAAAAAAAATAATTTAATTTTTTTAAGAAGAGATTGGACAACCATTTGTCTGAAATGGTATAGGGTTTCCTGCTTGAGCAGCAGAGGGGTGGGCTTGAAGATCTCCAAGGCCCCTTCCAACTCTTATTACTCTGTTCTTTTCAGCCTTTCTCACATGTACTCAACTGGCTCTTTTTTTCCCCCTCCTAATCTCACTCCCACCCTTTGTGTAAAACAAAACAAAACACTTACACCTGACATCATCTCCCTGGAAGGAAAAGTTAAGAATTCTCCTCCTCTTGCCTTTTATCCATCCTGCAGAGCTGGGAGGGCTGCCTCAAGTGTCAAAGAAGTCAGCCAAAATCCACCAGCATGATATATATGGAATTAACATCCTGGGTGGCTGGACTCACAGCCGTCTGAAGGAATAGCTGTATTTTCAAAATATTTTGCCGGAGAAGCAAGTTGGAAGTAATTCTTAGGAAGACTCCCTGGTGACCATTGCAGCTACTACATGAACTTCCTTATCTGATTTTTGTGCAGACACATAGAAATTGTTGGCATCTCTCTCTCTCTCCCTCTCTCTCTTTTTTTCCATTAGTTGGAAGAGCTTAAGCAACTTTGCTATTTTCAGATCTGGCATCTGACAAAAATTTTGCACACAGTCTTTTCTGACACTTGACTAAAGGGACATTATTCTTGTGTACTGAAAAAAGGAAGTAGTTACTGTCTAGATTGCCACACAGGAGGAAATGCAGGTTGAGATGGGGCTGCCAAGAAATTGTGGGGTTTTTTTTGTTTTTCGTTTTTTTTACAGAACAGGCAGAAAACCTCAATTGTCTGAAATGTTATAGGGCTTCCTGGTTGGACTAGATGATCTCCAGGGTCCCTTCCAACTCTGTTATTCTATTAATGGCAAAGAGGAGGCAGAAGCAATGAAATCAAGGGGATCCTTCCTGCCAATCAGCTCCTCAGCCACTAGTTAAAATGAGATGCCTCTGTGGAAATGTCTGAATTAGAGAAATATAGAAACTATATGCATGAATGAAACTGAAGGCAGACAAACAAGATGGGCAACAGACTCATCCTTATGACCGCTGCCGTGTCCTGTGGTCACGTGATCACTTTTGCCACTTTCTGACCAGCAAAGTCAGTGGGGGAAGCCAGATTCATTTAACAACCGTGCTACTAACTTAACAGCTGCAGTGATTCACTTAACAAGCGTGGCAAGAAAGATCGTAACATGGGGCAAAATTGTCTCACTTAGCACCAGAAAATTTGGGTTTAATTGTGGTCGTAAGCTGAGGATCATCTGTATCAGCTTTTTACTGTATTGGGTGGAGCCAGTTGCTTCGTGTTACTTGAGAAAGTAACACAATGTCACTTATGAAATCACCTACAATTAGATGCTGCTGGCCAGGTGGCTACGACTCCTTTACCCAGCCAATGTGCTGTGGTGTTTGCTAAATCAAGTTGTTCTTTGGAAATATATCACAAGAAGTCAAGCAAAGATACTTGAGGCGAGGCTTCAAATTTCTGTGGGTTTTGCGGAATGTCAGTGAGTTCTCAGGAAAAAAACAACCCACGTGGACTGTCCTTTATTCATGTTCCTTATAAACCAGCTTTGTTGGTTCAAGGGAGAATAACACAGCTGTTTGCAGAGAAGACAAGCTGCAGCTGAATAATCCTCGTTTCCTGTAAAAGAAGCTCCAACAAAAGAGGGGCAACGTGATTCTTGCAACTTCCAACAGGTAATTTTGGAGTCTGAGCCAGGATATCATATCTTCTTGTGTGTTTATTATAACAACAAAATAGCCCTGTCTGTGTCATGTCTGGATATTCATTTCTGGATATTTTAGACTGTCGAACAGTCTTTAAGAGTCACTTCAATATGAGCCAGCAGTGTGCTGCAGCTGCCAAAAAAGCCAACACAGTGCTAGGCTGCATTAACAGAGGGATAGAATCAAGATCAAGTGAAGTACTAATACCATTTTACAATGCTTTGGTAAGGCCACGCCTGGAATACTGCATCCAGTTTTGGTCACCACGATGTAAAAAAGATGTTGAGACTCTAGAAAGTGTACAGAGAAGAGCAATAAAGATGATTGGGGGACTGGAGGCTAAAACATATAGGGAACAGTTGCTGGAATTGGGTATGTGTAGTTTAACGAAGAGAAGGGTGAGGGGTGACATGATATCCAGCTTAGGCAAATTTCATCCTGGATTTGAATATAGTTTGATCGTTCCTAGATTGTTGCATTTGTGAAAAGGAGCTTGATGGCACCACATAAGTACTGTTAGCAAAATTTCCAGGATTTCTTATGGGCCATTTCCATTCAAGAAGGATGAAGTAGTAGAATTGGGAATAGAGAACTTGGAGAACCTGCAGAAGTTTGAAGAACTTGATCAATCAAAATATTTTCCATCACTCCAAATCTTGGGAGTATCTCCATCTAGAGAACTTAAGAGAATTTAAGTACAAATCCGGGGCTATAAAGATAAACATATCCAATTGCCCAGCCTTAGGTCAAACTTTTAGCAATTAAATATAAATATACTAAATAAATATAAATATACAAAATATAATTACTTTGGCACTTTTAAAACATTGCTCTTCCAAGTTCTGGAGTTCTCCAGAGCAGGGGGATCAAATAACATGAATTCTTTGATTCTCTCTTTTCTAGATTATTTCCATTAGAGAAGATCATCTAATTTTTGGTCACCTTCTCTGCAACGTCATGAATGCTAGTTCCACGGCTTTGTGGTTTCCCAATGCATCCTTGCCATCATCCTTGGAAACAAGCTCTGATATAAACAGACTCAGAGACACTCTCAAGATCATCTTCTACACGGTTATTTTCCTACTGGGTTCTTTTGGCAATGGAGTTGTGATCTGGATCACTGCCCACCAGGTCTCACGGACCATCAGCTGCGTCTGGTTCTTCAATCTGGCTCTGGCTGATTTCCTCTTCTCCGTGAGTCGTATCACACCTCTTGTTGCAGTGAAGAAAGGATGGGTCTTTGGAAGCTTTGCGTGCAAAGTCAACGGCTTCATCAAATACCTCAACATGTTCTGCAGTGAGTTTCTCTTGGCTGCCATCAGCATGGACCGGGCTACTTGTATCGCCTTCCCGTTATGGGCCAGGAGACACCGCAACATCCGTTTGGTATGGCTTGCAGCCATCGGCGCTTGGCTGATGGCCATCGTCACCAGCATCCCTTTCTACCTTTACCGTAAGGTGGACACTAAGAACAACCAAACCAAATGCTTGGTGATGCTAAAGGGAGAAAAGCCAGGAGTGCGAGTGACCATCTCCATGTTGAGACTGATATGTGGGTTCTTAGCCCCCTTCACCATCATCGTGATCTGCTACGGCATCATCCTCGTGGTACTGAGGAGACGCCAGACCTCCCTCCACTCAAAGAAGTCCTTCAAGGTCATATTTGCCCTGGTGGTCACCTTCTTCCTCTGTTGGTCGCCCTATCACATCACCCAGCTGCTTAAATCGGCAGGAGCGAATGGCACGGCCTTCTCATTTGCTGCTCTTTTTGCGGCATTCCTGGCCTACCTTAACAGTTGTGCAAATCCGTTCCTTTACTTCTTCATGGGCATGGACTTCCACACAAGGTTGACCCTCTATAACATCACCAGGGCCCTCAGGAGAACCTTGTTGGAAGAGAACAGCTCTGTAAATCGAAAATCTACCAGCAATAAAGGATCGTTTTCGACAAATGAGCAGGCAAAATCCTCAGAAGTTTCTCCGTTGCAGTGTGGAAACTCAACCCCTCAAACATGAAGTATCACACGGATTCTGCAACGAAGTTTCTCAGCTTTTCTAAATTCAAAGCAAGGGCTTCGCCTTCGATTCGACTGTTCTGAGTTCAGCTCCTGAGGCATTTTGCCCTTTGTTCACAGATAGTCCTGGACTTACAACCACAATTCAAACCAGATTTTCCGTTGTTAAGCCAGGCGGTTGTGAAGTGACTTATGCCCAATTTTTGCAACCTTTTTTTTAACCATGATAGTTAGGCGAATCATTGCGGTCATTAAATGAATCCGGCTTCCCCCATTGGCTTTGCTTGTCGGAAGCCAGCTGGGAAGGTTTGCAAACGGTGATCACGTAACTACCAGGATGCTGTAACCATCGTAAATACATGCTTGGTTGCCAAGCAACTGAGCTTTGATCAAATGACCCTGGGGGATGCTGGGAGAGCTGTAAGTGCAAAGGCCTTTCATAAGTTGATTTACTCAGCGCTGCTGTCATTTCGAGTCACTAAACCAGGGGTAGGCAACCTTGGCTCTTTTATGACTCGTGGACTTCAACTCCCAGGATTCCTGAGCCAGCATGGGGGAACTATGGCCCCTTCATGACTCGTGGACTTCAACTCCCAGAATTCCTGAGACAGCCATGCTGAGGGGAAAGGGACAGGTTTCCATGCTGAGTCATGCTGGCTCAGGAATTCTGGGAGTAGAAGTCCACATGTCATAAAAGAGCCAAGGTTGTCTACCCCTGCACTAAACGAATGGATGTAAATTGAGGATGATCTGTATGTATCCTGTACCAATGAAATAGAATCGTTCTCTTAATTTTCATCAACCCGGCCTTGATGGAGGTAGCTGGAAATGGCGAGAATTGTAATCCAAACTATAGATAATCCTCGATTTACAACAGTTTGTTTACTGAACATTCCAATTACGACACTGAAAAAAAAGGGAATTATGACCATTTTGCACGCTTAGCAACCGTTGTGGCATCCCCATGGTCATGTGATCAAAATTCAGATGCTTGGCGACTGACTCATACTTAGGACAGTTGCAGTGCCCCGGGGGTCATGTGTCCCTATTTGTGACCTTCTGACAAGCCAAGTCAATGAGGATAAGATAAATAAGATAACCTTTATTGCCATTTTTTTTTACTGTGGGCACATTGGCACACATTAAAAATGAAATTTAGTTGTTTGCGCTAACACACATTTAAACACGCTAGAAGATGAGTCGATGAATTCATTTAATGAACGTGTTACTAACCTGACAGCAGGGATTCACTTAGCGAGAAACGTTGTAAAATGGGGCAAGGCCAAGGCCCACTTAATTGTCTTTCTGAACAACAGAAAGTTTAGGCTCAGTTGTGATCATAAGCCGAGGACTACCGATACTGTCTTTCTTTCAATGACCACAAGATGGTGGACGTGGCTCTACAACCATTTTTATCCTTGTAAAAAGAACATTCAGGAACAATGACGGCTTCTTAAAACATTGTTGAGAGCAGAGAAGAGCAACAAAGAAGATCAGAGGACTGGAGGCTAAAACATATAAAGAACAGCTGCTGGACTTGGGCATGTCTAGTTTAACGAAGAGAAGGGTGAGGGGTGACATGATAGCAGTGTTCCAATATCTCAGGGCTGCCCCAAAGGAGAGGGAGTCAAGCTGTTCTCCAAAGCCCCTGAAGGCAGGAGAAGAAGCAATGGATGGAAACTAGTCAAGGAGAGAAGCAACCTAGAACTAAGGAGAAATTTCCTGACAGAACAATTAACCATTGAAACAATCTGCCTCCAGAAGCTGTGAATGCTCCAACATTAGAAGTTTTTAAGAAGAGATTGGACAACCATTTGTCTGAACTGGTATAGGGTTTCCTGCCTGAGCAGGGGGTTGGATGAGATGACCTCCAAGGTGCCTTCCAACTTCTATTCTATTCTATTCTATTCTATTCTATTCTATTCTATTCTATTCTATTCTATTCTATTCTATTCTATTCTATTCTATTCTATTCCATTCCATTCCATTCCATTCCATTCCATTCCATTGCATTCCATCCTATCCTTATTCTATTCTATTCTATTCTATTCTATTCTATTCTATTCTATTCTATTCTATTCTATTCTATTCTATTCTATTCTATTCTATTCTATTCTATTCCTTCTAGACAGGAATAAATTGAGCACAAGCCAGGTCTGTTTTCACTTAAAGGATTTATGCAATAAATATTCCATACGTGGGTTTGTACACAGCTTCCCTTTGAACAGTGTTCCCAGGTTTTTAAAGAAAAGACCCAAAACACATAATAAATATACAGGATTCTATACAGGATAGGGAGAAGTTCTCCCTTCTGATCAAGGAAAGCGGCAGTTCCGATCAAAGTGTCCAACACAACTCTCAAGAACATTTTTCCATAAGCCAAATGACTTATGTCATTGCAAAATCTCATCTGATTTCCAGACAGTGTCCTTTTTTTAATCAAGGGCAACTTCCAGAGAAATTGGTATGAATTCTCTGGAATAGATTGCAATCTTTCAGGCAACTGGCTGGGATCCATAACACAGCCCGCCTTCCAAAATGCCGTTTGAAGTCTTCTCCTGCAGAACATGTGATCAGAAATGTCTTCTGAACTGGTCCATTGAAAACAACATAAAACATCCAACCTATCCATCTTCAAGGATTAACAGTTGGAACTCTGGGTACTGAACTGGCCCTATATGGTAGTTAGACTCCAACAAGCACATCAAGCATCCAACCTCTGCCACTGGATCCCTCGTTGATCAGTTTTCCCTTAGAAGGAGATATCCCAGCAAAACCTTGGGAAGAAATGCTATTCCCAAAGTAATCTTCCTATGAAAAATCTGGTCAGTAGCGGGTGTTTTCCTCAGCTGCTGTGACAATTGCATCCATCCAGATCCTCATAGCCTCTGGACTTGGTGCCACCATACAGAAGAGACGATCATAAGTCTTGACGCAGAAGGTCAGTTTGGGGTT
This sequence comes from Vipera berus, assembly GCF_964194415.1. Lineage (NCBI taxonomy): Eukaryota > Metazoa > Chordata > Lepidosauria > Squamata > Viperidae > Vipera > Vipera berus. Next base: position 5,462,576 of record NC_138212.1, on the reverse strand, counting down.
AGGACTCTGCCAAAAGTAAAAAGAGAAAAGAAATGAAATGAAAATAATTGGCTGTATTCACACAGAACTTCTTAACCCACTTACCGAGTTGATCTATAAAAGGTAAAGGTAAAGGTTCCCCCGCACATGTGTGCTAGTCGTTTCCGACTCTAGGGGTCGGTGCTCATCTCCGTTTCGAAGCCGAAGAGCCAGCGCTTGTCCGAGGACGTCTCTGTGATCATGTGGCCGGCATGACTAGACGCCAAAGGCGCACGGAACGCTGTTACCTTCCCACCGTAGTGGTCCCTATTTTTCTACTTGCATTTTTACGTGCTTTCGAACTGCTAGGTTGGCAGAAGCTGGGACGAGTAACAGGCGCTCACTCTGCTACGCGGCACTCGAGATTTGACCCGCCAAACTGCCGACCTTCTGATTGACAAGCTCAGCGTCCTAACCCACTGAGCCACCACGTCCCTTGTGAGTTGATCTATACACCCCCCGAATTAGGGTCATTTTTTTTCTTTCTAGTGTTTTTCTGCAAGTGCAGGCTCCACTTTTTCTCCCAGATCAACTAAGTGTTGGTCCACTGGTTCCATTGACCAATGAAATTGACCAATGGACTTATCACCTGAGCCCGACATAGTGGGCTGAGAGACAGTGACTGGTCCAAAGTGCCCCAGATGGCTTTCATAACTAAGGCAAGACTAGAACTCACCATCTCCTGGTGATTGGCCCAAAGGCACCCAGCCAGTTTTCATTCCTAAGGCAGCACTAGAACTCACTCTCTCCTGGTGATTGGCCTAAAGTCACCCAGCTAGATTTCATACTTACGGCAGGACTAGAACTCACCACCTCCTGGTGAGTATTCCAAACTTATCCAGCCAGCTTTCACGCCTACGGCAGGACTAGAACTCACTGTCTCCTGGTTTCTAGCCTGGTGCCTTCACCTTTATACTAAAATGCCAGCCTAAATTAACTCAATCTGCTGGCCTCATTGCTATAAGCAATGGACACAAGCAACCGCAGGAAACCTAATTAAGATTTGGATAGCTATAGAGTGTGTCAATGCAACCATGAGATTTATAACGGATATTTATAATGCACATTGAGTGAAGATCATTGTGCAAAAATATACATTCCGTATTATTTTAAATAATGACCTGTTTGTCCTTTGTTTATTTAGCATGTTTGCATACAACTGCCTCATGACAGTTCGCAGCAAGCCCATGAACAATCACTCTTAGAAATAAATAAAACAGTTGGTGCAAAGGATAATAAAATATATGTAGAAAAAGATCACAAAGCATTACAGCATTAACATTTCAAGATAAAGGCCCATAATGGAAGCAAATGCAGCGCTGTTAGCAGTTAAAACTGGCAGTATTTAAAATTGGGTTGTAAAGGGGAAAAGTTAAATACATAAAAAATATCTCTTTGGGCTTTTCTTAAGCGATGTCAGTGAAGAAGCCAAGATAACTGAATTGTGGAGGGAAGGAAGTATGCAAAATGTGACAACTTTTCCAAGGAATTCAGGTCAATGGGATCTTGAACTTGTTTCATTATTCAGTTATTTGAACTACTGCAGGGGAGCAGACAGAGGTGATGGGAAACTTTGCAGAGATTGCTATTTGCTTATGAAAAGTCCAACATTCAGTTCCTGCCCTCTTCAAGTAAGATTCCCAGGCCAAATATAAGGGGAGAAAAGTTTCTTTTATATAAATAGTTCTGGATAAAATTCATTGGGTGTAAGGTGGTTCTCAAGAGCTGTTTTGAGTGAGCCAGTTCAAACTTCATGTCTCTGTTCCTGGAAATTATTCGGTTTATGGTTATATATATCAGATGTTGTCTGCCTGGAATTGTGACTCTTTGGTGGGGGGTGGTGGTGTTTGAAATATTTTTTTGTGGGGGGGGGCTTGCACATAAGAAGTTGGATTGCTGTTCCAACTCAGTCTGGACAAACTGAGACTGTGTGTATTTTTGGCTAGAAAAAACAAGCATCAAATCAAAACCTATGTGGGATGAAAATTAAAATGTCTCTGACTTTAGGAATTAGGCAAAACAGAGCACGCTCACCTTTCTCATTCAGAAACCAAAAAAAGATTCGGTTGGATTGTTTTCTTGTTTATTTCTAATGAAGAGGTTTTGTTTGATAAAGTAGCAAGGCTGCACTGTTGTTTTATTTGACACAGACTTGGTTAAAATGTGAGTATTAAAAGGAAGTGGTATGCACATTTTTGCCTAAGTCCAGGGAAATGATCAATTGAGGAGAACAGTGTCAAATATATCTAACTATCATTTAGAGTGAGACATAACTCTTGTAGTATTTAATTGATGGGCTGATAACATCCTTGTTTCTGATCAAACCAGCCTATAATTGCTACTAACAAAAATCGAACATCATAAATAAAACCCTAAATTCATGAAAATGCACTACTTTCTCAAACTTGACAACTTTTAAGACAAGTGGACTTCAACTCCCAGAATTCCCTAGCCAACTGGGGGATTCTGGGAGTTGAAGTCCACATGACCTAAAGTCACCAAGTTCGAGAAACAATGCATACTATACTATAAAATATAATATCATCTACAATAGACAGAGACAAAATGGAAATTCACAGCCCAAGCAGACAGTCTTAAAATCAGTCTAGAGCAGAAGGCGCAAAACTTTATTTTTAAATTTTAAGATGCAGCCCAGTATTGTGGAAATTTATTCAAAGAGTGGTACATCATTTTGGATGGTTCCAAAGAATAATAAAGTAAAAGCAATTTTTGAGGAGCAATTCTGGGAAGGGATGGGCTTGGCTACTCAGCTCAAAATCCTAATGGTCCAAATTGGATCCTACAGGCCCTCTCAGGCCTGCATAAATTTAACAAAAGAGACTTTCGGCAAATCTCTATTCTTGGTACCTTGAAAGCACTACGGAGATGGTCGCAGTAAACTTCTTCAATGGCCTGGAAGTAGATCACACCCTTAAGCTTGGTCTCTTCTTTGTCTGGAGGAGGAATAAAATAAAATCAGAGGACCAGGTTAGCAAGCTGGGGAGAACAGAAAAGGAAGGCCCAATGGATAAAATGAGAGAGGTGAAATTCATCGCTCTAATCTTTCCTTTAATTTAGTAGTTATAGTCCCACAATAAGTTTAAACAGGTCAGTTCAAGACCTACTGCCAGTGGAAGGCCAAGTCTTCTCCATCAGCAGCAGAGTGTGCAACCTGGTGGAGAGGGAGCTACCTGTCTCGATTCTCTCTCTCACCTGTGTAGTACGCCAAGACCCGCTTCTGGCGATCAAAGGTGAACCAACGTTTCTTCCAAGTCTTGATCCTCCCGCCCATCTTGACCAGGTAACCCTTGCAAGATTTGCTGGTCACCCTCACGTGCTGGCAGGTCTCGACACTATGTCCTGAGGCCTCCAGATGTTTGCGCAGGTCGAAGGCAGCTGGTTTAGGTTCCTGGATCTCCGTGTGGTTGTGGATCTGTAGGACAACCAGAAGGCAAGGCTTGAAACCAGACAGATGTCACTCCAAGGAAGCTCTATGCTGTGATTTATTGCCCTCAGGAAGACCACCTCATTTTGAGGAAAGAGATTTGGGGATCTCAGCATTCTTCCCACACTGCCATGTTGGAATAAATGGCCCATCTCTGTAAATGGCCCATCCCTGTAGCATAAGCAACTATTCTAAAGATGAGTCTTCCATGGCCCCCTCAGTGTATCTTAGCAGGAGACCAGAAAATAAGCTTCTAATCTTTCTATGGTGCTGGAGAAGACTCCTGGAGTCCCTTGGACTGCAAGGTGTTCAAACTGGTTAGTCCTAGAGGAGATCAACCCTGACTGCTCTTTAGAAGGCCAGATCCTGAAGCTAAAACTCAAAGACTTTGGCCACTTAATGAGAAGGAAGGACTCACTGGAGAAGAGGCTAATGCTGGGAAAGGTTGAGGGCAAGAGAAGAAGGGGACGACGGAGAATGAGGTGGCTGGATGGAGTCACTGAAGCAGGAGGCGTGAGCTTAAAGGGACTCCAGAAGATGGTAGAGGACAGGAAGGCCTGGAGGAACGTTGTCCATAGGGTTGTGATGGGTCGGACATGACTTCACAACTAACAACAACAACAACAATCTTTCTAACTTCTTCCAACCTGTATCTTCACTATTTAGATCAGGGGTATGCAACCTTGGCAACTTTAAGACCTGTGGACTTCAGCTCCCAGAATTCCCCAGCCAGCCATGCTGAAGTTGAAGTCCACAGGTCTTAAGTTGGATACCCCTGATTTAGACAATCACCACTGATGAAAATACTAAGATTAAACTGAACTCTAAATCTGGAGTGACAAGACATGCTCACTAAACATTCTGGAAACCGAACAAACAATGACATTATAGCTCAACAGGATAGCCTGATTCACACAGCATGCGAAGACAACGTCTGGATTCCCCCTAACCAGACAAGCTTCCCAGCCCCATTTTAACCTAGTTTAGCTTGCTATGAAAATCCACCAAGCCGTAATTAAGGCAAACCTTGACATTTTCAATAGATTCCTTTCCCTCTCAGCTCAAACACTGATCTCCCCAAAGATCGAAAAAGATTGGCAAAGCAAATTTATATTCCTGGGTTCTAGATAAGGATGGAGATTTTCTTACCACGTTCGAAGGGGATAATTCCATACGTTTCACCTCTTCAGCTACTTTCTTAGCTTCCTGAAAGGAAATTCGGTTGAAGGCGGTCGGCACATAGTAAGAACATGGGGCCGGCAGCACCATTCCGGTAGCCGCCGACATATCACCCCCTCAAAAAAAAAAAAAAAAAAACAACCACCCAAGCGTACACAAGAAAGACCACAAGCTCTTTCTCTTCCTCCAGGACAAACTCTGGGTATTTTTACCCAGCATGCAGGAAGAGCCGTCAAAAAGCTGACAGGGTGAAATTTGCAACTTCCTCATTTTCAAAATCATGTGAGAAGCAGATGAGAAGCGGGGTTGTTCCACTTTAGAGCAAAAATCACAGCAATGAGCCGGAGGTGATTGGATGTTACGTTTTTTTTCCCCGTGATAGAAACTTTAGGGTGATTAGAATGGTTCCCAAACTCTGTTAGCCTTTCATAGCCAGGGATGCTGAATGTAAGTTAAGGGTCCCGGTTCTTGGCTGTATTGCCAACTGGTCAAATATCTTGATCCTATGTATGTTTAATCTGGATGTTTTTAGCGCTTTTAATTGTAATGTATTTTTTAAATTGTAAGCTGCCCAGAGCCATGGATTGAGATGGGCAGCTATAGAAATAGAAAGAAAGAAAGAAAGAAAGAAAGAAAGAAAGAAAGAAAGAAAGAAAGAAAGAAAGAAAGAAAGAAAGAAAGAAAGAAAGAAAGAGGGAGGGAGGGAGGGAGGGAGGGAGGAAGGAGAGAGAGAAAAAGAGGAAGGAGGGGTGCTACGTTGCTTTTTAGGTTTTAAAAAATGTTTTATTTTTGTGTCTGTAGATTGTTATTAGCTCTCCAAGTGTATGTATTTAAGGTGGGTGGCTGTACACATTTTCTAAATGAATGAATGAATAAATGCATAAAGCTTCCCATCCCTGCCTATATGGATAGTCCCCAGAGGTCCTTTTCAAAAGGCAACTGGACTTTCTTGATTTTGACCTGGATGATTGAGATGAATGAATGAATGAATGAATGAACGAATGAATGAATCATGAAAACTTGGCTATGGTCCAGGAGTTGAGTCTACCTCTTACCCTTTCTTGCAGCAATCGTTCCCGTTCAGCCATGGCTTCCCGCACCCGGCGTTCCATCTCTGCCAGTTTGGTGACACAGTTTTCAAGGCTGTTGGGAGAAATAGCCAGATGATGCCAATGGAAAGGAAACAGGCCCACTAAAGGAAATATTTTGATTCCTCAGACCATATAGTTTTAAGATAGGAAGTGATCTTGGAATTTAATCCATTAGGTCACTTGGTGGAACAATTTTGTACCTGTAGCATCCCTGAGAATTGTCTGAAAGTTGAGTCACTGCAACTGGACTTAACTTGTTAGTTTGAGATGTTTCGCTGCCCCTCCAAGTGGCTTCTTCAGTCTGAACAAGTTGGTTAGAGGAATTTGAGTAGGCAAAGAGCCATTGGAATGTGCCAAATCCTAAAATTCTAGGGGGATCCCCGCACCAGCTGCTGGGATGGGCAACAAAAACCTCTCAAACCAACAAGAACATGAGTCCAGTTGCCACGGCTCAACCTCCAGACATTTCTACCTGGATGACTAAGAATCTTCACTGACATCCCTCAGAGTTGATCCTCTGGACTCTGCCTAAATACCTCTAGTCCTGGACTAGAACTAGAGAGAGCTAGTTAAAGTCAAAAGTGAGCAGATAGTGCAACATCAAAGTGCAATATTAGGGACAACGCAATGGGGAATAGAATGTGAAGGATGTGTGTAAATAACGTATGTTCTTCTTTGTGGTTTTAACTTGGGTGTAGTGTGCACTGTGGACAGCACTTAATTTTGCTGTGTTACACAATGACAATAAAGATATTCTATTCTATTCTATTCTATTCTATTCTATTCTATTCTATTCTATTCTATTCTATTCTATTCTATTCTACAGTATTCTATTCTATTCTATTCTATTCTATTCTATTCTATTATATTATATTATATTATATTATATTCTTATTTCCTATCCTATCCTATCCTATCCTATCCTATCCTATCCTATCCTATCCTATCCTATCCTATCCTATCCTATCCTATCCTATCCTATCCTATCCTATCCTATCCTATCCTATCCTATCCTATCCTATCCTATCCTATCCTATCCTATTGAGGGATGGGAGAGGAAATGCAAAATTTCTTTTTCCAGTAGGGCTACCCTAGTCTTATCAGTCTTATACCCTGAACCTATCTCATCATTCATAAGAACACGGATTCCTTTCAAGGAACATGGATTCCTTAGCAGCTGTGAATAGAATGACATTTGGGGGAGGGCCAATTTAGTTTTTCTGGAGATGACTGTAAAGGACAAATTTAACTAGAACTTTGGTGTAGCAGGCTGGAATTAAAAGACAGAAGGCATCAGTGGGATGAGAATGGGATGATCTGACCTGTAAGCTCCTTGCGAAGTTCCTCCCAGCTGCCTGGTTGTTGCCTGGCCACCCAGCAGCTGGTAAAGGGGTTTGTTGTAACGTGAGAATTGGAGGTTTGGGCTTCCCAGATAATGACCGTTGCTTCCACTGGAGAGCTGAGCCACGAGAAGACTGGGGTCCAGAGCACCTAGAAGAGATAAGCAGATGCAAGGATAAGATCAAGACCCTGAGAAGACATCTTAAAAATCAACTTCATTTTGGTCCAGTTGCTACTTTGGGTCCAGCATATGATTTCATGACTGTCCTACTGACCTTGTTAGGACCGTATTTCAGCAGCCAAAGCCCTTAGCCTGCCCAAACTCTCATTCAGTGTTGACAACCAGTGAAGGAAGAATATTCAACACCACAAAAGAATTTTGTGGCACCTCAATTAACACCGAAGCTTGTATGGGACCAGTGGCATCATCCAGATATTTCTTTCCCCCCTCCCCCCCAGTCTTCTTCTTTCTTTCTCCCTTGGAATTCCAGACCAAGAAATCAAAGGAAACCCCTGAACAAATTCTCATGTAAAAATTCAGAGATCTTGAGAAAATTGGCTACCGTGTGTGTTTTCAACGATTCTTCTTGACAAGAAAATCTCCCGTTTGTTTTTTTTATTTTGGTGGTCAGCTGGTACCAAAGAGTGGGTGTTCCACTGGTACAGGCAGTTCCCCCATGTCCGCGGACCCCGGTCCACCCACTGAACCCATACCGTGCATTGAAATGGGACGTTGAGGAGAGCGGGCTGGGAGACGGTTCTTACTCCTGCGAGGTAGACTGGCGGTCCGCTGTAGTCCGATTGACCCCTGTGAAGGGAAAGCAAAGAACGTAAAGCAGGGGTCTTCAAACTTGGCAACTTTCAAGACTTCTGGACTTCAACTCCCAGTATCCCTCAACCAGTGTGCCTAGCTGAGGAATTCTGGGAGCTGAAGTCCACAAGTCATAAAAGGGCCACGTTTGAAGACCCCTGCTTGTGGACTTCAACTCCCAGAATTCCTCAGCCAGGCACGCTGGCTGAGGAATTCTGGGAGTTGAAGTCCACAAGTCTTAAAGTTGCCAAGTTTGAAGACCCCTGACGTAAAGGGAGTCTCCTTCAGCAGCAATTTGAATGAGTATAACCAGGCCTTCCCAAGATGCAGTTTGTTTCTGCATCCGTTGTGGTGCTTTGATCTTGTCTTGATCTGTTCCTGACTCGCTAATTAGTTGAATTCTGGACGCATCTCCTGGAAACAGAATCCTGGGCCGCTTCAAAATGTTAGCTGGGTTCACACAACTACTTCAGCCAGGTCAGCTAATTGTGAACAGTGCAATGCTAGGTTGGGTTGCTGGCTGGGGAAGTCTGGGAGTTGAAGTCCATATATCTTAAAAGTTGCCAAGGTTAAGAAACACTATTCTACAAAAATTACTCCATCCCTTTAAGACTCCACACACCCCCCCCCCCCGTTTTTCTTGGGCACAGTAAACAAATGCAACTTTAGCCTTTAGTCATGCTAAAACTCTGGGGAATTTCTTTGTTAATCTTATTCTTCCTGATTAGTGTCTAGGAGGTCATTAATCATTTTTAAGAGTTTGGGCTAAGTTTACAAGCCACTTTTTTCAGCTGTTTTCCAGTAAGTTTTTTAAAAAAATGGGGAGGATAGAGGCAGAAAATTCATCGGAGAACATTCACATCCCTTAAAAATTAATTTTAATGGTAACCCAAATCAATATAAGGATTGTCTCCATTATTTTGGGTAACAGAAGTGAGTAACTGGTATGGAAACCCCAAAATGCAAAATTCTTCTTTATATTCTATTATTAGACATTGTAAATATTCTCTTCTGAAATAAGCTGAGCAAATGTTGGTAATTTAGGGCCAGTTCAAGCTTTTTCCCAAAGCCTAAGAATTATCCAAATGCTGTCATATTCCATCTTTATATTTCCTCTTTTCATTTCCTGATGAAGAAAAATCCATTAAAAGTTACCAGAGCTAACAACAAATCTATGTTCACCTTGATCAAATAAACCAACCTTATATCCTTTTACTTTTAAGAAAGATCAAAATTGTTAAAAAGTAAAAGCAAGGAATATTGTTATTGTATCTTCACCGTATTTCTTTGTGTACAGTTCAGGATAATTGGTCCCATTACCCCAAGATACTGAGGTTTTTATATTAATTATTTAACCGCTAGTTCTATAACACTCTAGGTCAGGGGTGTCAAACTCACAACGTCACGTGACGTGTCGTGACGTATCGTGACTTTTTCCCCATTGCCGGCAATGGGATGGGCGCGGTTTGACTATGATGCTTCCAGCCTACGGGCCGGCAGTTTGACACCCCCGGTCTATTTATAGAAGCTCTTTTGGGAGGAAAAAAAAGTCTGTCTTGAAATCCAACACAGAAATCTGCAACAAACGGACAAATAAATGTTGATCAGGCACCCTGTCTCAATAGCAACAGATATAACGGGAGAAAAAGACAGTGCAAATCTTAAGCTTTTGTATCACTTTAGCACATGTAAAAGGACGGCACTGAACGTTAACAACAGGCCAGAGAGACACAACAGACCTTGACAGAACTGCAGACAGAGAAGACACAGGAGGACGCGTCTGACTGGTCGGAACCCAAGACGATGACCTTCCGATCCGTTTTTTGGGTAAAAGTCAGCTGCAGGGAGACAGACACTTATCAACGTGAGCATCACTCCTGGATGGAGGGGGTGGGGATGGAGGAAAGGGCCAAATCCAAGCAGATCCTCCAGATGTTGCCGAACTTCAACCCTGGAACATCTGGAGGGCCCCGTAATCCCCATTCTCTGGACTACAACCGAACTAACACGAGAAGGGACTTAATTAAAGACTGAATTTGCACAGTGTGTCAGGCGAGGCTAAAAAGGGGCTGGAGTCTTAGCCTTAGTATTGGCGCGTTGCGTGAACAGCTGCCCAGGTGTAAGAATTCAGGCCCAGCAAGGTTTTCCCCTTTCGGAAGACATAACTGCCTCTTCCATATCCTCGTATTCTCATTCAACAACCTGAGAGGCAGCTCAGCTCAAGCCACTTCTGCGCTCCGTGGCTTTGTGACATCCTGCAAACAAATTCTCTTTCCTAGCACTAAGTCCTTAAAGAGGATCGAAAGAAAAAAAGATAAAAGGGGCAGAAATGTGGATAGGTAGGATTTTTGCTGCTTGGACACACTTCTCAACGTTGCAGCATCCCGCTTTTTAAATTACAGTACCAGAAGATGCTGCCCTCTGCTTTGATCTCCTACGAGAGGGAAGCACCGTGACACAACAACAACCCTGTAAGGTAGGCTGGGCGGAGAGCTTGCTTTGATTCCCAAGCTCAAACTGGGTGACTTCGGGCCAGTTTTTCTCTCTCAGCCCAACCTACCTCGCAGGGTTGTTGTAGTGGGGCAAATAGGAGGAGGAAGGGGTGTGGATCTGTTCACTGCCTTGAGTTATTTGTAAAAATAATATAGGCAGGGAATCAATAAATGCAGGTAGAACTCGACTTACAACAATCCATTTACTGACCGTTCAAAGTTGCAACGGCACTGAAAAAAAAATGACTTACGACTTTTTTTCACACTGATGACCATTGCAGCATCCCCACGGCCGCGTGGTCCACATTCAGACGCTTGGCAACTGACTCACCCTTATGACGGCCGCAGCGTCATGTGATCCCCTTTTGCAGACCTCCTGACAAGCAAAGTCAATGGGGGAAGCCAGATCCACTTAACAACCGGGTTACTAACTGATCAACTGCAGTGATTCCCTTAACAACTGAGGCAAGAACGGTCATAAAATGGGCTAAAATTCAGTGAACAACAGAAATGTTGGGCTCAGTTGTGGTCGTAAGCTGAGGACTATCTGTAAAAAAAAAATTAAACTACTCTGCAGGGGAAGCCACTTGACTGAGCTTCTCCAACCATTGTGTTTCAACGTCCCCAATCCCGCCACAAAAGTTGCATCTGTTAAAATTTCTACCTGCTTTGATTTATTAAAAGCCATGAAAAGGGAAAAGAGAGTAGCCCTCTGCGTCTGGACGTGCCCTAATGTGCAGGATCACCAGGTCCTCCTGATTGGAGAATTCACCCTTGGATGCCCTCAAGAACATAATCATCATAATCATCATAATAGTAAAGTTGGAAGGGACCTTGGAGGTCATCTAGTCCAACCCCCTGCTCAGGCAGGAAACCCTATACTATTTCAGACAAATGGCTGTCCAGTCTCTTCTTAAAAACTTCCAGTGTTGGAGCATTCACAGCTTCTGGAGGCGGGTTGTTCCACCAGTTAATTAACTTCTAACTGTCAGGAAGTTTCTCCTTAGTTCCAGGTTGCTTCTCTCCTTGATTAGTTTCCATCCGTTGCTTCTTGTCCTGCCTTCAGGGGCTTTGGAGAATAGTTTGACTCCCTCTTCTTTGGGGCTGAGATATTGGAACGCTGCTATCGTCACCCCTAGTCCTTCTCTTCATTAAACTAGGCATACCCAATTCCAGCAACCGTACCTTTTATGTTTTAGCCTCCAGTCCCTTAATCATCTTTGCTGCTTTTCTCTGCACTCTTTCCAGAGTCTCAACATCTTTTTTACATCATGGTGACCAAAACTGGATGCAGTATTCCAAGTGTGGCCTAATACCAAGGCATTGTAAAGTGGAGATAGAAAAGCACTGCAAAGTCCTAGAGAGGCTTACCTGGGTTACACCCTCCTTATTTTCTGACAGGTCCTCCCCGTTCTCTGAATACTCCTGGCTCATGTCCACGAGGCGACTTTTCTCCTAAATGTAGGCAAGCAACAAGTCATGCTTTGAGACCGGAAAGCCATTTCACAATGTCTGGAGAAGTTTCTGCGGAAGCGTATCTCAGCCTGCCTTGTCAGCTGCATTGTGCTGCCTCCTAATGTCACCACTTAGACCAGCGTTTTTCAAACTTGGCAGCTGGAAGATGTGTGGACTTCAACTCCCAGAATTCCAGAGTGTGGACTTCCAACTCCCAGCTGGCTGGGAAATTCTGGGAGTTGAAGTCCACACACTGGAATTCATGTTTCCAAGTTTGAAAAAGGCCAGCTTAGACTATCGTGTACAAAATCCCATACCCCGCTATGAGAAAAAACTCAAATTCTCCTATACTCGTGGTGCAAAAGAACTAAAATAAGGCAAGGAGGTTTCAATAGATGAGAAGTTTTTCCAGCTTCTGCTGCAGTGTCTTCTGAATGGCTAGAGGGAAACTCTAGGATTTCACAGTGTGAAATAGGCAAGGAGGCTTTGGAGAGATCGGAAGTTCAGGGTTGGGTGTCAATAATAACTTATTTCTTATGTTGAAAACACCTGAGAGAGTAATAAGGAATATCTGCATATCCAGAGCATGTTGCAAGCCAAGAGTTTCAGACATAATCCTGTATCTGCGGATTCTGTTCATGTGGGGTTCTGATGCATTAACCTCAGCTAAAAATACCCCACTGTCTCCGTACTAGGTCACTTCTTTCATTGAATGTATAAGTCCTTGACTTACAACCATTATTGGGACTGGAATTTCTGGTTGCCAAACACCCAAATTTTGATCACACAACTCTATGGATGTGTGACTATTGCAAGTTCCCTTTTTCCAGTTTATTTTTTATTTATTTTAATCCCATTTATATCCCGCCGTTCTCCGAAGACTCAGGGCGGCTTACAATTTTAAGCACAAACCAATGTGCTTAGCAATAGTTACAGTTGCCACTGTAACTTCAAACAGTGGCTAAATGAATGGCTGTAAGTCAAGGACTACCTGGTTTCAGATGTCCACCCAGGAAAAACCAAGAGCTTTTTCCCCATGCCGGTCCATTCCATCAGCTTTTAGATCCATGACTAGGTCAGCCAACATTTGGAAGAATCAAAGCATTGTCCTAAGTTGCTCCAGGGCAGCAAAGTTGAGCTTGTTGTTGTTAGCTACGAAGTTGTGTCTGACCCATTGCGACCCTATGGACAACGTTCCTCCAGGCCTTCCTGTCCTCTACCATCTTCAAAGCTGAGCTAGCAGCCTCTAAAGTCGTCAGGGCTGTCTGATCTCAAAATATAATTTGATCTTCCAAACAAGCCTTCTGAAAAGCATCCAGATCTAATCCTGGTTCAAGAAGGAAGCTTCTCCCCCAAACAAACCACATCCAGGAACCCGGTGAAATGTCACCCTTCAGCTCTCACCACAGATTAGAAAGAGAAGAAGGCACTTAGTTTGTGGGATTCGGAATGATAACTGGCAAGTTTCGAAAGCGTGGGAAAATGGGTAGGCAAAAAACGAGTGTGGAAACCAGGATAGGCAAACGCGTCTTGGCAGAGGAAAAGGGATTCCTTACCGCATTGAGATTGCTGACAGCCTCTCCCTCCTCTTGTGCAAATCTCTGACACACACCCATCATTTGTCCTTGTGTTAAAAGGGCTTGGCCTTCCAGCTTCTGCACTGTCTTCTGAAGGGGTAAGAGAGAAACTCGATGAACTAAAATTCTAGGATTTCAAAAAAGAGAGTAATTCCCCCTACAGACAGCCCCTGTTCAAAAGTGACAGGTGCCGTTAAGGGAAACAACAACAACAACAACAATGCAACTCTGGAATCATCAACCCATTACAAAATGTTTTGCTGATGATTCATTTAGTTTTTACAGGGATGTTTTGGTTAAGAGTGTGTGCATTGCCTAAAAGGCACGGCACAGTGCGGTATAAAAACCAAAAGGATCTCAAGGCAAGGGCAATTCCACCAGCAGTGTAAGGTTGCTAGAAGGTAAAAGTAAAGCCATTGTTTTCTATTGTCTTTCATTTTGAATACTACAAAAATCCCGGATGGTCTTCAAAAGCAAACTGGCAAGAATTTAAAGCCTGAGCTGCCTAACTAACTTGTGCCTTAGTTTAAACTCAGCTGTCTCAAATGGCCAAGTTACAGTTCAACCAGGTCTAAGTTTGCAGTCAAAATAAAATGTTCCCAGAAGTTATGTGTCATTATTTGGGGGCACAATCTCGGAAGGTTCATTTATCAGTGACATCTATCACGAATGAAGGGGATGGATATATGTGTCCCTGCTCGGTTCCCTTCAAACGTATTCAATCCATTTCCATAAATCCTAAACGGCCTTTCCGTTGACAATGCTGGCTCAGCATCCTTGGAACTGAGGTCCAACATAACTGGAGGAAACCAGATTGAGGAGGGCTTAACACAGACATGTCAAACACAAGGCCCGGGGGCCAGATGCGGCCCGCGAAGTGGTTTCATGTGGCCCGCAAAGCCATCCTGGAAACAGTGAGGGAACGGCCCCCACTGCCTTGGCCCTGGCCCAGAGACCCTCCTTCTGCCAGAGACCCTCAGATCTGTCCCACTCCTGCCCAGGCCCCCATAGGCACCCTTGATGCGAACGATGTAGAGCTGGCCACGCCCACCCAGTAGGCCATACGCACTCTAGCCACGCCCACCCAGCAGGCCATACACACTCTAGCCACGCCTACCCAGTAGGCCACGCCCACCTTGGCCATACCCACTCGGCCCCCTGAGGGCAACTGCAAAGCTGATGTGGCCCTCAGTGAAATTGAGTTTGACACCCCTGGCTTAACAGGACCATCGTGGACTGGAAACCGAGAGAAGAAAATCGAGGCTAGAACTGGATCGCGAAGGATTAAGGAAAGCACTTCTCACCTTCCTTTGGTTAACGCTGTTCTGCAACTGGGCGATCTCTTCAGTCAGAGCTCGACAAGCTGCTTCTTTTTCCTCCTCTCGGTGGCTCTCCCGTTCTAGCTGTTGGAATTCCAGATCTTCATAACATCTCAGGGCTCCTTCTAGCATCTCAGTCGTCTAGGAGAGAAGAGCAGTTACCCTCACTGGATTTCGGCTTCTCAAACAGCACCTTCCAAAGCATTAAAAAGATGGGTGAATCTGATCCAAAAACTCTGCAAAATCCAAACAGGCAGTGCAATCTTCACCCTGATGATGGGGTTGCAACAACCAGGTCTGAAGTCCTTCCACCAAAACTGGGCATTTTTATATTCTCAAACTGAGCCCGTCGTTCAACCCAGTTAGGATCACTTTGTCCATTTTGACTGATCTCAACAGCTTGAGCAGGTCAGGCCCATGGGAACCCAGCTCAAGGTGAAATTCCAAGATCAGAGACCAGATGTGGAAGTCAAAGCAACAGCTCAGAAGAAGACATGTGCTAATTACCATCTGTATTAGGAGAGCTTTCCCGCGGGATTTATGGACGTGAACTATCTCCTGCTGAACACTGTATTTTTTTTTTTAGTAAATCATTTATATTTTCGATTGTAATATAAAATAGGAAAATACAAAAGCAAAAGATAGGGAACAAAGGGAAGGGAAGGGGAAATAGAGAAGCGTGGAAAAGAGGGGAAAGGCACTGACTTCCCTCTGTTGCAGTAAAATAGAGCATTAACATCCAACCTCCACTTTTTACATTCCTATAGTGGAAAAGGTAACGGTAAAGGTTCCCCCGCACATGCGTGCTAGTCGTTTCCGACTCTAGGGGCCGGTGCTCATCTCCGTTTCAAAGCCGAAGAGTCAGCGCTTGTCCGAGGACGTCTCCGTGGTCATGTGGCCAGCATGACTAGACGCCAAAGGCACACGGAACGCTGTTACCTTCCCACTGCAGTGGTCCCTATTTTTCTACTTGCATTTTTTACGTGCTTTCGAACTGCTAGGTTGGCAGAAGCTGGGACAAGTAACAGGCGCTCACTATGTTACGCGGCACTCGGGATTCGACCCGCCAAACTGCCGACCTTCCGATCGACAAGCTCAGCGTCCTAACCCACTGAGCCAAATTGTATGAAGTAACAATTTCTATATCAGCAAATCAGTCCAATCCGTAAAACCCAAAATGAAAGCATCATTTTTTCCCCCACCTCAAGCACAAAGTCCAGAAGCGGTTTCCAAGTAGAAACAAAAGATTACTTAGATTCTTTTCTTTGATCAAAACAATCAGTTTAGCTGTCTCTGCTAATTCCAACAACTTTTGCAGCCGTTCCTCCATGGAGGAAATCGAAACATCCTTCCATTTTTGTATGTAGTCGGTCTTGCTGCTGTCAGCCTGCTGAAATACTGTATGGAACTGACAGGCACTTACTTCTTGTAGTTGCCTCCGCATCCGTTCACGCATCGACTCCGGCTGGCTGTTTAGGTGGATCTGTGACTCGGCATGTTGTCTCTGGAGCTCCTCTACCCTCTGACGTTCTCGTTGCAGACGCGCCTTCTCCTACCAAAAGAAAAGCAGGGCAGAGTAGCATCACCACCTTTCCATGGACGATGTAAATATAACCAGCCACTCCTGCTGGTAGGAATAGATACACCTTCCTCACCCAGAGATGATCTGTGCACTGATAAGGCTGCCTGGGAGGCCTCCTTCTCAGCGATGGGGTAACCTCGGAGTTGAATTGGACAACTCCCCTACTCGCTGGAGGCAATCAGGAATTCCAGCAGGTAAATGAGCAAGCTGGAATAGGAGGGATGGATCACTAGCTTCACGGAGTACAGAACGACTTAAAACCATAATTGGAACTGGAAATCGTGTCGTTAAGACATTACAGTCCTAAGTCGATTTCTGGCCTTTTTCATGGCAGTCATTAAATGAACACAGCGGTCGCTAAGTGAACCCATTCATTTGAATGGGCATTTTTGCCCCAAACCAGCAAAGATGTCAGAAAGAAGGACAAAATTTTGTGAGTTACAGGTAGTGGCTCGGCTTACAACCGTTCATTTAGTGACTGATCGAAGTTACAACGGCAATGAAAAAAGGGACTTATGTTTATCTTTCACACTGACGACCGTGGCAGCATCTCCGTGGTCCCCTGATCAAAATTCAGCTGCTTGGCAACTGGCTCATATTTACGATGGGTTGCAGTGTCCCGGGAGTCATGCGATCCCCTTTAGCGACCTTCTGACAAGCAAAGTCAGTGGGGAGAAAGCAGATTCACTTAACAACCGGGTTGCCAACTTAACAATTGCAACGATACGCTTAACAGCTGCGGCCAAAAAGGTTGCACAATGGGGCAAAACGCACTTAAAAACTGTCTCACTTAGCAACAGAAATTTTTGGCCTCAAGTGTGATTGTAAGCTGAGGACTATCCATATAGTCAGGAGTGGGAGGTTTTATGCATTTATTCATTCATTCATTTAGAAAATGTATACAGCCACCCACCTTAAATACATACACTTGGGCAGCTAATAACAATCTACAGACACGCAAATAAAACATTTTTTAAAACCTGAAAAGCAACGTGGCACCCTTCCTTCCTTCCTCTCTCTCTCTCTCTCTCTGTCCCCTTCCTTCCTTCCTTCCTTCCTTCCTTCCTTCCTTCCTTCCTTCCTTCCTTCCTTCCTTCCTTCCTTCCTTCCTTCCTTTCTTTCTTTCTTTCTTTCTTTCTTTCTTTCCCCTGTGGAGTATCATTCCATAGTTTGGTCACTAGGTGGCACTGGACTTGATAAGGTCTTGATGGAGCACTGGCATTTCCTTGTTCCTATTGTGTTGTGAGGCCTAAGTCCAACGATAACACAATACGATCCAATCAAGTGCAGTTCCTTATCTGTTTACACGTAATAGACAGATTCTTGCCAGACTAAAGTTAGAACCTTCTAACTTAATAGATACACCCGGGGAGATTCCTTGAACCCTCTCTAGGAAGCTATTGCTTGCTCCCCCACTCCTTCTCCAGGTGCGCATTCCATCACACCTGTTCTTGCCGGAAAAAGTCATTACAATTTCTAACTAACTTCAGGGCATAAGTATCCTCTCTTTTCATTCCTGTCTCTACTTCACCAAGCCAGTTTGCATATTTATAACATGCAAAAATGGGAGAAAGGAAACATAAACGGGAGATGGATGAATAACTGGATGGATGAGTTGGCAGGCCTTAAGAAGCCAGAATTCTCAGCTGTGTTTCATATCTGTTCTTTAAAGCTTAGAGTGGGATGAACACTATTGTAGAGAGTAAGAAAGATGACCTTGACACAGCTATGTGAGCTATGTACCAAAGCAACAGAGGTAAAAACATAGGTTAAGTTCAAAAGAAACAAACAAAATATGCGGAAGAGACACAGAGGGACACCTCCCTAATTCACATGAATATAAAAGGAGCAGAAAAAGCACAATTAGACTTGCATGGATGTTATTGTAGCCACTCTCAGTAAAAAATAATCTTAGCCTTCCTTTGGAATTAAATTCTGATCTGGTCTGTCTGGTGGGATTCACCACTATAGGAGCCCTGGTGGTGCGACGGTTAGAGTGAAGCATTGCAGGCAAACTCTGCCCATAGCAGGGAGTTTGATCCTGACAGGGTTCATGGTTGACTCAGCCTTCCTTCCATCCTTCTGAGGTAGGCAAAATGAGGACCCAGATTGTTGGGGGCAATATGTAAGTAATGCTTACATGGTAAATCATCCAGTGAGTGTTGTAAAGCAGGGGTCCCCAACCCCTGAGTCGCAAACTAGTACCGAGCCGTGGTCCATTCAGAACCGGAACGCACAAGCAGTGGGCAAGTGTGCGTGCACAGTTCCACTTGTGCACGTGGTGAGTGGCGCACTCGTGCACGAAGCTCCATTTGTGGGAGCGGCAGGCACACAGCTGTCACTCAACAGAACCATCTCGTCTCTCCCACCGGTCCGCAAAGCTGGAAGGATTGGGGACCACTGCTGTAAAGCACTATGGGGTGGTATATAAGCCTATATATATATATATTATTGCTGTTGCTGTTGCTGTGATGAAAAACACACTAGAAATGCATAGAAGCAAGATGGTGATTTTTGTGAGATCATTCAGTTACAAAATCATGAGGTTTGAAAAGACCTTGAAGGCCGTCTATAGTACTTCACTTCCTGTCCATGCAGGGATCCAGATACCATTCCAGACAAGTGGGGTAGTCCAAAAGCGGAAATTTTTCCACCCGAAGTTTGACTAGCCCAGGTGTAGGCAACCCTGGCTCTTTTATGACTTGTGGACTTCAACTCCCAGAATTCCTGAGCCAGCATGGCTCATCTTGGAAACCTCTCTCTTTCCCCTCAGCGTGGCTGGCTCAGGAATTATGGGAGTCCACGAGTCATGAAGGGGCCTAGGCCTAGGCCAGGGGTAGGCAACCTTGGCTCTTTTATGACTCGTGGACTTCAACTCCCAGAATTCCTGAGCCAGCATGGCTCAGCATGGAAACCTCTCCCTTTCCCCTCAGCATGGCTGGCTCAGGAATTCTGGGAGTTGAAATCCACGAGTCATAAAAGAGCCAAGGTTGCCTACCCCTGGCCTAGCCATTTGTCTGGGAAGTTATGAGGACAGAGGTAAAATATCAACAGACCTTCTGATAAGAGGAAATTAAGGAAGCCAAAGGGTAGAATTCAAGTAGGGAAGAAAAAGCAAGCAGGCCAAGAGAAGAGATCAACAGGGATGTTAGAGCATAACAGGTTAACTTTCAGTCCCGTTGGACGATGACCTTCGAAAAGAGATACAGAAATCACAAACAAAATCTTTCCCTTCCAGCAGTTTGAAGTCCTCCAGATAAGTGGAGTCCCATTCCCTCCAGCCAGCAGGGGAATTTATTAGAAATAACTTTGCTAACTTTTCAACCATCAGCCGCTTTCTAATTCACACATCCCAAGCCCCGGAGGGAAGGTGGGATAGGAGTTGTGGGACTGCTACTCCTGTTTCATCCACTGGTAGCTGGAGAGCTACGTAGGGCATACTACTCAAACCCAAGACAAAGAAATAAATACCTTCCAGCCGGTCGTAAAGTGAAGGAAAGGGAGGCAGATGTTTGAAGCAGGACACGCTGAGCGACGGTGCCGGAGGATGGAGCGGTGGGCATTCTGCCTCCTGCTCTGCCTCTCTGGGGCAACCACCCTGCCCTGCCACTCATTCTGAAGCCAGATTCAACCCTCAAACTCTCCTTAAGGAATTGGAAGAGGACAAGCTATGATCTACTTCAAAGCAGCCAGCTGTCCTGATCCAGTCCAGAACTGAAACTGCAACAAGAGCATTTGGGGGGGGGGGGAAGCTATAAGAAAAACTTCCGACAAAGCAGCAGCTCACCTTCTCCTGTTCTTCGCGGCACTTTTGCTCTGTCTGCAGGAGACGCTCTTTCAGTTCCAGCAGCCGTTCCTCCTCCTGCTTCAGCTCCTGCTTCTCTTCCTGCAGTTCCCCTTCTAGCAAGGCACCTTCCAGGTCCATCTGCCAAGAAGAGGAGGAGACAGGTCAGGAGCACCTTGCCAAAACATCTCGACGTGCCCCAATATGTTGACTGACGTAACGTCAACACAGCCACGGGGAGGTTCCAGAGACGCAAAGTGAAGCCTATGAAACGAGAACTAGAAGAATCCCAAGCATGCAAATGTCCAGACTTCCTGCCGGGAAAATGGCTCCCTCCACGGAGGGGAGCACCTTCGGCGTTGGCTGATGGAGATTTCCTGTCCTTGTGGAGCAAACAAGTCCTACTCTGTGTCCCTGTAAAGTGCCTCTGTTCTTCCTTGGGTGTGGGCCGCTCAACACTGGTTTTACAGGTGCTGACTGTTGTCCAATCAGCAACCTCACGATGCAGGGAGGGGACTCAATAAGCTAAGGTGTACCTCTATATTCAGCTCTGTCTTCTGATGATGCAGCTCCTTGAGCCGGTTTTCAAGAGCTGAGATCTTCCTCAGAGCCGCACGCTGGTCGCCTTCAGGATCGCCACCAGTGCTTCCACTACAGGGACCCTCATGCTGGGAAGAGAGTAAGGTGGAACCAGAAGCTTCAAGGCTTAATATTGCATCTATACAAGACTTCCTAAGTTAGAGAAGACTTTTAGCAGTATGGATAGAGCTGGCCATCGTTTACATTTTCACGTGATAATTCAGGGTTTGCTGACATCTGTATTCTGTTCAGGGTTTAACTAGGATGGTCAGCTTTTGAAAACGATATGCAGGTAATGCTCAGGTTATAACCACAGTTGGGTTCACCAAGGTCGGCATTCAGTGAATTGGGCCCAATGACCTTATGACCTTTTTTGCCACGGTTATTCAGCACATTGTTGCTGTTGTTAAGTGAACTACGTGGTCGTTAAATGAATCCAGTTTCTCCCATTGACTTTTCTTATTGGAAGCCACCTGGGAAAGTTGCAAATAGTGATCACATGACCCAGGACACGGCAATGTCATAAATACATGGGGGGGAGGGGTTTTCCAAGCGTCCAAATTTTTATCATGTGACCATGGGGACACTACAACACTGAGAAATGTGAGGGCTGGTTGTAAGTCACTCTTTTTGGGGCCATTGCAATTTCAAATGGTCGCCAAACAAATGGTTGTAAGTGAAGGACTGACTATAATATTCACAATCAATTAACAATACACTTGAAAACCTATTCATTTCAATGTTGGTAAATCTTGATTTTTTTTCCATTCGTATTTTAATCTTCCACCGTCTTTTTGTGTTGTTCCTCTTCTTCCTTCTCTGCTTGTATTTCCCCCCCCCCTAAAATACTCAGTAAAAATGCATCTTAAAAAAGAATCGGGCATTGCACACAACACCAGAGAGCAAGCTTGCGTTCCCTAGCGGCCCTTGTTTTCATTAAGAAAGCTGATGACGTAATCTTACTACACTTCTTGAAACGGCACCAAAATTGCCAACCCAATGAAAAGTGCATCACCACTGCAAGTCCCAAGAAATGTGAGCCCAGGAAGGATATGTTTCTGATAGAAGAAAAAAAAAATCTGTAGCTCAGACTTTAGCTGTCCTTAGTGCTCTCTGAGCTTGGCACTTTTCTTGCAAACTTTTCATTACCCAATTAGGTAACGTCATCCGTGCTGGATGAGAGTGGGTTTGCTCTTATCTATTTCTTGATGCAGCCATCATATCTGGATTTGCTTGAGAGAACACCCCCCACTCCTTTCAGCACGGATGATGTTACCTAGTTCGGTCATGAAACGTCTGCAAGACGTCGACCAAGCTCAGAGAGCACCAAGGATCCCACAAGGTATGTTTTTACTCATTATTTCAACCAGAACAAGATGAGGAGAGAGTTATAAGTTTTATGAGTTGGGCTTTAAGAAAAAAAAGAAGAATTAGGTAAAGCTTTCTTAGCACTGGGTGCCAATACTCACTCCATGTTGGGTGCTCTCTGTGCTACTGGCTTCGTCATCTTCCACGCAACCGCTGGAATGACTTCCTGGTGTGGAATCATTTTCAGAAGAAAGGGAATCCCCTTCGGCATTGCTGGGAGCCGGGGAACCCTCGCAATCTGGTGACTGGCTGCATTTCTGCTCATCCAGAAGTTGACCCTTTTCCAAAGCTGCTGGATAAGGACACAGCTCGGCTTGGTTGAACAGCCCCATAGCTTTGGGGTTGACTGTTTTCAACAACTCATGGATCCTGGGCCCGGCAGCTGTAAGGCACAGAGGCAGTTCCGTCACAAACGTAAGGAGTTTGACAGAATGACAGTAAAAATAAAAAAAAGAGAAATGAGGAAGGCTCCGCCCTAATATATATTGGAGATATCTCGGTTAGAGGTCGGAAAAGATTGTGCTGCTGGAATTCTTTTAATTCTAGCCTTTTCTGATTTAATTAAGGCGTCTCTGTGACAAGCTTGCTTGCCAAAGAAATTGCCTTTAGGCTAAGAACAAGCAGCTGACATGTTGGTTGACTACAATTCCCATATTGGTTCTTGGAAATTATACTTCCGCAATATTTGGAATCTGATAAGATTTCCCACAATGATCTAGTCCAGGGGTAGGGAACCTCGGGTCTTTTATGACTTGTGGACTTCAACACCCAGAATTCCTGAACCAGCTGACATGCTGACTCAGGAATTCTGGGAGTTGAAGTCCACAAGTCATAAAAAAGCCAAGGTTGCCTACCCCTGGGCTAGTCCAATCTTTTGAGTAAGCCCACGAATCAGTTACCAGCCAATAGTACAGGTAGACCTTGACGTACGACCACAGTTAAGCCCAAGATTTCTGTTGCTAAGTAGGACAGCTGTTAAGTGAGTTTTGTCCCATTTTACGACCTTTCTTGCCGCAGTTGTTAAGTCAGTAACACCATGGTTAACTGAATCTGGCTTCCCCCTTGACTTTGCTTGTCAGAAGCTTGCAAAAGGTGATCACATGACCCTGGGAAACTGCAACCGTCACAAATATGAGTCATTGGCCAAGTGTCAGAATTTTGATCACGTGACTGGTGAAGCTGTGATGGTCTTAAGTGTGAAAAAACAGTCGTAAGTCATTTTTTTCAGTGCCGTTGTAACTTTGCTCACTAAACAAACTATTGTAAATCAAGGACTACTTTTAAAAGTTTTGACCTGATCAGCTATGCCAACCTTGGGCTACATACAACATTGTAGACACCATACAAAATAGTCTGTGCATGCGTGTGTGTGTGTGTGTGTGTGTGCGTGTGTGTGTTTATGTGTGCGCTTCACCTGGTGATTCTACAAGTTGAATCATGAATGTTATCCTTTCGCTCTTTGTGTTATTTTTTTAAAAAATATTGTTATATCTTTAAATTGTTATCTGCCCTGTAGCTAATTCTGCTGAGATCCCAGAGGTAGTGTCCCAACTATTCCAATGCACAAAACAGAAAAAAGAACATGTGAAAAAAACAGGAAATGATTGAAAGACTTCGTGTGAACGGAGAGAAAGTTTGATCCGTTCGGAACTAGTCATTATCAAGTCAGCCCCAAACCCTTAGGGCAGGGGTCTTCAAACTTGGCCCTTTTATGACTTGTGGACTTCAACTCCCAGAATCCCTCAGCCAGCATGCCTGGCTGAGGAATTCTGGGAGTTAAGTCCACAAGTCATGAAGGGGCCACATTTGAAGACCCCTGCTTGTGGACTTCAACTCCCAGAATTCCTCAGCCAGGCACGCTGGCTGAGGGATTCTGGGAGTTGAAGTCCACAAGTCATGAAAGGGCCAGGTTTGAAGACCCCTGACCTAAGGGGGTTTATATGTTAAAGTCAGCACACTGATGTTGTGTTAAATCTGTTATACTCTCCCTCTGCAGATACTTTTTTCCCCAAGTCTTACATAAATAAACAAGCAAGAAACTGGTTCTGACATTCTTGGGAGACTGGTCTCCTGAGCAAGAAACGCCCTTTGAACACAAAAACAACTCATAAAGAAAGAAAAAAAAACCAGAACTATTAATTAGACTAATACAAATGCCAAGTTAATCCCTCCAGCTGTAGGATGCATGCTGGAGCCGGCAGCTACAAAGGGAAAAGAAGACCTCTCTTAGAACAATCTGCCAAAATTGCTCCTCTGGCTTTGATCGCTTTTATTTTCTCCTGATGGGACAATATCGCTTAGGAGATATTTGTAAGTCCCAAACCATCATCCTCCCATCATACCAAAAGCCAATTCTTCTTCCTGTCCTTAAGACTACAGTGGGCAACTGCGGCCCCTTTATGTCTGTGGAGCTTCTCAGTCCTCCAGGCCATGGTTGTCCCAAAGGTGCTTTTCCCAAAGGCGACTGGACTTTCGTTGTTTTTCCTTGAAGACGTTACGCTTCTCATCCAGGAAGCTTCTTCACTTCTGAAGACGCCACTTGGATGAGAAGTGAAATGTCTTCAAGGAAAAACAAAGAAAGTCCAGTTGCCTTTTGGGAAAGCCTCTGTACAATTACGGCCCCTTTACAGCTTGTGGACTTCAACTCCCAGAATACCTGAGCCAGCAGGATTCTGGGAGTTGATGTCCACAGATAGTAAAGGGGCTGCAGTCGCTCACTCATGCCTTATCTTATGATATTATTTAGTCATCTGAGATGGATAAAACCAGTAGTGGGATTCAAATAGGGTGAAAAACCGGTTCTCTGTGTGGATGCCACTTCCAGAAGTCCATTCTGGGCCTGGGCAACAAAAAATTAGCTACCAGTCCTACCGAAGTGGTGCGAACCGGCTGGATCCCACCACAGGAAGGGAAGGAAGGAAGGAAGGAAGGAAGGAAGGAAGGAAGGAAGGAAGGAAGGAAGGAAGGAAGGAAGGAAGGAAGGAAGCAGTAGTGGGATTCAAATATGGGAACAACCGGTTCTCTGTGTGGATGCCACTTCCGGAAGTCCATTCTGGGCCTGGGCAACAAAAAATTAGCTACCGGTTCTGCCGAAGTGGTGAGAACCGGCTGGATCCCACCACGGGATAAAACCCACAGAGATGGTCATATCTTACTTCAGGCAATTACACATGGGTGACGATCCCCATGCTTGGGACAAGAGGTGAACTGATCCTTGGTTTGACTTCAGGAGGAGAAAACATAGCATCTTGCCCAAAGTTTTCACCAGGCTAACAATGGTAGTTATTCACACACGGCTCGGGGCAATGTGCATTTTGTCAGTCTCACCTGCTTAAGCCAGACGGCACAGTACATGTCACACTGGTGAGACAACCGCATAAAAATATATTGGATGCTGCCCAGACAATTGCAGTTACTAAGTGGTGTATATGTAGATTAAATAAATAAGAATAGTACATCGGCTTGACATCCAAAGGGGAGGGGAGGAGGAAGAGGAGGAGGAAAGACATATCAATATCTAACACACAATAAGAAAGTAAAAATCGGAAGTGTAGCCCATGAGAGAATTTTCTTGTAGAAAGCTTATTGAAATAAGGAAGCTTAATTTAATTTTAGGTAAACTCATCCATTATTGTTTGTTCTTCTGATTTGTATATGCTTTAAAACAATGATCCCAGGTTTAGCCAGGTGGGTTTATTTCCTGATGCTGTTAATTGCACACCGTTTTAATCCTAAATCTGTTTGCACCCAGCGTGGCACATGGTTCACTTACACATCTTCAATAAATGGGTGTCTTCTTCCCTAAAATTAATTCTGCTGACTGCCAGCAGTTCGATCCTGACCGTCTGAAGGTTGACTCAGCCATCCATCCTTCCGAGGTCAGTAAAATGAGGGCCCAGATTGTCGGGGGCAAGAGGCTGACTCTGTAAACAGCTTAGAGAGGGCCGTAAAGCACTGTGAAGCGGTATATAAGTCCAAGGGCTGTTGCGATTACTATTCCTCCATTGACTTTGCTTGTCAGAAGCCAGCTGGGATGGTCAGACATGATGATGCCATGACCCCATCCATCATAAAGACAGGCCAGTTGCCAAGCACCCAAATTTTGATCCCATGACCATGGAGATGCCGCAAAGGTCGTACGTGGGAGACCTAGTCATAACTCACTTTTTTCCAGTGTCGTTCACTCCCTAAATGAATGGTTGCAAGTCAAGGATACCTACGCCAGGAAGTAGATGATCAGTGAAGACATTTCTCAGAGGAATCCATACACTCGTTTTATGTCATTAACAGGCCCCGACTCGTTTTTCTCTTCAATTTCCACACACTTTGCTGACTCCACCTTTCTACCTGGTGAGGCAAAGTGGCCTGATCCAAGATCACAGCTCTGATCACATACTCCTTGCCACCATCTTGACTTTTTGACCCCCTTGAATATGGACCTTTCCTCCAGCCTTGAATGTGGCCCCTGCAAAAGTAGGGGACCCCGCTGTTATTTTTAACCTGATAGCAGCAGGAAATGATTGCAGGGCTATCCTACTGGAAAAACATTTCAGCGGGGATGAAACTGATTTTTGATTTTCATACAAGATTTTGAAGGAATGTGGTTGTAGCTTTCCAAAACCAAAGGGTAGCCATGACCCCAACACGGTCGGTGACCTCCATACCCTGGAAAAGAGGTTCACAGCTCCACAGATGGAGGACTATTCCCCCAAAGTGAGTGGGGATAGAGCCAGCTTGAGGAAGGGAAGGGGGTGATCAGGAGTTTTAAGGAGCAAGGTTGATGTTATAGACCTAATTTATATTCCATCTTTCTTCAAGTGCTCAAGACAAAGACAACAGTTCTTCCTCCATTTTGTCCTCCAGCATTCTGGTGAACATGTTGGGCTAAGAGGGAGTCTGAAGTCCTTCCCCACAGCTTCTGTGGGTGAAGAGAGATTAGAATCTGGATCTTCTCATTCTTAGCTCAGTACCTTCAGCACCACCCACCCTGGATGTTGGACCGAGGGGGAATGGCTGGTTCAAAGTCTTGCCAGGAGTTCCCATGGCTGAGGATGACCTAGAACCGTGCTGGCGAACCTATGGCACGTGTGCCACAGGTGGCATGCAGAGCCCTCTCTGTGGGCACGTGTGCTGCCGCTCCAGTCCTAGGCCTGCAGTTGGGTTTTATAAAACCTTTTCGCTTTAGGCCTCCGCTGCCGTGTGCAAAAAAGAAAAGGTTCAATTGATCAATTTCAACTTCTTGCGGGGAAAAAAAAGATCACACAAAGTTGGAATTGATTGATTGAACTTTTTAGTCCCACCCCAGTCTGCCGTTACCACTGCAGCCACACCCACCCAATGGGCCACGCACACCCGGCACCTGACGATACATAAGTGGGCTTTGGGTTGCAGTTTGGGCGCTCGGTCTCTGAAAGGTTCGCCAACACTGACCTAGAACCTGGGTCTAATTGCTCCTAGTTCAACGTTTTCATCACTATACCACCCTGCCATCTCTAAGACCCAAGACACTTATTTTAGCCCTTAAACCATCCCCCCAAATTCAAACGAAGCTGTACATTTTGGGGTCACCACACTCGGCTGTTGTTCTTGGAGGTCACAAAAAACATGTTGGTGTGGTCCCCTGGAGCATCCTTTTTTCCCCGTCCCTATCTTAGCACTACAACACTAGCCAGTGTACAACACGTGCATTCAGCATCCACCTGCAGACATGAGGTTAGAGCTTAGGACATTCCAGAAATTGTCTTCTGAGTTATCTACTGAGGGACAATGAACCTCACTTGAAGAGCACACGGGTTTCTCCCTTGTTATCACTCCTACCTTCTTTCCACTTGAGATGCCTTCATGTAGGACAAAAATAATAACAAAGTCAGTGTTTTTCATAGGTGCCAAGAAACAGACCAAGAAGAGCCTGAAGAACAGCAGAAACAGACCAGCATCTTGTGTAGAGCTAAAAAAAAATCCTTTAGGGCATTTAATGTAGGCCTTCGTGCCCCTTTAATTTTCATCCGGAAACCCTTTTTGCTGTGAGCCCCAATTAGGACTTTCAACATGAAGATCGGTGGAGCAGAATGGCGACTTTCAATTTTGGCTTAGCAGGTTGTATGAACCAGGCGCTGGAGATTGTAACTCAAGGTTGAAGGCTCTGGCTCATGTGTTAATTACGACAATTATGGTTTATTCAACAGAGTTCAAAACATCATAACTTGGCAGAATTACTAGATGCAGTCTGGAATAGTTGGGCAGGCAGTGTTTGGATAATACTGAGATGTTTAAAGACCCAAAAGCAACCCATTTGAAACTTGGCTTGTTTTGAACCAGCGTATTACGGCTTAATGTCTTGTGCAAAACCAGTCTTTTCTACTAATTTATGATTGAACAGTTGATGTTTGGGACAGTCAACTATTTCCCCAGGACACATGTTTCTCTGGTGTGCTAGTAGCACAGTCATGAATGAGGGTGAAGCTTCGTTCTCCGAGCTTTTGGGTTGGTTTCCAAATGTTTTGTTATCAGCCCTAGGACTAGGTAATGTCTTCAGCGGAGTTTAGGGGACGTCAGTGTCAACCCTGCTAAAGATGTTACCTAACAAAACATTTGGAAACCAACCCACAAGCTCGGAGAACAAACCTTCACCCTCATCCTACACCGGAGCTACAGATATTTGCCACTATTGCACACAGCCACGGATGCCCATCAAACAGGGAGTAGCCACCTTCCTAGGGCGCCCAGTCACCCCATTAGTGACTCGGAGGCTGTTCCCCCTCCTGTAATGTTGTTAATACTACATTGCAAAACCAAAACTAAAAATATGCCGCAATGTCCTGATCCGAGAGAGAGAGAGAGAGATGGAAGAGAGCAGGTGCATGGGACAAGCTAGTTGGGTTGATCAGATCTGAACCGAATTCCCACTAACCCAGTGTTCCTCAACCTTGGCAACTTTTAAGATACAAAACAGAATAACAGAGTAG
Source organism: Vipera berus (assembly GCF_964194415.1). Taxonomy (NCBI): domain Eukaryota; kingdom Metazoa; phylum Chordata; class Lepidosauria; order Squamata; family Viperidae; genus Vipera; species Vipera berus. The sequence continues at coordinate 5,433,570 of NC_138212.1, read as the reverse complement.
GAAGGGACACTGGAGGTCTTCTAGTCCAACCCCCTGCTCAAGGAGGAAACTCCTACTACACCGTTTCAGACGGATGGTCCGTCCAATCTCCTCTTGAACTCCTCCAGGGATGGAGTATCCACAATTGCTGAAGACAAGCCGTTCTCCTGATTGATTGTTCTCACTGACGGGAAATTTCTCCTTAGTTCTAGGATTTAATGACCTTCTTCCTGTTACTTCTTCTCTCACCCTCAGGTGCTTTGGAGCAATACTGCCTGAGGAATTCTGGGAGTTGACGTCCACACATCTGAAAAGTTGCCAAGGCTGAGAAACACTGCGCTAAACCTTGATGCGGAACAGGAGCCACTGGGAATGCCTAACATGCTCACCCCAGCTAAACATCATAGGCAAGGGATGCCAACTGGCTTAATGCTGTGTTTTGTAGGTCCCAATATCTAGGTGTATACCGTATGGTGTGAATTTGTCCACATTAATTATGCCTTTTGAATTCATAGTTTGAATCCATAAAAAAATCTGAGTTTCCATCACTTTTTTCCGTTTTAATTTCACGCAAGCTCCTTTGTCTGTTCTCTTCCCTCGCCCAGAATCTCTCGTCATCTAGTCTGGGTTTGGGAAATTGGAAACGAAGGTAATGGGACTTAGAAGACGGTATATGAAAAAGGTAGACATTGCAGGTCCTACTTTGCAAAGAAGAGCTCCTCCTAAAATAAGCATAGATTTGCATAAGAGTTGAATAAGGGATGTAAATGCATAGATGGACATTTACAAATAAAAGCTACTCACTGTGGGTGAACCAGATCTTCACCAGGCTAACTTTTCAGAACGCCCAGCCTGCCTCCTTGAGTTCCAGGATGGAACAAGGCGGATGTAAATAAATATACTGATTAAATATAGAAAGGGTTGGCCAGGTCCCAGCTTCTTTAAGAAGACTGCTTACCAAGGAAGGCACTGACTTCCTAAACAGGTTGTGAGAAGGAGTAGGCAACCTCGGCTCTTTTATGACTCGTGGACTTCAACTCCCAGAATTCCTGAGCCAACATGGCTCAGCATGGAAACCTCTCCCTTTCCCCTCAGCATGGCTGACTGAGGAATTCTGGGAGTTGAAGTCCATGAGTCATGAAAGAGCCGAGGTTGCCTACCCCTGGGCTAGCTCAATGCTTTGCAAGCTTGGCTTCAAGTTGGACTCCAACTCCCAGAATTCCTCAGCCAGCATGCTGACTGAAGTCATGAGGAAGGCTAGAGAATTCTGGGAGTTGAAGTCCACACATCTTACAGTTTCCAAGTTTGAGAAACACTGAGTAGGCATACTGCAAGTAGGCATACTGCAACTCACTCTTATGTCTACTCACTGATAAAAGTGTTGTCGTGAAGAACTCAGTGGCCTATGAATAATGCATTCCTGCTAAAGGCCTCGGTTCCTTTGGATTGAGAAACAAAAGGCAGGTGACAGGTAAGGCTGGTGGCTGATATCATCCTCATGGGATTTTTTTCGTCCTTCCTTTTCTCTTTTAAGGTGTGTTTAGGCCATCAAAGAGAGCATAAAGCCATTAAGATACACACACACATACATCAACCTTGCTGACAATACAAGGTTGGCAAACTGTAACTGGAGTATAGAGGAGGCAGCAATGGAAAAGTTGACTGTTGAGACCTAATTAAATTCAAGCAGGATCAGTTCTTTTATATACAACATAACCCACAGACCTGTAAGCTAAGCCGTTTAGAATAGAGGTTTGGAAGAAAAAGAGAAACTACTTTAAAATATAATTAAAATGAACCAGATAAAAATGAGCAATGATCACGGAAGTCCAAAGGATAATCTGAAATTGTTAGGTAGCAATTAGAGGTTAAAGAGAAGAGAGAGAGGGAGGGGAAAAAAGAGAAAAAGGTTATTAGAATACTTTTGCCTTCCTGCCTTCCTTCCTTCCTTCCTTCCTTCCTTCCTTCTCTCCTTCCTTCCTTTTCTTTCTCTCCTTCCTTCCTTTTCTTTCTTTCTTTCTTTCTTTGCGCTAGGAATGTGGTCCATTGCTCTCTAGTGAAATCTCAAACAATTTTTAACTTGTTTTAGGAAGATCAAAGCCCACAGCCCCACCTTATAATTTATTCCTATAATTTCTTGCCCAAGAATCTAATCAAGAGTGAATAAACCCATGCCTTCCTCACCAGGAATGTTAACTAATTAAATAAACCCAGAGATACTAATCATATGTAGCTTTCATTCAGGGATTCCTCAGTCCTAAAACCTGTGTAGCTATATCTACAAATAAAAGTAATTGTTCTGAGGTGGGGTTTTGTAACAGCACATATTGTCATGTTGAAAGAGAAGAGGAACACCTCTGCACAAATAAGCAGTTATCTAAAGATCTGGAAACAGAAATGGAAGAATCTCAAACCTCTAGATCAGGGGTCCCCAACCCCCGGTCTGTGGACCAATACTGGGCCGTGGCATGCCAGCATCCGGTCCACACAAACAAGCAAAGCCCCATCCGCAGGATGCAGGCAGCACACAAAACCACACACCCTCCGGTCTGCGGAAAAACCTCTCTCCATGTAACCGGTCCCTGGTGCCCAAAAGTTTGGAGACCTCTGCTCTAGATCCCCATTTCTCAACCTTGACAACTTTAAGAGGTGGAGACTTCAATTCCCAGAATTCTTCAGTCTCCCAGAAATGCCCAGGTGGCAAAAGTTACAATTAAGAAGCCCACTGGTAAACTTCCAATCTCATAGAAGTCTCTTTGTCCTATTTCATACGATTTTTTTTTCTTTGTATTCTGAGGACAGATGGTGCTTAACTTATGATCACAATTGGGACCAGAATATCTGTTGCTAAGCTAAGCAACTAAAATTGAGTTGCGGCCAACTTTACAATCTTTTTTGTGATGGTTGTTAAGCAAGTCACTGCAGTTCTTAAATGAATCATATGGTTGTTGAGCAAATCCAGCATCCAACTTGGACTGCTTGTCAGAAGCTGGCTGGGAATATCACAAATGGCAATCACATAATCCCGTCGTAAATATATGTTGGTTGCCAAGCGCCTGAATTTTTATCATTGATAATGGAAACCCTGCAATGGTCATAAGTGTGAGGACCAGGTTGTAAGTCACTTTTTTCAATGCCATTGTAACTGAATGATCATTACATGAAGGATTGTAAGTTGAGGCCTACCTGCACAGGAGAATGTGTTTTGTCCTAGTGGGGAGTGAAGTTTTATGCATCATAGTCTAAAATCAGTATTTTTCAACCTTGGCAACTTTCAGGTAAGTGGACTTCAGCTCCCAGAATTCCCCAGCCAGCATGCTCCATACTGGCTAGAGAATTCTGGGAGTTGAAGTCAGCCATCTTAAAATCCCCAAGATTGAAAAATGCTGCTGTAGCTCATCGTTAAACCGGACAGAACATCACCCTGTGAGACAGTCCTCCATCTTCTGCATAAAAGCTTCTAACGATAGCTAGACAACCTCAGTGGCATGAACCAAATGAAAATTCCGCCCCCACACGTTAAATAATTCCCATCTCGTGTGATTTTACCAACCAAAATTGGCAACTCTAAGTGGGAATGAAACAACTCGCCACAGCCAACTCACCACAGGAAAACTCACTGCAGGACAATCCAACAATTCAGTTTAATTATTTAAGATATTTTTAAAAATATTTTATTTTTTTGTCATTCACATTTCATTTTGTCTCTCCTTCGGGATCCTTTCTGTAATGTTTCTGTCCCAGTATTTCTTCAATATTAGTGTAACTCTTGTCCCGCGGCAAGTTTTCCCGTGGTGCGTTGGCCGTGGCAAATTGTCCTGTGGCGATTTGGCTGTGGCTAGTTGTCGTAGACCCGCTCCAAGAGTCTCAAATAAAGCCTCAGGTTTTATACGTGGGAAAGAAAGAATCAAATCTCTGATCTGGCCCAAGCCACTCTCCATTAAGACCTTGCACAAGCTGCTGTTCGCTAAGCCTAGCTGCCTTTCGTGGGTTGCTTTAAGGATAAATGACAAATTGTCTCTCAAACGGGGCCAGAAAGCAACTGAAGCCCATGATCTGTGGCAAGAGCATTGCCAGATTGACGTCAAAATCCCCTTTAGCAAGAGATTTGTCTCTGCTCCAGCAACTTAGCATCTGGCTTAGATCCTTGTGGCACCCCGAACAGGCCGCTGGGATAAACTGCTTTGCTCAGCTATTTTCAAGCCGGTTGAGCAAGGGAGAAACCTACACACATGTCACATTAAAACGATAGTGGTAGTGTCTCGCTACAGCCCGGCAGGACGAATTGCCTGCTGGCTGGGCTCCAACACAACTTCTTTTATGGCGCAATCTTCTCCAACCTGCCAGAATTCTTGATCATTTGCCTGTTCAACCACCTTTCTGCCTTCGCGTCATATTACGAGCCCGTAGCCGATGCAAATTTTCCTGGGAAAAAGTCAACATTGCTCAGAGCAGCCCCTAACTGACAGCCATCCTTGTCACAACTTGCAAATGTTTCTTCTCAAGCATGAGACACGCTCTCTTTTAACCTGTGGATTCCCCTTCTGGAGCTTTCCAGCCCCCAAAGCGACCCACAGCCACTTTCATCTCCTCTACGGATGGAAAGTTTTTGATTCAGCTCCACAATCCCCATTTCAAACTCCAGAAACAACAAATGGGTCTTGCATTGCTTGCTTCAGACCCTGAACGCTGCACAGAAGGAATCCAGCTGACTGGGGAAATAGTACCTTATTTGGAGACCCACCAACCACTCCATTCTGCTTCTGTTCCCAGGGGATGAACCCCAGACAATCTGCCCCTTTTACCAGGAATCCCAAGGTCATTATCTTTGACCCTTCCCAAGTTCTCCATGCCTGGCATTCAACAACATCCAAAGCCAGACACACACACACACACACCGCCCCCATTCCTCGGGGTGATTCCGGAGATATTTTTCCGAGTAGAGCTGAGCGTTCATTCAATCAATTCAGTCCAGTTTACTGGGGTCCAAAACCAGGACAGATAATGAACAAATAAAATTTAACATCAAGTTAAAATAGAGTTGTACAGTATGTGAAATCCAGGCTATTGCCCATAACAATATTAACTGATAAGGTAAACCTTAAAATGATATCAGGTATGGTGTCTAAAATTACAACAGAGTGAAAAGGTCTGTCTATTAATTTCAGCGAAGTGGTAATATCTAAAATTTAAATGAGTCATAGTTACACGGAATGCTTTGTGGGAGATTGGCACATCAGAGCTGGACGGACCTTCTGTACAAACCTATATATAACAAGAGGCACTTTGTCTATAAGCAGCATCTGGGCATACAGGCTGAATCTGGATGAATCTGGGAGATCATGTACAGAGTGCATTCATTCACTCTCATCCAAGGAGAAAGCACGCAGCTGCTTTCTCTTCTTGGATCCAGTTGCTCCCTTTTCCAATCCAATCAGATGCTCTCCTCCTCAACAAGGTGGTGGGGGGAGCGGCTGGGGAGTGTGTGTGTGTGTGTGGGGTGTCTACTTCCCCCGAATTGCCCTTCAGACTTTCTCCTCTACCCTCCGCGACTGCTTTTCCTCCTTCCTCCTCCCCCTTTTACCTGCCCCCCCCCAGCTACTCCGGGCTTCTCTCTCCATCACCCTTTGTCATAGGGGAGGGGGAGGGGGAAAGGTCTTATTATCCCCAGGTGATAGGCAGCTGCCACTCACCTGGTTAGGGGGCCCGTTTCTTGCAACTTGCAAGCCCCCGGCGGCCAGACGTCCTGCTGGCGGAGAGGGGGGTGGTGTATGCCTGCCTTCCTCCCTCCTTGCTCCGACGTGCAGCGGCTGCTCGGCTTCTCGCACTGCTTCAGCCTGCAGTGTCAGCCTGCCGGAGCTGCCGCTCGACTTCCTGGTTTTCAAACAAGTTTTACAACACGGCTTTGGCAAAACAAAACCCGTGACGTCACAGCGCTTGTTGGAAGGGGTTTTTTTTTGGGGGGGGGGGTAACTAGCTGCCCTGGACACTTTTGCTCCGAGTTGATGTGGGGGGCGGTGGGGGGGGGAAGAGAACTAGGAAAATCACAGCTTTGCTATGATTTGGGGGGGGGCCTCTGCCTTGCCATGGGGGAGGAAAAAAAGGGGCTTCTTAAATGACAGCTTAGTACAGGTGGGGAATTCACAGCAGGCCCAGATGAATATATAGAATATATGTGGGTATATGCAATTTTTTGGGGGGAGGGGGGATTATATTTATGTAGTGTAATATCGGAGGTGGTAACCCCCTGAGGGCTGTATGCAACGAACTTTCTTTTGAATGTATGCCCATTAATGGACATTCAAAGTGACAATAAAGTGATTGTTCTATTTATTCTATTCTATCTGAGAGCTGCGTGCAACAAAACTTCATTTTAATTTGGCCGATCAGTGTCCGTTCAAAGTGACAATAAAAGTGATTATTCTGTTTATTCTATATTCTATTTGAGAGCTGCGTGCAACTAAATTTCATTTTAATGTAGGCCGATTAGTGTATGTTCAAAGTGACAATAAAAGTTATTATTCTGTTTGTTGTATTTGAGACCTGAATGCAACCAAGTTTCATTGTAATGTATGCCGATTAGTGCACATTTAAAGTGGCAATAAAATTATTCGATTCTATTCTATGACAAGCAGGGAGAGAACTGAGTGCAAAGGTTGCTGCGTTTTGGGGGGGGGGTTGGTGTGTTTTTTTTTGCAGACAAGTTCAAATACTTCTGACTTTTTATGTCAAAGAACTAGTGGGGGGAAAATGGAGGTTTCTGGATGATGCTGAACTACAACTCCCAGCATGACGCATTCTGGGCCCTGCTGGAAGATCTCTAGACCAGCCTTAGGATTCTATGAATCTGTAAGAGTCTCCTTGCTTGAGCAGGGGGTTGGACTAAAAGACCTCACAGGGCCCTTCCAACTCTGTTATTCTGATAAAAGTTGCCCACCACGGCTGGATCTAAAGCCGGGTATGTCGGGGCTGCCAGCCCTTAAACCTCTAAACGTTCTTTCAAATTTGCTAACTTTAAGAGGAGGTGAACCTCAACTCCCAGAATCCCCCTGTGGGTTGAGTTGTTAAGTGGATCGTGTTAAGGGAATTTGGATTCCTCCGTTGACTTTGGCAGAAGATGGCTGGCAAGGTCACAAAAGCTGATCCTGGGATACGGCGACCGTTGTAAATACCTGGCAGTTGCCGAGTTACACGATTGAGGGGATGCTGGGACAGTCATAAGTGCAAGGACCAGTCATAAGCCACTGTTTTCAGTGCCGTTGTAACTTTGGTTGGTAAACAAATGCTTGTAAACTGAGGACTAGCATTTGCAGGAAGAATAGCAGAAAGAGGGAACGCCCTCATGTCCGTTTCTCCATTCAAGTAGCTTCTTTTTCCCACAACTGGCAGCCATCATTTCTCCTTAATAATTATATATTATTTATACCTTAATAATAGAGGAAATGGCTATTTATGCTACCATATAATAAATACCTGTGGAAGCAGGCAAGGAGGTGGCAGGAAAAGTGACTCCACCCTGCAAATCGTAACTGATTCTTTTTGTTGTTGTTGTTGTTCTTCTGTGTTGTTGTTGTTCTTGTTGACCACACAATCAGCCAGATGTTTAGACTCGATTTGGCATTTTTATCCACCTATCAAGTACTTCCCAAGGATCTGGAATATTATTATTCTCCTAAATTGCCTTCACATCTCACAGCTCAAGGTTTTTTACCTTGCTCCAGTGTTCTTCAAACTCAGATGTACGGACGTCAACTCCCAGAATTCCCCAGCCAGCCTTCCTTTCTGCTTCTTTTATACCACATACAATCAAGGCAACATTATTTTAGTCTCTTCCCCCCCCCCACATTACCTTTCCAAGGATTGAGATGTCATTTCTCTTATATCTCTTAGTGGAGATTTTCTCAACCTTGGTCACTTTAAGATGGGTGGACTTCACCTCCCAGAATTCCCCAGCCAGCATAGCAATTCTGGGAGTTGAAGTCCACCCATCTTAAGGTTGAAAAAATGCTGTAGCAGAAAAATGAAGCTTAATTCTAGCTTTCCTACACAGAGTCAGCTGTACCTTGAAGGTCTGAATAAACAAAACAATACCACAATAACAGCACAATTACCTCCACCAACAATCTAACCTAATCCACACAACCACTGTTATGTTACCAAAAGCCCCATCAAGGGGGTTATCTATCTACCAGATACATCCTCAAAAGACCTGCGAAATTCAGGACCCGACAAATTGGGGAGAGGGGAGCTTTTGATGTTCCCGGGAGCCTATTATTTCATGTTAGATTATCTTTTGGAAACACACACCCATGAGATCACACCAGGAAAAGCTGAATAAATTTAATCGATGGTATCTGTGTGTGTGTGTGTCTGTTTGTGCAAGTCATTATTTGTTCTGAAAGAAAGGGAAACCTATCTCTTAAACTTCAAATCATAACTATGTTTATCCGTTTCCTGTAACATGCCTTTCTGCGTGATGCAACTTTTTGCCAAGAGCTAAGTGGGCTGAAATAATATTTGCTCTTCGGTTTGGCACTAGGGAGAACCAGCCGTAAATGAGATTAAACAGTGGAACAGGTATTTCACTACCAATTATGAGGAGGAGAGAAGGGCGGTATAGATAATCCTCGATTTATGACAATTGACCTCAAAATGTCTGTTGCTAAGTGAGAGCAGTCATTAAGTGAGCTATGCCCCATTTTACAACCTTTCTTGATTCACTGCAGTTGTTAAATTAGTAACCCGGTGGTTGGCAAAGCTGGCTTCCCCATTGACTTTGCTTGTCTGAAGGTCGCAAAAGGGGATCGCATGACACCCCCCCGGGACGCTGCAACCGTCATAAATATGAATCATAAATTTTGATCACGTGACCCTGGGGATGCTGCAATGGTCGTAAGTGTTGAAAAACGCTCATAAGTCCCCTTTTTCAATGCCATTGTAATTTTGAACGGTCCTAACTGAACTGTTGTGTAAGTCGAGGATTACCTGTATAGAGGATAGGAGGCAGTAAGGAAGCAGAGGCTGGGAGGCAACAGGGTCTCGGGGGAGGTCAAAAAAGTCAAGATGGTGACCACCACCTCGGAATCAATGGCTGTAATGGGATGTGGGAATGGCCCTGGGAGACAGGAGGATCAGCTAGGATCCAGATAACTATCATGCAAAGGATGTCTTAGCCCAGGAAAGGGGGGAGGGTGTGGGAAGTCTATCAGAAGGGAATCCTCCCACCCTGCCCCCCCACCCCAGTTTTCCAGAGGGTGAAAAAGAGAGAAGGGAAAAATACTTTCAGATGTGCATGAAAAATGAAGTTTCTCCTCTGGACTACCTCGCAGGGCGAACAATGCCCCATCACTAGTCCATGGGTGTTGCACAGAAAAAAAAATAGCTTCAGTTGCATAGTTGTGGGTGCATGTGGACTTTTTGACCTCCCTCATCCTTACAGGCAGCCCTGGGGGTGGGGGGTCTGCTTTAGTTCTCCAACCTGAAAGAGAAACACCTGGGGGGGGGGAGGGAAAGGTAACCCAAATGCTGGTAGAGAAACAGAAGCTGATCTGGATGCTGGCTTCTGACAGTGTGTTCATTGGCCATATATCACAGTCCTTGTCTGCTGTGTTTGCCTCTCTAATTATCTTATCTTCAGTCAATAAGGCCAAAGGCTGCACTCTGAAACTATAAAGTCCATTCAGGAGATTCTTTTCTTTTCTTTCTTTCTTTCTTTCTTTCTTTCTTTCTTTCTTTCTTTCTTTCTTTCTTTCTTTCTTTCTTTCTTTCTTTCTTTCTTTCTTTCTTTTTCTTTCTTTCTTTCTCTTTCTTTCTCTTTCTTTCTTTTTCTTTCCTTTCCTTCTCCTTCTCCTTCTTTCTTTCTTTACTCTTTATTTTCTTTCCTTCCTTTCTTCCTTCTTTCTTTCATCCCTACCTTCCTCCTTTCCTTTCCTTCTTGTTTCTTTCCTTTCCTTCCTTTTTTCCTTTACTCTCTTTCTTTCCTTCCTTCCTTCCTTCCTACTTTTCTCTTTTCCTTTCCTTCTTGTTTCTTTTTCTTTCTTTCTTTCCTTTCTTTTTCTTTCTTTTTCTTTCTTTCTTCCTTCCTTTCCTTCTTCCTTTCCTTCTTTCTTTCCCTTCCATTTGATGAATATTTTCCTGTGCTGTAGACAGATGCCCTGTGGGACAGTGATAAGAATAAAATGCAGAAGGGCCTGTCTGGTTCCAGCTGAAAGAGCAGCCACACCCTCCTGTCACAACAATGCATTCTGTCATTTCCAAATCTGGGTGCGAGTCCCCCCCCCCTGACGAAAACTCCTGGAACAGACACCAAAAATTCCCACAAATCAGGGGAACTGGACCCACCTTTGTGTACAATCGCCCTCTGGGACAGTTGCATTTTTACAGGTAGTCCTTGACTTACGCCCATTCGTTTAATGACTGCTCAAACTTTCAATGGCACGTGGCTGGCTCAGGAATTCTGGGAGTTGAAGTCCACGAGTCATGAGGGGGCCATAGTTCCCCCATGCTGGCTCAGGAATTCTGGGAGTTGGAAGTCCATGAGTCATAAAAGAGTGGAGCTTGCCTACCCCTGCCTTAGGCCCTTGTGCAGGGCAGGAGCAGACCTCTGGGGGGTATGGACTCCAACTGGCAGAATTCTTATCAATGCCCACGCTGGCAGTGGAATTCTGAGAATTGAGGTCCTCACACAGTTTAAGAAACACTACACATCTTTGAATGTTTATGAGGCTCTTGCTAATAAGGAACCCCCACACACAAAGAGCTGGAATATGCTGTGACCCCACCTACGAAATCCATGGAGAGCCAAGGTGTCTTCTGCTGCATCTCTCAAAGAACAGATGTTGGCCATGGAGGTTCTCCTGCTCATTTTCTCAGCTAATGGTCATGGCTGAGAAGGCCAGAGGAGCAGCAGTGGTGCTGAAGGATCAGGCCTGCGTGTAGAACAGCACTAAGCAACTTTGGCCAACCTAGAAACATTTGATGGGACTTAGCTGGGAAATCACCAAGAATCCTAACAAAAGCACCCGATTCTTCCTTGCTTCTAAGGAAGCTCCCGAAATAAGTGTGTAAAGTCCCTAAGATTTGAGCTCAGTTCAGAGGGCTTCTCCTTTTATACTGAAATGAATCACTTTCAGTTTGATGTCTCTGGAGATTTTCAAGCATCCAGCCAGTGGTGGGATTCAAATAGGTGAACAACCGGTTCTCTGTGTGGATGCCGCTTCCGGAAGTCCATTCTGGGCCTGGGCAATAAAAAATTAGCTACCGGTTCTGCCAAAGTGGTGTGAACCAGCTGAATCCCACCACAGGAAGGAAGGAAGGAAGGAAGGAAGGAAGGAAGGAAGGAAGGAAGGAAGGAAGGAAGGAAGGAAGGAAGGAAGGAGTGGTAGGATTCAAATATGTGAACAACCGGTTCTCTGTGTGGATGCCACTTCCGGAAGTCCATTCTGGGCCTGGGCAACAGAAAATTAGCTATCAGTTTTGCCAAAGTGGTGCGAGATGGCTGAATCCCACCACGGCATCCAGAGTCACAGTTTCAATACTGTTTTGGAGAGAGAGAGGGGGAGGGAGAGAGAGAGAGACCAACAATTTCTATGTGTCTGCACAAAAATCAGATAAGGAAGTTCATGTAGTAGCTGCAATGGTCACCAGGGAGTCTTCCTAAGAATTACTTCCAACTTGCTTCTCCGGCAAAATATTTTGAAAATACAGCTATTCCTTCAGACGGCTGTGAGTCCAGCCACCCAGGATGTTAATTCCATATATATCATGCTGGTGGATTTTGGCTGACTTCTTTGACACTTGAGGCAGCCCTCCCAGCTCTGCAGGATGGATAAAAGGCAAGAGGAGGAGAATTCTTAACTTTTCCTTCCAGGGAGATGATGTCCTGTGTAAGTGTTTTGTTTGTTTTACGCAAAGGGTGTATTCTCTTCTATTGATATTCCTCTTTGTTGCACATAACATCCCAGTTTGAGGTTGTTATGGGCATGTAGCCCATTCTTTTTCGGGTGTCTCTCCTCTTCAGAAAGTTGTCAGCTTCAAAGCAGGGCTGGGAATAACGCAAGCGGTCTGGAATGAAGAGCTTTCCCCCCATTTCAAATGGGATAACCTCCATGGATGGTGTGGATCACATCTTCTGCCCTCCACTTGGCTTCCACAGAGTGATCACCGGTGGAACTTCCAGGCCACTGATAAGAATAAGCTGTGGGAAAGCATTGTCCCAACTTTGGAGAGACCACCCTTGGCAAATTGCACAAACACAGCACAATCTCACTGTCTGGCCTGTGGGGAAAAAAAACATTTTGTCTCCCGTGTGCCTGGCTGGGCTGCCAAATCAAAACATGTCGGATCCTGTCCGATTCTCCTGTGTTTACCTGTCTGTTTTCACTTCCCTTGGGAAACTTTGGTCTTCGCTGGGAAGAAGGGATGGGACAGGATGGGGTACAGTATGTTTCACCCCCTTCTACCTCTAAAAATATTCTAGCCCCAGTTTTCCGTTGCTGAGCAAGACATTTTGTTCAGTGAGATTTACCCCATTTCGCAACCCTTCTTGCCGCAGTTGTTAAGTGAATCACTGCAGTTGTGATTCTTTAGTGAATCTGGCTTCCCCCATTGACTTTGCTTGTCAGAAGCTTTGCAAAAGGGGATCACGTGACCCCGGGACACTGCGACCGTCATAAATATGAGTCAGTTGCCAAGCGTCCGAAGTTTGATCACGTGACCGTGGGGGATGCTACAATGGCCGTTAGTGTGAAAAATAGTCGTAAGTCCCATTTTTCAGGACGTAACTTTGAATGGTCACTAAGTGAACTGTTGTAAGTCAAGGACTACCTGCATGTCCACCAAATGAGCTTCTGAAGTACTTTCCCAACTAGCAGCCAAGACTGACTGGGTCCCTACCTCCAAGAAATGACAGGGTAGAACAGGGGTCTTTAAACTTGGCCCTTTTATGACTTGTGGACTTCAACTCCCAGAATTCCTCAGCCAGGCTGGCTGAGGAATTCTGGGAGTTGAAGTCCACAAGTCGTAAAAGGGTCAAGTTTGAAGACTCCTGCTGTAGAACATCGTATTGCTGTTCTTGCATCCTTAGACGAAAAACAGCAGCCAAACCTCACAGAAAGAGAATAAGGATGTGTTTCCCATAAACAGGGCCCCAAACGATAGTCAGGCCAGTGACACAATCAAGGGACAAAGTGTAAAACTGTTGACAACACAAACTTTAGCCCAGCAAGGCTCTAAAAAAAATTGGGAGGAAAGTCCAAGTCTTTGAGGAAAACAAGGATTCTCTCGACACAGCACAGGTTTTATCAAGGTAAGTCCGTGTTATCTATGAAAAATATAGAGCAGCCCAGCACCCTGCAGATGTTTGGGACTACAGCCCCCATTATTCCCAGCCACCACAACAGCACTTGAGTACAAGTCGTCCTTGACGTACGACCACAATTGAGCCCAAAATTTCCACTGCTAGGCGAGACAGTTGTTAAAGTAAGCTTCGCCCCATTTCACAATTTTCTTGCCACAATTGTTAAATGAATTGCTGAGGTTGTTAAGTTAGTAACATGGTGGGAAAGTGAACTTGCCTTCCCCATTGACTTTGCTTATCAGAAGTGTGGGAAGACAGCCCCCCCCCAAAAGAAGGAAATGTTTTGAGGAATATTAAAAAGGCAGAATATTATATTTCCTCAAAGGAATAATGGAAAATCTTAGGCAGGACCACCACTGCCCAAGTCTGTCTTTCCCAAGCAGAAACCAGGTCTGTAGAAATGCTGATGTGATAATCCTGTCAGAAAGATTGGAGCCAGGAGGCTTGGATTACAAAGACGAAGATCCCTTGAATCAACAATCCCTCACACCAAAAATTCCAACACAGGACATAGCCATCAGCCACAGCTCCAGGGAAGCAGGATATGACCTTTGGGACATAATAGGATTAACCCACCACCATCAGAATGCCAGAAAGGCACACTCAGAGTCAGGTCAGAGTTCATGACACAGGAAAAACTCCACACAAAAGCCCAAGAAGGTATAAAAACCCACCACTCCCTACTACATGTGGTCAGCTTCCCCAGAGCCATCTTTCTGTCTGCCTCTGCTCTTTCATAAACTGCAACCTTCTTTCTAAAGCCGTCTCCATTTTGTTTAGTCCTGGCTTGGACTGGACCCTGATGGAAGATTTTTCTTTCAACAGAAGATTGCAAAAGGTGATCATGTGACTCTGCAACCGTCATAAATACAGGCCAGTTGCCAAGTGTCCAAATTTTGATCACATGATGACGGGGGCAAGGGGAGGGGCTATAACAATCGTAAGTTTGAAAAATGCTCAAAAGTCAGTTTTTTTCAGTGCTGCCGTAACTTCAAGCGGTCACTATAACCGTACTGTTGTAAGTCGAGGACTATCGGTATAACCGCTTTTTACATCGGTGCACGGAAGGAAAACTTTGGATTTGAAAAAACATTGAAAAAAACTGGACTTTCCCCCCCCGTTTTCTAAGATGCTTCTCTTTTGAGCAGAGGGAAAGAGGGAGTTATGCAAGATGCTTGCTTCCAGATAGGAGAGATTGTTCAAAAACTAAAAAAAATTACAAAAAAAAAATTAAAGAGGAAGGGAAGAAGACGGATTAGGTTGCTTCCAATTCCAGCAAAGATATACATAGCCTTGACTGGTTCACTCCCACGGAATGGATATAGATATGGCTGAACTATATAACTCTTGAGTTGTTGAGGTTCCTGGAACTTACTCGTGTCTGGGTCATCTTGGCTTTCTCCTGCAACATGGAGCTTGGTCTTCTTTTGGCTTTCTTTCTCCAGTTGATGTTCCATCATCCTCAGCCATCAAAGAGAAGGAAGCTTTGTCGAAATTCACTCAACAGCTTGGTTACTGTTGATTGAACTTCTAAGTGTGCAAATCCTGCCATCTGGAGGTTAAAGCTTGACACTACAGCTCCTCCAGCAGGCACCTCTACGGCCATTCTTCATGATTCACACAACTTACACCAGGGGTCTTCAAACTTGGCCTTTTTATGACTTGTGGACTTCAACTCCCAGAATTCCTCAGCCAGCGTGCCTGGCTGAGGAATTCTGGGAGTTGAAGTCCACAAGTCATAAAAGGACCAAGTTTGAAGACCCCTGACTTACACTAACAAAGGAAGATCTTGTGTTCACAATTGCCACGAAACCATAACAGGCTTAGCAAACCCAGCTACAGGCTGAAAAGGACCTTGGAGATCTTCTAGTCCAGCCCCCTGCTCAAGCAGGAGATCCTATATTCTTTCAGATTGGTGGCTGTCCAGCGTTTTCTTAAAAACCTCCAGTGATGGAGCGGCCACGATTTCTGGAGGCAAGTTGTTCCACTGGTTAATGGTCCTCGCTGCTAGGAAGTTTCTCCTTAATTCCAGGTTGCTTCTCTCTTTGATCAGTTTCCAACTGTTGTTTCTTGTCCTGCCCTCTGGCGCTTTGGAGAACAATTTGACCCCCTCTTCTTTGTGGCAGCCCCTCAAATACTGGAATACTGCTATCCTGTCACTAGACGTACATAATTCCAGCCATCGTGCTGCGACTCTCCCTAACAGAGAAATACTGCCCCACTGCACACCCAACTGTTTGCTGTTCCGTTATGACAGACCTCTCCCAGCTTTGAATTTGAAGTGGGCGGGGGTGTACATTCCTTAGAAGCCTTTGCAAAGGAAATAAGTAAATTCAGGAATCGGAAGGGTAAATGAAAAATACAGTAGGAAATGTGCCAGTGACCCCTTGATCTGCCTCTGAATTGTGACCTTCTACTCAAAACTTTTATTTAATCATTAAATTCTGCTCCATCCACTAAAGCTTGATTTGGACTTGGCTGCAGCGTGTGAAGGCGTTGACATTGCAAAGGGGTTGATGGATGAGTGTATGATGCAGACAGCTGCAGACCACCCAGTCTCAACCATGCATTGGGTGGAGACACGCTACTTCCCGCTGGGAGGTTTTCTGTGCTTTGTCATTGGAGCGCCCACTAGCCAGAAGGTCATTTGCAGAAGTATACTGTAAACGCCTCTTTCTCTGAACAACAGACCCACCCACACACATACCAATAAAGGAGAACACAGGAAATCCTCCCCTTAAAACCACAACTGAGCCCTGAATGTCGGTTGTTCAGCGAGACATTTGTTAAGTGAGCTCTGCTCCGTTTTACGACTTTTCTTGCCACGCTTGTTAAGTGAAGCCCTGCAGTTGATAAGTTAGTAATCTGGTTGCTAAAGGAATCCGGCTTCCCGCGTCGGGAGGTCAGAAAAGGGGATCGCGTGATCCTGGGAGCCAGCAAAAAGGTGGTGAATATGAACCAGTTGCCAAGCGTCTGAATTTTGATCACACGATCGTGGGGAGGCTGCCAAGGAAAGACGGTCAGAAGTTACATTTTTCGGTGCCGCTATAACTTTGAGCGGCCACTAAACAAACCATTGTTAAGTCGAAGACTAGCTGCATTGGTAGCTCAGGGTTGAAATGAGAGATCTTTGGTGCTCTCCGATCTTGGCTGTTTTCTTGCAGACGTTTCACTACCAAGCTAGGTAATCCCATCAGTCTTAGGGACACGTATGTTCCCTGACACTTTGAAGTCTAATCCAAGCTTAACCATTATGGTCCCTCCCTCCAGCCTCACCGCCCCGGTGTTGGATTCCAGAAGGTTAAGAAACAAAATATTTTATTTTATTTGACGCAGAAGGCCAGCTCTGCTGAGTTTTGGTCATCCCCAGCCCAAAAGTCCCACCATGTAACGGAGGAAAGTGAGCCTTGAGTCTTAACGCAGTACAGCCTTGAAAGCCACGCAGGGCGGATCTAAGGCGAGGCCAGGAGTGCCAGCCACTCTATTTGCTAATGAAGATAAAACTAAATTAAAGCAAGAAACGGGAGTTATAAGGCAGGTCCGTCTCCGTTTTGGAATCAGTTCAAGACTTTGAAGCAAACAGTTGCATTCGGCGGTTACTGGCTTCACTGTGTCTCGCGGAAGAGTGCGGAAGCGATGGGGGGGGGAGTTTCTAGAGGTCCTGAATATGGCTGCTCTCAAGAAAAGAGACGTACCTTAAATAGGTACATCCTGGATTCCGCATTTGAGGTTCATAGGAACTGCAACGTCTGCCCAAAAGAAGAGAATGCAAGCATTAGATCATGCTAAAGACACAGAGATTTTTATGACTTATGGACTTCAATTTCCAGAATTCCTCAGCCAGCATACCTGGCTGAGGAATTCTGGGAGTTGAAGTCCACAAGTCATTAAAGGGCCAAGTTTGAAGACCCCTGGCTAAGGAGAATAGGACAAGAAAATCCTGCTGCTAATGTTAGCTAGTCTGGTAACAAAACATTCAGAAACTATATTGAAACAAGCTTGGAGAGCAAAACCCCTGCCAAAAACTGAGTTAATCTTTATCTGAGATGTGGGTATGGAATATACACCTACATATATACTTTGTGTATGTATGTGATGTAATGTATACATACAGTATTTGTGTGTGTGTATATACAGTACATATATAGTGGGTATGTATGTATAGATAGATGTGTGTGTGTGTGTGTGTGTGTGTGTGTGTGTGAGAGAGAGAGAGAGAGAGAGAGAGAGAGAGAGAGAGAGTGAGAGAGAGAGAGCGCGCACATACACACACAGTATACACTGAGTATGTGTGCCCGTCCATCCATCCATCCATCCATCCATCCAGTCAGACCATTTGGTTTATGGTTCAACATACTGCACAAATCAGAAAATTACAAACCAGAAAATAACTTAATTTGCTCTCCAGATTCAGCATATTGCACGATAACTAACCAGACACTACCTCAGCTTGCAGCCTTGGCAATTTAAAAATCAATCACAGGAGAGCAATTCCTTTCATTGAGAGGATTTCGGTTCGACAATTTCTTCCACAAAGACTTTAGCGAAATTTCCACCACCCTTTTTTGAACTCTAGAGCAGGGGTCTCCAACCTTGGCCACTTTAAGACTTGTGGACTTCAACTCTGAGAATTCCTCAGCCAACTTTGCTTTGCTGGCTGAGGAATTCTGGGAGTTGAAGCCCACAAGTCTTAAAGTGGCCAAGGTTGGAGACCCCTGCTCTAGAGGTTCTTCCAGAAGAGCCATAACATGAAGTAGATTGTAGCCCAAAAGGGACCCCCAACCCACTTCTTCTGCTCCTCTCTCTGACCAGAAGCCAGCCTCACCAATCTTTTTGGGTTTGGGTAGATTCAGATTGTTCATAAGCTCAACAAAACCCTCCTTGGACAAGATCAGCCGAGGATTCAGAGTCCGTTCTTCCTCCACCGTTGACACCGTTTGGCCTGGAATGGAGGAAAAGGAAAGAGATTGGATGTTATTGCCCATCTAATAGAGCCTTGGTGGAGCAGTGGGCTAAGTAACACCAGCTGCCTGCAATTAGTGCAGGTTTGAGTCCCACCAGGCTCAAGGTTGACTCAGCCTTCCATCCTTCCAAGGTAGGTAAAATGAGGACCCAGATTGTTGGGGGCAATTAAGCTGACTTTGTAATAATGCCGCTTAGGGGGTGTGTGAAAGCCCTAATAAGCAGGCATATACATAGAATGAAGGCTACTGCTAAGCTTGTAAGCCGCCCTGAGTCTTCAGAGAAGGGCGGGATATAAATGGAATAAAAATAAAAATTAAAAATAAAATAATATGCACCGTAATGCAGTGGGTATATCTATGTCTAATTAAGAATATTGGTTGCAATAATAAAATCTAATTGCAAACTAAACTTAAAAGGAAAAAAAAGAATAGAACGAGTAAAAAGTGCTCACCAACTCACCTGTATAGTCATGGGCAGGATAGATCAGGCAGTCACCTGGAAGCGTGAAGATTTTCTTGTGGACTGAGTCGTACAGAGTTTCGGCAGAGCCTGGAGAAGAGAACAGAGCTATAACCATCAAGCAGATTCTTTTTTCTAATATAGAGCTTGGAGCAGGATGCCCTAGGCGTATATCCCCAATTCCTATCCTGCCAAACATTAGGGCTCAAATCATCTCTTGTAACCTACGCATAAGTTTCCTTCACAAAGTCAAACTCTCTAGAGCAGGGGTCTTCAAACTTGGCCCTTTTATGACTTGTGGACTTCAAGTCCCAGAATTCCTCAGCCAGGCACACTGTCTGAGGAATTCTGGGAGTTGAAATCCACAAGTCATGAAGGGGCCATAGTTTCCCCATGCTGGCTGAGGAATTCTGGGAGTTGAAGTTCACAAGTCATGAAGGGGCCAAAGTTTCCTCCATGCTGGCTGAGGAATTCTGGGAATTGAAGTCCACAAGTCATAAAAGGGCCAGGTTTGAAGACCCCTGCTCTAGAGCATCTAGAGTTTGGGGTCACCTGGGGAAAAGAGCATGCATCAAACAGATATGCATAAATCCAGTTTCAAACTTCATCAAAGGCAAAAATGTTCCTCTTCAAGTGGAAAATGACCGTTTCTAAAACAGAGTGGACTTTGCTCACCCTTCAGGAGGTCTACAATGTTTACACGTTGTGCAGAATATGGGAAGTAAAGTCAAGGGGCAGAATTCTGAAGTGTTCTTGGAGATTCCAACCAGAAATATAGTTTTGGGCCTACTATAAAAATCTCCACTGTCTCCCAAGCTGCAAAGCTGCCATGTGGTACATAACTAGACCCCTTAAGTCAGGGGTAGGCAACCTTGGCTCTTTTATGACTCATGGACTTCAACTCCCAGAATTCCTGAGCCAGCAGGGAGAAAACTTTGGCTCCTTCATGACTTGTGGACTTCAACTCCCATGGCTGGCTCAGGAATGCTGGGAGTTGAAGTCCACGAGTCATAAAAGAGCCAAGGTTGCCTACAACTACTTAAATCTTCCATACCTTGTTGAAAGTCTGTCCTCCCGCATCCCCGGATCAGCAAGGCATCTCCTGTAAAAGCCATAGTCTTGTCGTTCAGCACATAGGTCAGGCACCCGTCTGTGTGGCCAGGGGTGGCATGCGCTTCTAATGCCTGAAACCACAGTAGCATGTTACTAACATTCCTAGAGCCTGTCTCACCTTTTATATTAGTATTCTGTTCTTGTTCCCTCCCTAAAGTAACAGAACTACAACTCTCAGAATTCAAAGCAGCAAGGTTCCTGGGAAATGCTAGACAACATAATCCCAACGCACTTTGGATATGTATCACCTTAACAACATTCTCTATTGAAGCCCAGGCTATCAAACCATAAAAGCAGGTTGTTTACAGAGAGTCCTCAAATTAGCACCATAATTCAGCCCGTAATTATAAATACTTTTTTCATCATAAGTACCTTTTTCGGGGTCCGCCATAACTTCAAACAGTCACTAACTGACCAGTCGTAAGCTGAGGACTTCATGCAAATCAGTCATGGCCATTTAGTTCTCATTAAAGGGCTGGAGAACTATGATGCTGGAGAAGACTCCTGCAAGTCCCTTGGACTGCAAGGCGATCAAACCGGTTAGTCCTAGAGGAGATCAACCCTGACTGCTCTTTAGAAGGCCAGATCCTGAAGCTAAAACTCAAATACTTTGGCCACCTAATGAGAAGGAAGGACTCACTGGAGAAGAGCCTAATGCTGGGAAAGATTGAGGGCAAGAGAAGAAGGGGACAGCAGAGAATGAGGTGGCTGGATGGAGTCACTGAAGCAGGAGGCATGAGCCTAAATGGACTCCAGAAGATGGTAGAGGACAGGAAGGCCTGGAGGAACGTTGTCCATGGGGTCGCGATGGGTCGGACACGACTTTGCAGCTAACAACAACAAAAGGACAAGCAAAGCTACATTTCCTCTTGTGGCACAGAGAAAAAAATTCAGTTTTGCCCAAACTGAGCATGTGGTCAAACAAGTGCTCTGAACCAAACCTAGGACTTTGGACTACTACCTGAAATCCTCTAAAATGAACTCGAAAGATAAACTTCCACAGGACTGGAGCCCCAAGGTAGCTCCTAGGAAGTAAATCCGTCCAAGGGGAGCTTTGCAGAAGTACGAGAGAATTAAGCAAGCCTGTTGATGAACTGTTGGAAAATAAACTACTAGGAGGCAGGGTGGAGCGCAGGAAGTGATATAAACATATTATTTCTAAATGAGAGGAACTAGCAGCTTCACTCTATTCAATTTATGATGAAGGATTCCGAAAAACTGGACCAAATTCAGAAAAAGGGGAACAAATATGAATAAAGGGCCAGTCCTATGTACAATTGGGGCATTCGCCTAACAACCCACAATTCCGGGTTTGTAAAATTGGGATGATCACACAACTAGCCGTTTTTTACGATTGTCACAACTTTATAGCTGTGACGGGCATCCCGTTCCTCTTTCTCCTATTTTATTCTCCAGGAATCTGTTCACAGACTTACAAAGTCTCCAAATTTGAGCTGATAGCCTTCCTGGATCAGGAGATCAGCGATGGCTCCACTGTCCTTGGAGATGACACTACGACAGCCTGGGAGAAGCTGCTTCAGAAGTCCCGTCCCAGAGATGTGATCAGCGTGGCAATGGGTGTTGACTAACAAGGAGAAGGAGAAAGACAGGGCTGGGTTTTTTTTCTTTCTTTTTTATAACATTTTATTAATTTTCCAATTTTACACTTGAATTATTTAAAAAGCAACGTGGTGGCTGGGTTAATCAATAGTTCAATAACAAAGTCTTAGTGCAAATCTCAGGTTACAACATCAGATATTTCTTCTCTTTTTCCCTTAACATTTGCTGTCTCATATTCAAATTAGTACATTTCTAATTATATCAACTCAATAAAAACATCATTATTACATTTATCAATATTTTTTAGCTTATACATATCTTAATTACATTCAATCTTCATAAACAATCCATATCCTGTTATTAATTTTCACTCAATTTTTAATTTCTCATCGATATTCCAATTTAACTGTTTTCTTAGGACATAAGATCAAGTCTCCAACCCAGGTTTTTTTTACACCTTTTGGATAAGCGTACAGGTTGTCCTCAACTTACGACTGCAAATGAGGCCGGAATTTATGATGCTAAGTGAGGAATTTGTTAAGTGAGTTTTGCCCCATTTTATGACTTTTCTTGCCACGTTTGATAAGTGAACCACTGCAGAGATTAAATTAGTAACACAATTCCTAAATGAATCTGGCTTCCTCATTGGCTTGCTTGTCAGAAGGGCGCAAAAGGGGATCACGTGACCCCAGGGCAATGCGACCGTCATAAATATGAGTCAATTGTCAAGCATCCGAATGTAAATCATGTGCCGTCCTAAATTAGAACGGTCATTAAACGAACTGCTGTAGGTCAAGGATTACCTGCATTTCAACTATTCATTTAGTGACCGCTCAAAGTTACCGTGGCACTGAAAAAAGTAACTCATGGCCCGTCCTCATACTTATGACCATCATAACATCCCCAAAGTTAGGTGATTAAAACTTGGCGTTTTGGTCATTGGCATTTATTTATGCAGGGTTGCACGGTTCCTGGATCGTGTGGATCACCATTTGCGATCTTCCCAGCTGGCTTCTGATAAGAAAAGCCAATGGGGGAAAGTCAGGTTCACTCAATGACTGTGTGATTCACTTAAGAACTGCAGTGAGTCGCTTAACAACCGTGGCAGAAAAGATCATAAAATCAGGCGCAACTCAGTGCTAAACAGCCATCTTGCTTAGCAACAGAAATTCTAGCCCTCATTGTGGTCGTAAGTCAAGAGCTATCTTTATCCATACTCCAAAATCAGTACGGTTGGTACTGAGCATCCCCAGAATTGATGCTGCCACACATCTTGGGGACAATCCTAACCTAACCTATCCTCTCTCTTCTGTCAGCCAGCAAGCACATTGAAATGGTATAGGACAGGGGTAGGCAACCTTGGCTCTTTTATGACTCGTGGACTTCAACTCCCAGAATTCCTGAGCCAACCGTGCTGAGGAGAAATGGAGAGGTTTCCATGCTGAGCCATACTGGCTCAGGAATTCTGGGAGTTGAAGTCCACGAGTCATAAAAGAGCCAAGGTGGCCTACCCCTGGTATAGGGTTTTCTACTTGAGCATGGGGTTGGACTAGAAGACCCCCAAGGTCCCTTTCAACTCTCTTATTCTGTAACAGATGAGCCATCAACTTGAGACCGGGCAAAAAAAATATCCAGAAAATTGTTCCCCCTAAAATTTACTTCGTCTCAAATCGTTTTCCTTAAAAAGGAAAAACGTTATACTCTGGAAAGTAGATGAATATTCCTTCAGCTGATAACATCCAGAAAGGTTGAACAACAGCTATTAGGTTTCCAAGCACTCCCCTTCACCCAGCCATCCCAATCATTTACCCTCTCCGGTTATATCATGGCTACTTTCTTATGATCCTTACAGACCATGCTTGCTGGTTTGTTTTCCTTGCCTTTTTTTTCCAATTTTAAATTTTTTTTAATTTAATAACATTTATATACCGCCCTTCTCCCTGAGGACTCAGGGCGGTTCCAAGAAGAAACAGCTCACCTGCATATAGCAAATTAAGTCTCAGTTGCTTCACCAATGTTGAATCACGTCTAGCTGTTTCTAAAACGGGATCTATTAAAACGGCTTCCTTTGTCTTCATATCAGCCAGCAGGTAAGTGTAAGTATAACTTTCTGATTCAAAGAGCTGGTAGGTGGAGAAAAAAACAATAAGAAGAACTTAAGTCCATGGAAGGGATAAGTGAAACAGTCCAGTTGTGTCTAGCCATGCTGGCTGGAGAATTCTGGGATTTGAAGTCCACAAGTCTTAAAAGTTGCCAAGTTTGGAGACCCCTGCTCTAGCCCCAGGAACAATTAAATTAAAATGATTTTTTAATATAATTAAAGTAAACTACTAAATTTCCATTGTACCCAATGCAAATTTACATGAATAGCTACCCATTTTAAATCTCCATCATGAGTTTTAATTCGTTACAATTCGCTAAAACTATCTTTATTGCCTCCTTGCCTCAGAGAAGCTGCTATATTACAGCTCCCAAGTCTGAAAAGAGATTATTTCAAATTATATCCAAGCAGCTTTTTCAGTTCTAACTTCAGTTGTAGCATCTCCACTCCTTCAGTTGTAGCATCTCCACTCCGTAAGGGGGAAAAAGAGAGCAATTTCCATAACAAGCCTTCGGGAGGGTGGCAGTGGTCATTTTCATACCGCGTTTTAATAAAACAAGATAACCAGCAATGTGAAGCTCCATTTCCACCAATACACCAAAAAACCCCCCCAATTTCCTGGTCTGCCACGGTGAAGAGCCCCGGAGCCTTTTTTTTTTCTTTTTCCTTTTGTTCCAGAGAGGAAACCTTGAAGACCGGCCCAAACCAGGCAACATTTGCAAACTCCTCTCCTACATCCCACTCCCCCCCCACGCCTGCCTTGGATGACAACACCTATCCTAGAAAGGGTACAGAGAAGAGCAACCAAGATGATTAGGGGGCTGGAGGCTAAAACATATAGGGAACGGTCGCTGGAATTGGGTATGTGTAGTTTAATGAAGAGAAGGGTGAGGGGGGACATGATTGCAGTCTTCCAATCTCTCAGGGCCTGTCCCAAAGAAGAGGGAGTCAAGCTATTCTCCAAAGCACCCGAAAGCAGGAGAAGAAGCAACGGATGGAAACTAGTCAAGGAGAGAAGCAGCCTAGAACTAAGGAGAAACTTCCTGACAGTGAGGACAATTAACCAGTGGAACAACCTCCCTCCAGAGGCGGTGAATGCTCCAACACTGGAGGTTTTTAAGAAGAGACTGGCCAGCCATTTGCCTGAAATGGTATAGGGTTTCCTGCCTGAGCAGGGGGTTGGACTAGATGACCTCCAAGGTCCCTTCCAACTTTATATATTATTATTATTATCCTCCCCTCCCCCGGCCGCGGGAGATGGCAGCCCAAAGCGAAAGCAACGGCAGCGAAGGCGGAGTTCCTCCCTCCTCGAAAGAGTTCCAGAGCTGCGGCCAAGGGGCGGCGTCAGCTGCTGCCCACTGCCCGGGATGCCCACCAGCCGTGCGGGCGTGCGGGGCTCACCTGTCGGAAGAGCAGCCCGCGGGGCCGGGCAGAGCCGGCGCAGTAGCATCGCTGCGGGAGGCTGGTGCGGGGAAGCAGCGGCTGGCTCAGGAGCCGCAGGGCAGCGGCGGGGCATCGCCGGAGCAGCCTCTTCATGGTCGGGCGGCGCTGCCTCTTGATCCGGCGCCAGCCTTCGAGGAAGCGGAGCGAAGGGCGAAGCGACGTCCTTTAACATCGGCTGGGCTGGGCCGGCGGCGGGGAGGGGACGCCTCTCCTTAAAGGGCCAGAGGAGCAGAGACCGCGCGGGCGGGGCGGAGCGGGGCGGGGGGCAAGGAGAGGAAACAAGCCTCCCAGATGCGGAAGGACTACAACTCCCGGCAGCCTCTGCCGGCAAGGCCAATAGGAGGAATGCTGGGATTTGTAGGAATGGATTCCTCCAGGTCAGAAAAAGTAGGTAGGTGGGGATGGATGGATGGATGGATGGATGGATGGATGGATGGATGGATGGATAGATAGATAGATAGATAGATAGATAGATAGATAGATAGATAGATAGATAGATAGATAGATAGATAGATAGATAGATAGATAGATAGATAGAGCTGCGAAGTCGTGTCCGACCCATCGCAACCCTATGGACGTTCCTCCAGGGCAGGCCTTCCTGTCCTCTACCATCTTCTGGAGTCCCTTTAAGCTCACACTTACTGCTTCAGTGACTCCATCCCGCCACCACATTCTCTGTCGTCCCCTTCTTCTCTTGCCCTCAATCTTTCCCAGCATTAGGCTCTTCTCCAGTGAGTCCTTCCTTCTCATTAGGTGGCCAAAGGATTTGAGTTTTAGCTTTAGGATCTGGCCTTCTAAAGAGCAGTCAGGGTTGATCTCCTCTAGGACTGACCGGTTTGATCACCTTGCAGTCCAAGGGACTCGTAGGAGTCTTCTCCAGCACCATAGCAGAAAGAAAGAAAGAAAGAAAGAAAGAAAGAAAGAAAGAAAGAAAGAAAGAAAGAAAGAAAGAAAGAAAGAAAGAAAGAAAGAAAGAAAGAAAGAAAGAAAGAAAGAAAGAAAGAAAGAAAGAAAGAAAGGGCACTGGCACACATTAAAAATGAAATTCTGTTGTAGGCAGGTAGGCAAGTGGGTAGATAGATAGATAGATAGATTTATTGTCAGTTTTTACTGTGGGCACATTAAAAATGAAATTCTGTTGATTGCTCTCAAAAATACACATGTATATAGCACACACATAAACTTGCTATATACATCAATTTGTATATACCTACACCCTTACATATAAATATGTGCGGACTTCAACTCCCAGAATTCCCCAGCCATCCACGTTGGCTGGGGAATTCTGGGACTTGAACCTGAGTAACAATGAATTATTTTGTGGTTCTGGGAAGCATGAGGTGGGATTGGAAGAAAGCTCTACTTTTTTCCTGACCGGATATAACACCTTTCACAGTTGCATAACGCAATCAAGTCAGCCACTCCCAAGCCTTTCCCATCTCTTCTTCTTTCCACACTAAACGTGCTGAAGTCTGCTAATGGGGAAGAAAGAGATGCTTCATTTCATATTGTTTGCAGATAGCTTGTGGTTGGAAGAAATGAATTGTAGGCCAGAAGTAGATTTGCTATGGATGAAAGGCAGTTGGCTAGGTCGACAGAAAATCTCTGCACATTAACTTTTTATTTGTACCCAGCTTCAACCAATAGCACCTTCCACCTGAAGGAAGATATTGTAGGAAAAACAGCCTCAGTGTGATCCGATTGGCTCTCGTAGTTTTCACCCCTATAAAGTGGCTTTTTCAGATGTGCCAATAGACAGCAACAAGGCCCATCCCTGAAATTCAAGGGCAAGTCAGCAGTAATTATCTACCATCCCATCTTTCCTTAGCAGCTGGAAAATCTTTTTTTTCCCGATTGTAAGAGCAAGGGTTAACATGTGACTTTAAGGCGGTGACACCATTATAAATTATTCTGACAGTCTTGATTTAAGCCAACTGCCACAGAACTCTAGCTTAGAGTCACGTATATGCCTTTTTTGAATAAAGATATAAATTTTCTTTTTTAAACTGCCTTCCTTGAGTAAACATATCAATTCACAAAGACTCCCCCCCATTGCATAAAGTCTTAAGATTTTTTTTCCTCTCTCTGAATTCTCCTTAGTCCACTGGTTGACTCATATGATATTCTGAATTAGAAACTAGGCAACTGGGTTGAACATACTGTATTGACCTAAGATAGCATATGTGATAAGAACTGCTGTTCTGTTGACCTCAGAAATCATGTGAAGCCCAAAAATTCACATTGCTGGAGTAAAACCCTGGATAATAAACATGGGTGTGACTTTTATGAGTTCATGAATTACGTTATTTATTCACCCATATACTTCGCCTCTCTTCAAATGTTTTATCAATGGCCTTAGCTCCAAAATAAGTTTGAAAAGCAAGGCAAAGCATAAAAAAATAGAAATCTATTTTATATGGCCCATTTTTATTTAGCTACACTTCTTCAATTCATGGGTCATTCTGTAAAACTATGGACTTTTCTGTTCTCCCTAGAGTTTTTTGATGATATGGATCTTTCGGTAGGAAAGATATATAAACTGATATAAAGAACATGCAGAAGGGAGCATAACTGTCCTTCGCATCTTGCATTTCTCTGAATACCGAAACGTAGTGACTACCATTGTGCTTTCCCACTCATTATCCCCACTTCCCCACATTACAATATCGATATTAGCTAAGCCAGGGGAGTCAGGGTCATCGATAAGAAGTCTTGGCACCTGGGCATTGCATGTAGTGGGTGGCAAGGACATTGAAAAAGTCAACATGGCAGTTGCAACTGCACAGTTGAAGTCCTACCCTGTCATACTAATACATTTATTTATTTCAAGAGTTACAAGGTAATTCAACTCAGGCCATGTGACTCTGGGGACTGTACAACACAAATGCATATTAATAAAAAAAAGTTTTATTATTTAGTTATTCTTAAGGAGAATTAAAGTGCGATAGGACTTAAAGTGTTATTATAGTTTGCATATTATAGTTTAAGATTGTTAGGGTCATTACCCTGTATTTGCTCTGGGAAGTGGGGGGGGAGGGATAGGGAGGGGGAATTGGGTGGGGGGATGGGTTTTTATGTTTTTTATGTTTAAAATGTATCTGTAAAACTCTTTAATAAAAAAAAAGTTTCAAAAACAATGGCTAAAAATACAATACAAAAGCTCAAATGTACAATGGCAAGAAAGCTGAGAACAAAACCAACCTGAGTAGCGGACTGCTTCTCAATTGCCTTCTAATACTTAGAGAATTAAAAGGGGTCAGGGCTTTGATTGTATGGTTGCAGCTGCCATCTTGTCCTTGGGGTGAGGAGAGGGTGCTGAAATGGCAGCAATTAGCACTTAACTGTGACAAGCCTCCAATAACCTTAAGGATAATTTTATTTATTAGATTTTTATCTCACCTTTATTTCTTTGTAAGTAATTCAAGGTAGCAAACACACACAATATTCCTTCTTCCTCCTATTTTTCTCCATAACAACAGCCTTGTGAGATGGGCTTCTAGGCTGGTTCCTTTGTCATTAGACCAAACTGGCTTTTACAAGTTACTGCATGCAGTTTCTTTGTACAAACCCCATTCTTCCATAGGGCAAAGAAGTGCCAATTTCAGTTATGTGATATTACAACAGTTTGCCTTTTTCTCAGGGATGCTATTGGGAATTCCAGTGAGCTGCCTGTTAAGGTGGGCAGAGCGCTGTAGGCAACTACAATGTGCAATTTGTGTTTTGCAGTCATGAGACGGGTGATGCAAGAGTCCCTAACTCCGTCAATTGCGCCATTTTAATGTTGGGTCCTTTTAATGTCAAAAAAAATCTAGACTTTTTTTTTACAGCAAATATTCGGAAAACCCCACAAGCCTAATTTGCATCATTTCTGTGATTCATCCAGAGGGAAAATTGGGAAAGATTGTACATGCACCACGGCAGTATATGATGCAATCCTATAACCAGATTTTGTTGGTTTTGACACACTGTAAATACCTTTTTCCATAAAAAAAATCTGTTTTGCGTGGAAACGTACACGAGCATGACAAAAGAGAATCCAGCCAAGTTGAGAGTACAAAATTGAAGTTTTGCTACACTCCTACAAAGCAAAAGGGAAAAGTCTTCATCAAAACGCTCTTGCATCCCCAGTGGCCGACAATGATTTTTTTTAAAAAAAAATTATTCCAGTGCCCTCATCCCTCTTATTTATTATTATTATTATTATTATTATTATTATTATTATTATTGGGATTTATATCCCGCCCTATCTCCCGAGGGACTCAGGGCGGCTAACAACAACAAAACTTAAAGGTCTCTGTACAGTAAATTAAAAATAAAATTTGAAATAAATTAAAATAAATTAAAGAATAAAGTTAGAATTGTAAATATAATTAAAATCCCTGTCAGTCTAGGTCAGCCAGGTGGAAAAGGAGTGTTTTGAGGCCGCGGCGAAAGGACTGGAGATCTTGGGCCATCTGAAGCTCAGGGGGGAGCTGGTTCTACAGGGCTGGCGCTCCCACAGAGAAGGCTCTTCCCCTGGGGGTCACCAGCCGACATTGCCTAGCTGACGGTACCCTGAGGAGGCCTTCTATGTGTGAGCGTACTGGGCGATGGGAAGTCGTCCCCGGTAGCAGACAGTCCTGCAAGTATCCTGGGCCTAAGCCATGTAGGGCTTTAAAGGTAAGAACCAGCACCTTAAATCTCACTCGGAGGGCAACCGGTAGCCAATGCAGCTCACGCAGGAGGGGTGTAATATGGGAGTATCGGGGTGCTCCCATCACTACCCGTGCAGCTGCACTCTGTACCAGTTGAAGCCTCCGGGTGGTCTTCAAGGGCAGCCCCATGTAGAGAGCATTGCAGTAGTCTATACGGGAGGTAACGAGTGCGTGGGTGACTGTACGTAGGGCATCTCGGTCTAGAAAGGGGCGCAACTGGTGTACCAGGCGAATCTGGGCAAATGCCCCCCTAGCCACGACTCCAATATGATCTTCAAAACTGAGTCGTGAATCCAGGAGGACGCCCTATTTAGCAAACTGTTTATTGCTGAAAGGGTTTCGAACCATGCAAAGCCCGGTAAAAGCTTCCGTTTTTCGACTGCCCGATTACCATTAAAACTCAGGGTCAGTTTGGGGGGGGAAAACGCCCTACGAGATCGGGACACTTGGAAAAAGTTCTAGAGGCGGACTGAGCGTCTTAAACAAATCAGATTAATTTTGTCCCTTACCAGCCGCCGTCTGACGTCATTTCTTTCCCCTCTTCATTGGGTGAAACCATAGGGCCAAGGAAGGGGGGGGAGGAAATCATCCCGGAACATGGTTGCGTCCAGGCGAACATTTTCTCCGCGAGGTTTGCTCAGTTGACTCCCCCGCAGGTAGAATCGCTGCGTTTGTTTCGCTTGCGTGGCTTTTGCGCGGCTGCCGCTGCTTCGCGTGCTTTGCTAAACGTTTCCCTCCGCGTATCATTTCTGCCCTCGATTTTTAAAAACTGGCATGCATTGTTGTTGTTTTTTTTTTTAAAAAAATTCTTTAAAAAAAATGCATAACTTGAATAAGTTTTTTCTTCCTTTCTTCCGCTTGCTTGCTATCCTAAAAAAAAGCTCACGTGGACAATTGCAGGCGAGCTTGGAGGGCCAGAAGCGCCTGCAAACGCCGAGGCTGCATTCACACAACCTGGAAAGAGAGCAAACCCCGGGGGTTGCATTCGCACCAGCTGCAAACCTTGGTTAGTTCCAGGGCGATTTAGTCTGCTGGGCGTGAATGCAGTCCAGCCAGTTTAGGTTTTGGATTATTGCGCAAATCCCCAGAAAGGGGGTTGAGTGAGCATCTTGTGTGAACTGGGCCCGAGCAGCGTGATCATAATTGCTAAAGGCCGGGGTCGGGAGAAGATCCACAGCTTTGTGATTAGGAGGCCTAATTCCAAGAAATCGTGATGAAATCCTGTGCTCCTCTTATTCTGCAACTTAAGCCAGTATCCTATAGTCACCCCCGTTCTGGTTTCCTGCATGGGGGACAAAAATTCCCAACTAGTGAGTTCAGAGCCGTGACCCAAAAACATACATTATTGGTAAAAATGCATGTTTGATATAATTTTGCAATCAGCCAAGGAACTTTGGTTGCAGTGAGGGGGATGAAAAATAGAAAATGGAAGAAAATTGGTATTAGCTGGCTTTGGCTTTGTTGGAAGAAAAATAACATAGGATTTAAGAATTGTCTGAAACGAGAACTGGGAAAGGAGGCTGCAGTGACTAAGCCCATAATGTGGCTTGTTGATCTAGTCATCAGGGTTTATTTAACATGATGATTTGGTTTCTGCAGAGCCAGCAAAGACTTGTGCAGGGATGGTTAGCTTGCTAACTTGCTGTGTTCACACAACAGTTTCATGTCGTTTCTGGGTCATGTCTTGCTGACCACCACAGTACACTGAGGCACCAGGCTAAAAACCAGGAAACTTGAGTTCTCATCCCACTTTAGGCATGAAAAACAGCTGGGGGACCCTTCCTCTTTCTCTGCCCAACCCCACCTCACAGAGTTGTAGGGAAAAGAGGAGGAAGGAGTATTATGCAGTGCTTTTTTTGTAAAAGAAAAAGGTGCTGGAACTCACACGTCATACAACCTGCCTTGCCTACCCTACAAGGTTCCATCCAAAAAAGGTGCTGGAACTCCGTTCTGAGCGTTCTATGACAAAAAAGCCCTGGTATTATGTATACAGATAGTCCACGGCTTACAACCACACTGGAGCCCAAAATTTATGTCGCTGAGACATTTGTTAAGTGAGTTTGGCCCCATTTTGTGACCTTTCCCACCACCGTTAAGTGAATCATTGCGGTTGTTAAGTTAATAACACGGTTGTTAAGTGGATCTGGTTTCCCCAGTGACTTTGCTTGTCAGAAGGTTGCAAAAGGGGAACTCGCCTGGCACACACCCCCAGACACTGCGACCGTCGTAAACACGAACCAGCTGTCCATTTATGAACCAGTTGTCCAGCGTCTGACTGCAAATCACAAGACCGTCTGGGGATGCCCCAACGGTGGAAAAAAATGGTCGCAAAGTCACTTTTTTAACAGCACCGTTGTAACTTCGAACGTTCACTAAACAAAACTGTTGTAAGTCGAGGACTACCTGTATTTGCTGCCTTGAGTTATTAGACAGACAGAATGAGGAAGGAAGGAAGGAGTGGCAAAAAAAAATCTCAAACTAGAAACGCACCCAAGGAGAGAGAGCATCTTACCCAGACGTGCAGAAGCAGAAGCCGCAGCTGGCTGTGGCTGACCCGCTTCCAAGCAGGTTGTGTGAACGCAGCCTCAGAGGCTGCTTCCGTCACGGCTACCTCATCGCCCGCCTGCCTCCCTCCGCCGAGAGAAAATAACGGGAAGGTGCCGATTGGCCGAGCGCGCCGGAGCCTCCCCGCGGCTGCCGGGTTGCGCCGCGCCTCGCCTCGCCGGGCTCCGGGCTCGGGAAGGGATGCGGCGGGGCGCTGCGCCCGGCTCCCCGCGGGGACAGCATGACCCGGCGCGATCGGCTCATGAAGGGAAGACCCCAGAGGCAGCCTGAGGCCAGCGCCGACTCCCGGGCGGGTGAGTGGCCGAGGCGGAGCGCGGGAAGGCCGGCGCGGGCGAAGGGATGCGGGGTGGGCGGGGAGGAGGAGGATGCCCGCTGCAGGCGAGGCTGGGGTTGGAAGCCCCCCCCTCCTGGCCGTTCTCCAGCTGGGCTTCGCGGGGCTCCGGGCCGGCGAAAGCGAGGAGGAGGAGGAGGTCCGCCCTTCTCCCACCCTGATGCTTGCAAGCAAGCCGGCTTCTCTAACTCGGGTGCATTGCAGCAAAAACTGCTTTCGGTCGGGGGGGGGGGGCAAATCTGTATCACACCCGCACAAATTTCAGGCCATATTGATGCGGGGGTTGGAGGAGGGGCGTGTGTGTGTGTGTGTGTGTGTGTGAGAGAGAGAGAGAGAGAGAGAAGAGAGAGAGGCGAGAAAGGTGGCCTGGATCTGCCAGCCTGACAGATCCAGAGAGGAGCTGTTCATACAATACACACAACCCCGGGGAGCTGAAATTCATCCATTTACTGGGTTTGTAGCAAGGCAGGTTGGAAAGGAAGAGGCGCTCGGCCACCAAATCCAGAGGTTTTAAAACTAACCAAGCTTCCTCCTTGGTGAATGTCACCATCTTAAGAGGTTGAGTGAAGTGTATTATGTAGTGTGAACCTGGTTGCTGACGTGGGGCTGTTTCTTGTTTTACGGGGCTTAGGCCTGATTTAATGGGATGTGAATTATGCAATGATGCTGTGGGGAGGACCAGAATCGGGGACATCTGGGGGGGCAGACGATGACACTCCAGCGATGTC
Source organism: Vipera berus (assembly GCF_964194415.1). NCBI lineage: Eukaryota > Metazoa > Chordata > Lepidosauria > Squamata > Viperidae > Vipera > Vipera berus. The sequence continues at coordinate 5,400,275 of NC_138212.1, read as the reverse complement.
AATCGCACCAAAGCACCACTTGCTTTTATTGCATTATGTTATTTATTAAATTTATATGCCTCCCATCTCATTCTCCAAAGCCACTCTGGGTGGCTGCATACAATACTTGTGTCCTTATTTTGGCGCCATCGGGGGGGGTTTGCCACAGCAGCCGCTGACCAGAATGCACCAGAATTTGAACACACAACCCTTCCAAGCAGGCTATGGGGGATTAATGCTCGAATGAGCTGGGGTACAGTATCTCTGGTCAGCCCTATTTATAGATACCCTTTTTCTGAATTCAGCCCTGCCATCCTCCACCACTGTATCCCAATTCCTTGCAGATTTGCTGAGAAATTCTGCACTGCATGCTGGGTTCCCACAAAGAAGCTCCTGAACAATATTTGAAGGGGGCAGACTGACTCTGCAGATGTGAGCTAGCTATGGCTATGATGGGCTGCCTTGAGTATTATACAGTAAAGGCAGTCCTCGATTTATGACAGTTGGGAACAGAATTTCCAATGCTAAGCAAGGAATTTGTTAGGGTGAGTCATGCCCAGTTTTACAACCTTTTTTTGCCACAGTTGTTAAGCAAGCCACTGCCATTGTTATGTGAATCATGCGCTGCATGAAGCGAATTTAACTTCCCTCATTGATTTGTTTGGTGGAAGCCGTTTGGAAGGCCGCAAATGGTATTCAAATAATCTGGATTCTGTGTCAGTTTAAAATACATGCCAGATGCCAAGTGCTCATGTTTAAAGACCTAGTAGCTCCAATTGACACTGTGTTAAAATCCACATGAATGCTAAAACTGAGCTCCTGTGGACTTCAATGGTGTTTCTCAACCTTGGCAGCTTGAAGACGGGTGGACTTCAACTCCCAGAATTCCCCCAACAGTGTATGTGATTCTCCAATTCTGGGAGTTGAAGTCCACCTGTCAAGTTGCCAAACGCTTTCCTTAGCAAGTTATACAAACCAGGCCCTTAGCTTATGGATCAGTATATTCGGCAACATTGTGCACAGAGACAGTATTATGTGAAGACAGCCATAGAGATATTCAGAAGTTACTTATTTCAGCAAACTTTTAGTGGAATTGAAGATATGTCGTGATGTTGGGCACCTTAAAGCCTGCCTCGCATTTCTAGACAGGTTGCAGCTACTGCCTAGAAACTGCAATTCCAATATCTGCAGTTTTCTCTGGACACCTCAAAACAATCTAGTCCAAGAGCAGGCTTCCGGATTTTTGGATTTCAGCATCCTCTGGCCATCTTCCACCAGCTTGGCCACCGGCAAGGCATTTTGGGGGTTGTAGTCCACATTTCATGGCTTCTGCATATGTGGATGCCAGGGTAGAAATGTAGAGAGATTTCCAGCTATGCACAATTTTGACTTAGAAAATGGGGTCCCTCCAGTTCTAGAGAATACTTTCATCTCGGGTTGTTCGAGCCCCAATTTTTCTTGTTGACCCCCGCTCTCCCTCTGCTCAAGAGCAGCCCATAATCCCGTAGCTGAACACTGGTAGCCCATCTCATTTCTCTGTCAATAGACTAGTTTCTCCTCTCCGGCCTGTATTCCAAACAGGTTACCATGGCAACTCCACACTGATGCCAAGCTGAGCAATAGCAGAATCACGGCCGTAATTGGATCCCAGGGTCTTGTGATGCAGGGACAACCCCTGGGGGAACCAAGCTATTGAAATGCGGCTGGTTAATGGAGGTTTAATCTAGACACCACCAGACGACTCCATACCAAACCTAAGCTAGGTTTACAAACGGATTTGCCTGCTGATGCGTAATCATGACGGTTAGTTATGGCGTGGTTGGGGGGGGTAAGTAGGAGGGGAAGAAGGAAACGAGTTGATTTGTTACGGGTGATCGAAGAAAGGGAGATTGATCAGTTTGCTTGGGACCAAATTGCATTATTTTTTTTATTTTATTTTTTATTTTAATTCCATTTATATCCCGCCCTTCTCCGAAGACTCAGGGCGGCTTACAAGCTTAGCAGTAGCCTTCATTCTATGTATATGCCTGCTTATTAGGGCATTATAGGTAGTCCTCGACTTACAACAGTTCATTTAGTGACCTTTCAAAGTTACAACGGCACTGAAGAAAAAAGTGACTTATGACCCTTTTTTCTGTTCCGCACTTTGCAGCATCCCCAGGGTCACGTGATCAAAATCCAGACACTTGGCAACTGGCTTGTATTTGTCACGGTAACTTATCAACGGCAGTGCTTCACTTAGCAACTGTGGCAAGGAAGGTTGTAAAATGGGGCAAAACTCACTTAAGAAATGTCTCACTCAACAACAGAAATTTTGGGCTCCATTATGGTGCTAAGTCAAGGACTACCTGTACAATACGGAAGTTTGGGTTTTCTTATTTTCTGCTCCCCCCCCAAAAAGCAAATGATGGAATAGATCATATTTCAATATAAACAATTTTCACCTGATACGATGAATCTTATATTTCCCCCCACTATGTGTGTTTTATTGTGCTTTTCTTCCATGGTCAAACGTTTCAGTATAGCCTAAATTGGCAATCTGCAATTATTTATGCAGTGAGTAAAATTAAAATTTAAAAATCAACTTCTGTTAAATACAAGGCGTCCAAAGTGTGCAAAGGATATTTTATTCTCTAGGGATAATCCCTTGTTTAGTGACCACCATTGGGACCAGCAATGTGGCTCATAGCAAAATAGGCGCTAAGTAAAACTACAGCTATGGTTAGTTTTGCTTTACAAGGAATCCTCCACTTACAACCGCAATTGAGCCCACCGTCTCAACTGAAAGTCACAATGGTTGCCAAGTGAATAACTACATGACTACACCTGATTTTACGAGCCCTTGTTTTGCAGTGGTCATTAAGCAAGTATGGCAGTCACTAAGCAAACCCATTGTTTGCCCTTGGGCTGTTTTGTCTGGAAACCAGCAGTAAACACCAGTTTCTAACAAAAACATTGTTAAGACCCAGTCAGGTTACATGAATGCTGCAGTCGTAAATGCAGGCTATTTCTCCTGAGTGCCCAAAATGTGGCCACATTCTGCAGGGCATGGATGAGGGGGTAAATGTCAGATCTTCAAATCCGTGTCACATGTCCCGTTTTCAGGGTCCATCCAGTGATGGGATTCAGCCAGTTCGCACCGCTTCGGCAGAACCGGTAGCTAATTTTTTTGTTGCCCAGGCCCAGAATGGACTTCTGGAAGCTTCATCCACACAGAGAACCGGTTGTTCCCATATTTGAATCCCACCACTGGGTGCGTTGTAACACTGCACGGCTGCTAAGCAACCAGTTGTAAGTCGAGGACTACCTTTACAAAGCTGAGTAGGTGGCCAATATGAAGGCTGTTCCCAAAGTTACTTTTTCCATCAGTGTTGAAAGTGCAAAGAGTCACTAAAAGAGGCAGTTGCTAAGCAAGGACCTGCCATCTCTGCTGGATTTCTGGTAGTTAGTGAGATAATTTTCACGCATGTGTCGTTCTCCGATGAGCGCAAACGGGAGAGGTAAAAGAAGGCCTGTTTTGCTTAGGGCCGATTTGCTTTTTGAAAGGATGCATAAAGCTGTTTAAAACTGAGCCTGACTCCCCCCCCCAATTCCCCCCTCCCCATTTTATTCTCTTCCCTCCCAACCCCCCTGCCTGCAGCTTATCTTCTCACTCGACCAACCCTTGTCCTCATGCTGGAAAGGGGGGAAGAGCCCTGTGTGAGCAACAGCAAGAACGGAGTGGGGAGCAGCCCGCTGAATAGCAGCGTTGCAGGTAAGGAAAGGTGAAGAATGTGGGTCATTTATTGTTTGCCGAAACAGCACGAATTGCGTTTCTCCGAACGGTGCAAATCCAAAATCACAATCAAACCCTGCGTGCATTCTTTTGGATAAAACAGTAAATAAATACTTTTTTTAAAAAAAATCCCTCCATTGAACTTCTGCCTAATGTCCAGTATAGATAATCCTCACTTACCGACTGTAATTGGGATTAGGAACTCTGGTCACTGAGCGACAGTCATAAAGCGCAACATCACGTGACTGCATCAACTTAATGATGGCAGCTCCAGCTGTCGCCCATTGCTGTCGTTAGGCGAATCCTACACAGTCGCAGCGTCCCACAGTCGCCGAATCGCCGTTTGTGACCTTCTCCCAGCTTCCCTATTGACTCTGCTCGTCTGGGGCCAGCAGCGAAGGTCACAAATGGCAACCAAGAGATGCCACAACCGTCATAAACACTGCCAGTTGCGAAGCACCCAAATTCCAATCGTTTGGATGTTGCGGTTGCAAGGTGATTGCCAAGCTGATGACCGAATTGTCATCACCGACAGCCACAACTACGAGAATCCATCATAAAACCTTCTCATTCAGTGCCAACTTTGACCAAGTTGCTGGATAAGTGGTCGTTAAACGAGGACTGCTTATATTCCACCTGCAGAATAGCTGGCAGACAAGAGAAGGAGCTTGAGGCAGGAAAATGGGACGCTTGGTGAGGAATCCTCTCTCTATATTTTTTATTTTTCTTCTCCCTTCCTTCCAGATTCTCAAGCCTTGAAAGAGAACGCCAAGTCACCTTCGCCCCCGGCTCTGCCTTCCCCATCCGCCACGGAGTCTCCCAAGCCAGCCCGTCCCCGCCGGCGGCGCCCTCCGGCTGTCCTGCCCTCCGACCGTCCCTATCAGTGCAAAGACTGTGGCAAGCGTTTCGTGTACCGCTCCAAACTGGCCACCCACCAATGGACTCACTGCGCCGAGCGCCCCTACAAATGCCCTGATTGTCCCAAGAGTTTTAGTTACCCATCCAAGTTGGCTGCTCACCGACGTACGCACACCGGGGAGCGCCCCTTCCCCTGCTCGCTGTGCCCCAAGCGCTTCGGACACCGCTCCAAGCTGGCCGCCCACCAGTGGATCCACACGCCGGAGCGCCCGTACAAATGTGCCGATTGCCCCAAGAGCTTCTGCTATCCTTCCAAGCTGGCCGCCCACCGCCGCACGCACACGGGGCAGCGGCCGTACCCTTGCAGCCGCTGCGGGAAGAGTTTCTGTTACCCTTCGAAACTGGCCGCTCACCAGCAGATCCATGCAGCCGCCGCAGCGGGACGGCCTTATCCGTGCATGCGCTGCAGCAAGAGTTTCCGGCAATTGCGCAACCTCACTCTCCACCAACGGGTGCATGAGGAGGGAGAAGTAGGCGATGATTTAGCCCAGGACAAGAGCCACAGCAGTGGAGACAGGTCCTAAGGAGGAACACTGGCCTCTGTGAGGGCACAAGGGGGGGAAACGTGGATAATTTGCAAACTTGGTAGTGGTGGGAACTTTGTAAATAATGAAAGGTTGTGGTGGAAGTCAGGGGTAGCAGCGTAACCTCCAGCAACCCATAACTTCTGTTTTCGGCTTTGATGGCAAAAGGCCAAATGACAGGCTCCCCTCCAGAGGTCACATTGTGCACACCGTGCTGAAAACTGTCCTAGTAGCCTTGTTTCTGCAGTGCCCCATGGCCTATTCTACAACCTTGTTTAAGTTATGCAGACTTGTACATCTTTGAGGTTCGTTTTGCTTCATTTTAACCTTCTGGGTCTTAACAAAACACAATCCTGCCACTCCATAGTCCCCATCAGTTCTGTGCCAGCGGAAACAAAACCACGGTCGAGTTTCTCACACTAATCACATTTAGAGAAGTGAACGCCTGCATCGAACCTCAGTCAGCAGAACGGAATCTTGTTATGTGCCTTGCACAAAAGGAGAAGCCTCTGTCTGTGGCTGTGCGTAGTTTTGTTGTATGCTCAACCGGTGCATGCTTGTGTCAGAATGTGGAACTCGGCACACCTGTAATCCAAGGGTCTGTAAACTTGCGGTATCTGCATTGTGCATTATACAGGGGCTGTGTTGCAGCTGCCTTGACCAGTCAGCCTTTGGCCATGGAAATTGGAGGTTTAATATGCATGAGCACATCGTATCCCCTTGGGCATGAGTTGTGTCTACTTTTAAGAAGGAAGTCTCTGATTTTTACACAACAAAAGCCGAGTCTGACCACGTGGCAATTGGTGAAATCTGCTGGCGGGATCACTTAAGACACACATTCCAGGAAAGAGTAGGCAACAGTTTATGTTGAAAGGGTTGTAGAAGCAGAAAACTGATTTTGCAAATTCACATGCTGTCCAGGTTTGTAGATCAAAAGGTGCCTCTGGTCACTTCAGGATTAGTGTGGGTGGTGTGTTAAGGGTGGGCAAGTGCATCAGAAGCACTCAGAGAAAGCAGATTTTACACATGAATTTCTCAGGCTAAAAGGGGCTGTATAATTTTATTTTCACCATGTAGTACACACAATTTTATAGCCTGCTTCCTTGTTACTCCTGTGTGTTTGGTTTACTGTACCACATACCTAAAGACTCTGGAAGCTTCTATTTTGCCCACATTGTTGAATATTAAGTTCCCTCTTGCGATTCTTCTATCCACCTGTTTCTCCCCCATGCTCTTCTAGACCCAAGTCTGTCTTTCACTACTGTCCACAATGAATACACAATCGCTATGAAAATCCAATACAAGTAGTCTTCAACTTACGACAATTGAGCCTCAAATTTCGGTTGCTAAGCGAGACATTTGTTGAGTTTTGTCCCATTTTGCGACCTTTCTTGCCACAGCCCTTAAGCGAATCACAGCTCTTAACGTTAGTAACACGATTGTTACAAGTGAATCTGGCTTCCCCATTCACTTGCCTGGTCAGAGGCCTCAAAAGATACGACCCCAGCACACTGCAACTGTCATAAATATGAGTCATTTGCCAAGCATTTGAATTCTGATCACGTGACCACGGGGAGGCTGCAACAGTTGTGTGGAAAAAGCACACATCATTTGCTTCAGTGCTGTTGTAACTTGGAACAGTCGCTAAACGAACTGTTGTAAGTCGAGGACTACCTGTAATGTATCTTCCCACTTCCCCACAAACTAGCACAGACGGATTCCCCATAATTAAGGGAAGGCGTTTCAGTTGAGATTTTGGTGAAAGGCAGGTGGAAGTACGTGCGACTAGTCTGTTTGTAGACGATACTTTAAAAAAAAAAAAAGTAAAGCTCCGTTAGATGCTGGAGTTTTTGTCTTATTTTTCTTGGGGGGAAAATAATAAAATAAAATATAAAAGCAAGCACATTTTAGAAATTAAGGTAGGCTTGGCCCATGTGAGAAAGGTTGGGGTTTTAAGCCAAGTCACAGAGGGCAGGTCTAGCATGATCTAGAAACGAATCTAGGTCTATATAGGTACTCCTCTTGTCCACAATGGAACCTGCCCACGTTCGTAAGTTGGGTCATCACAGGGCCAGACTCATTCGTTACCTTTTTTTCCTGTAGCGGTTGTAAAGCAAATCCATTGTTTGCTATGAGGTGTTTTTTGCAGAAAAGCCAGAAGCAAACTGCTGGGTTTTGGCAAAAAAAAAAACAAGTAGTAAAATGTGGTCACGTGATCATGAGATGCTGGAAATGGTCATAAATGCGGGTCAGTTGTCGAACATCCAACAATGAGGTCCTATGACCCCGGTGGGAGGGAGAAGTGGCCATCGGAACTTCAGAACCAGGTCATGAGTTCCTTTGGGTGGGTCTGTCGTAACTTTGAACAGTCACTAAGCAACTGGTTATAAATCCTAGGACTACCTGCATTTCCCCAAGCCCCATTTCTGCAAATCAGATGGCAAAGGCAGAGACAGAGGGCACCATCTCTTTTTGGAAGCTTACAAAGAGTGAGTCATTTTGCTAGAAATACTCGGCTTAATTAAGTGGACAACAATCTGATCTAATAAATTCTCAGCTTTCCTGGCTGATGCTTAACACTAAAGGCATTAGTCCTTGACTTATAATAAAAATCCCAGAGCACTCCAGCTTAGGCCTCTTACTTAGCAGTTTCAACTTATACTTGTTTTATTTTAAAAAAAGCAATATACTGTACACTCAAAAAACCCTGATCCTAACCCTAAGACGTATCAACGGTATGTTCTGCTTACTTCTGAACACTGTTATTGTTTGTACAGCTTCTGAAAGTTGCTTAAACATCCATCTGGGACTATATGAACAAGACAAAGCCAGGGCAGAGAGGAAATAAGAGTACACAGGTTGGAAGATCTTACTGTGCAGTATTTTACTTTCAACCTTTTCTGCCCCAGTTTTGTTTCGTTGCCTCACCTGGAAGAATTTGAAGCCGTTTCAGAAGTGCCTCTTGTCATCTGAAACACCAGAATCTTGTAAAATATTTAAAGGCGTTCTCACCAAGAGAATAGGAGCCCTACTTTGAGGTCACAGAGGAATATTACCTTTCCCGGGCAGTATCGATAAGTTCTTAAAAGATATCTCCTGGAGACTTGCATCTTGTTTTATTAAAAACATTTAACATGATATAGGAAAGGAGAACAAGAATACATCCCGTGAAGTTTTGTCGCCGTTGCCAGAACCTCAGAACGACTGCTCAATCAAGGTGTAAATTCATAGAAAACAAGCCCTTGAGTGGAACACGGACTGTGCAGCAGTAAAACATTGAGCTAGTTGAGCTGCCACGGCTACTCCTTCCTCCTTACAATTTAGCATCCGAGTGTAGCAGCTCTTAAAAGAGACACATGCAAATTCCTTTTGCACTCTTTTTAATGTGCTCGGAAAGCTAATTTCTTGACACAAGTCTCCCCATCCTCTTGAGACCAAGAATATGGTCTGTAACAGCCTTCTCCAATCCCGGCCCCTTCAAGACCTGCCAATTTTCATTCCCAGAATTCTCTGTTAACTACTAGAATCACTAGGGCGTTCTGGGAACTGAAGTCCACCAACTGCTAGGTCCTTTTTTTGGGGGGAAGACAGGTCTACATCATCTGTGCCAAGGAAACCCACTTTCAAGATGAAAAGAACTGAGCACACTCCCATCCAAAATGGAGCATTAGTTTAGCCACTCCTTATCTGGACATGTTTTGAATTGCCAGGATAACAGATGAGAGGGATGAATGTGCAGCCAAAATTATTCTACCTCTTGATTTAAAAAGAAAAGAAAAGAAAAGCGGTAAGAAGGAGAACTTCCTCCTCAAGTATCTCCCTCCTATTTATATGGTTGAGAGTTCCAGCACAAAAAACAAAATTCAGGCTCCAGGGAAAATCTCTGGCTTCCATCTTGGAATCTGGATAAAAATCTGCTGGAGGATAATTACTACACTTCAACGGACAGATGTCTCAACAAGAGATGGGTCTCCAATTCTGCAGTGCCCATCGCAAGTTAAACAGTCCCACAACTGATTTAACACTTTTCCTGTGGTTAAAGCAAGGAAGTAAGAGCTAAGAGTAGAATGGCTGGCTTGATTGCAAATATAGAACTGGGAAAGAAAGAAATCAGCTGTAAAAACGAGGTAGATTATTCAAGAACACAAGACACCCCCCCCCCCCTGAGTCCAGTTTACAGCAACTGAAAAGTGAGGAGGAGCGTGGACTTTTGGGAATGGGATATCATTCTGAAACGGTCTTAACCTTAAAAATGTTAAGATGTGTGGACTTCAGCTCCCAGAATTCTGCTGGCTAGGGACTTCTGAGAGTTGAAGTTCACTCATCTTAAAAAGTTCCCAAGGTTAAGAAACACTGCTTTGAAAAGAACATATCCAAATGGTGTCATATTTTTCCCTCCAAAATAAAGAGAGAAAAAGATAGTAGACCAGTGGGCAAAACAATTCATTGTGAAACCTAACAACGCTCTGCGGAGACGAACAATTCCATCGTGAAATTAATAAAAGCAGTTTCTTGTTTTCCTACAGAGGAACTTGGGGGGAAAAAACTCACTGAAAATGAAAGGAAGACGTCGGCCACGTGAGCCTGTGTGATACGGCTTAAGCAATCGTTGGGCTTCTTCTAATGCTTCCGTTCTCAACTTTGCTACCATCTTATATCTAGGCCAGGGGTAGGCAACCTCGGCTCTTTTATGACTCATGGACTTCAACTCCCAGAATTCCTGAGTCAGCATAGCTGACTCAGGAATTCTGGGAGTTGAAGTCCATGAGTCATAAAAGAGCTGAGGTTGCCTACCCCTGATCTAGGCCAAACACCCTCCTTTTAGAATAACTGGTCAAGGAAAGTGTTCATTTACTTGACGAAGCCCGTACATAACACTTCTAATCAGAAAAGGGCATTTGTCAACACAAGTCAGGATTTTTTTTTTGGGGGGGGGGGAGGATCATGGGATACCATGTTTCCTGGGTGTTGTTGTTTTCTAAAAAAAAACGTGCACATGGAAGGCAGGAATACTATTCGTCAATCTCTGCATTTTTAAAAAAACGAGCTGGGCTTTGTCTGCAGATTGTACGCTGAACAAACAAAAGTTTACCTACGCCAATGATGGGACAGGCCCCCATCTGTACTATCATGAAACCGGAAGCACCCTGGGTTTAAAAATGGACAGGTGTGGTTTTTTTTTCCTACTGCGAAACCCCCAAGCTAACTGCTAGGAAACCAGGTTTGCTGCTGTAAGGATTCAGTGTATGAAGAAAGACATTTTCATAAGGAGAGGAAAAGATGCTCAGCCAGAACAATGCCCCTGGGAAGACAAAGAAGAGAAAGAGGACCACCAGTACTAGTGAGAAAGGCAAGAAATGCAAAGGCGTGGGAAAGATTTGTGAATTTGTCTCTGTACATTAACTTTTGCCTTTGTTGAACTCCGGGCTCTAATTTTAAGGGAACGCCTTCTCCATTCTGGAAGATGACTCTAGCCCTGTTCCAGAAAAGCCCACAGCAAAGCATTGCTTTGCAAAAGCAGACTTATCTTCTGACATGATCTGGTGGAACTGGGTGGTGGTGGGGGAAAAAAACGTAACCAAAGACCATCCAAACCACCCGTGTTGGGAGGGCTTAAAAGGAAGGCAATTTCTCCAACAGGAGTGCCCTACTTCAACTACCCAGGAGGCTAAGGACTCCCCCCCCCCAAAGAGGCGAATATACATTATCTACAAACTCCAGCAGGGATCCTCCTACACACGTGGCACCACGACGTACGGCTGGTGGGGAATCAGCTTCTGCCGGTCATTGCAGTTGTAGATCCAACGGGGACGCACGAAGGAAAGGTTGGGGTTCTCGTTCAGAGCCTGAAGCCAAAATTAGGAAGGAGACCATGAATAGTCTCAGCCTATTTGTAGACTGAGCCAGCTGAAGCTGGCTAATACTGGCATTCAGATTCATATTTTTCTCCTCCTTTTACGGAATCTCTTTTTGGAAACTTCATCCCGTGCACCAACTTAAAGAGTTATTAGTACAGCAGTGTTTCTCCTCCTTGGAACTTTCAGATGGATGGACTTCGACTCCCAGAATTCCCCAGCCCGTGTTGAAGTCCACCCATCTTAAAAGTCCCCAAGGTTGAGAAACACTGCCGTACAGTGCAATGGCATAACTTCGTAGGCCTCCTCCAATTTGTTCAATGAAAGAGGAGTCCTGCAAAATTTCCCCTATCCCCATCTCGCCCTTTTTTCTCCTCTCAACAATTTCATTGATCCTTATCTGGCGCCAATTTAGCACTGACTAGGTTTTTGTGTAAAGAGCAATAAATCTTCTGAACTGCAGTTCAACATCTAGTCTTGACTTTTTTGCTCCTGACGTTAGCACGGTTCCTAGCCACCAGAAGACTGGGTAACCTGCTCATGTAAATTTGACAATTCCACAAAGGTCTTCAGAATTGTAACACACATGGTCCTATCGGTCTTATTAAACAGTTTCAAGACCTGCCCTTTGGGGCTAGTTCCCTGAAGCCTGAAGAGGCCAGCTCACCTCGTCAAACGTGTCATCCCATTCTTGAGCCGTGATCACGTAGTTTACATGCTCGTTCATGTAGTCCTTCACTTCCCTGCAAGAAGTACGCTTTTTAGAGAGAGCCCTCTTTTTCTCTACAGATAAGAAAGCATCTAGGACACGAAGCCTTTGAAACAGAGTTGATTTGGCACCAAGACTAGGACAGCATAGACCCATTTCAATTCCCGCCTTTCGTAAAAAAACATATTCAAAAATGGGGCCATTTTTAATCCTATTTTTCTCTCTCTAAAATTATGTACATATGAAGGATTGCTGATCTCTGGTGGTCCCTGCCTGTCGAATCAGACTGGGAACAGGAGGGATGCTCCATGTCACTTTGGTAAAAGAGTGTGGCCTTATGGGACCTAGATGTATGTGCCTTCTTAGCCACAGCATTTGTCCTTTGGAAAAATTCCGCCATGAGGTTTGGATGATCTCAACGGTTGGCTTCCTAGAAGTTCTTAAAAACCCAATTCTTTCTACAGGCTTTAGATATGGGGTAGAAATTTTCATCTACTTTCTTTGGGTGAAGAGTTGTTTTTAGATAAAGGTAAAGGTTCCCCCGCACACGCGTGCTAGTCGTTTCCAACTCTAGGGGCCAGTGCTCATCTCCGTTTCAAAGCCGAAGAGCCAGCGCTTGTCCGAGGACATCTCCGTGGTCATGTGGCCGGCATGACTAGACGCCAAAGGTGCACGGAACGCTGTTACCTTCCCACCGTAGTGGTCCCTATTTTTCTACTTGCATTTTTACGTGCTTTCGAACTGCTAGGCTGGCAGAAGCTGGGACGAGTAACAGGCGCTCACTCTGTTACACGGCACTCGGGATTCAACCCGCCAAACTGCCGACCATCTGATCGACAAGCTCAGGGTCCTAACCCACTGAGCCACCGCATCCCTTTTTGTTTTTAGATATAGATAGAGAGAGAGAGAGAGAGAGAGAGAGAGGAGATACATAGATAGATATAAAGATAGGTAGGTAGGTAGATAAATAGGACAGCCAGACAGACATAGATAGATAGATATAAATATATAGGCAGCTTTTATAGTTATAATGCAGCAACCCATTTAGGCAGTGGGAAAGTCCTACAGCAATGATCTTGTAAAAACTCACCCATTAAAAGCTATGATGTAGCGATTCAGGAGACGTCGTTCCTGAGAAGGGAATTCACCATAAAGGAAGAAGCATTTGCCGACAAACAGATCTGGAAAGGAAAAGCAAAGTTCCCAGAGAAGTGGAATGAAGACAGGACAATCCAGTTCTCTAATCATCAGAGCCAATTTGATCTAGTGGCTTAAGGCAGCAGGCCAAAGATCAGGAGAAGGTGAGGTTTTAGCCCTGCCTTAGGCACGAAAGTCAGCCAGGTGACTTTGGGCCAGTCACTCTCTCTCGGCACCTTACTTTAAAAAAATGCACCACTTAGCAATGGAAGCTACAGTCCCAACTGTGGTCGTAAGTCGGGGACCACCTGTATTAGATACTGATTATTTAGCTAAAGAGTAATGGACCAAAAACCCACATATTGGAACTGAGATTTATTTATTTTATTTATTTTAATCCCATTTATATCCCGCCCTTCTCCGAAGACTCAGGGTGGCTTATAATCAATGTGCTTAGCAATAGCCTTCATTCTATGTATATGCCTGCTTATTAGGGCTTTCGCCCCCCCCCCCCCAGCGGCATTATTACAAAGTCAGCTTATTGCCCCCAACAATCTGGGTCCTCATTTTACCTACCTCGGAAGGATGGAAGGCTGAGTCAACCTTGAGCCTGGTGGGACTCGAACCTGCACTAATTGCAGGCAGCTGGTGTTACTTAAGGATTAAGTAAGTAAATAAATAAAAAGAAATGCCAAACTTCAGGTCGGTTTGGACAAACCTGGAAGTTCTGGGATAGGCTGATCCGGGTCTGCCTGTTCCTCCACATCTGTGTTCTCATCAGTGGAACCCGCGTAGGGGTCACTGTCTGGTTCTGGAACTAGCCTCCGTCCGCCTTGCTGCTTTTTGCGGTGCTCCTCTTCAACTCTAAGCCAGAGGAGAGATGGAATCAGCTTTGGGAAAGGATCCACTACAAGCCCAAAAGGCTTCCAGGCTTCAACCCAGAGAATCTAAGATGGCGGCAAGCTCTAGTGTCAGTTATGAAGTGATGCAGCCCACACGGGAAGGGTCAACTGCAACGGGTATCCCTTGACCAACCTCCTTAACTCGTCATCTGTGTCGCCAGAGCCTTCGTCTCCGTTGTCCTGAAGACCTACGAGGCAACAGAAAGACAGAAAGTAAGCATCAGCCATCTCTTCTATGCCGCCATTGTCAAATGGCTGGGTAAGCTCTTCTGATGATGGGTGGGAAGAAGATGGCCGATTAGCCGTCTCAAACAAGCCAGAGACCTTGATTAGCCTTGCCAACCATCTCCACAAGGTGGGCAGAGAGGCATCTGAACCTTTGGTTTCAACCGCCCCATGCCCCGCTCACCACCAGCCCCACTCCTACCAACAAACGGATTCTAGGGGAGCCGTTATCTCCCTGCATCCCAAAATTACCTGCAAATTTCTCATCCCCGCTGGAAGCCCTTGAATTGTTGTGGATGTTGCTGTTCTGAGAGGTGGTTGGCTCCTCTTCGTCCTCCTCGGAAGACACTCTGGGTGGCACCGCCTGCATTGCTTTGGGGCTGGTGGCAGGCTTAATCTTGTGGTTGGGGCTGGGCACACTGGTTCTCTGGCACAGAAGGACAGGAGCCAATTACAGAGGCACAGAGGAAGGCAAACTCGCTGCAGCAAGGTTTTTTGTGTCTTTTTTTTTGGGGGGGGGAGGCCTAGGCAGGATTTAATGACAACATTTCTTTGTCATTAAATCCAGCACACATTCCTCCTCCTATTTTCCCTGGAATAGGCTGCGAGGAAGTGACTGGCCCAAAGTCACCCAGCTTGCTTTCATGGCTAAGGCGGGACTTGAACTCACAGTTCCTTGCTTTCTGGCCTGCTGCCTTAACCACCAGACCAAACTGACTCTCCTCACAAAAATTCCTGGCATCTTCCCCACAAAGGCAAAACACTATTAAAGGATTACAGCCTTGTGACTTACACCAATGTCCAGGTTGCAAAATAATGGTCAAATCAGATAGGAAAAACCTATAATGAAACTCGCTATATAGCACAGTAACGAAAACATCCCCAAAACCAGGGGTCTTCCAACTTGGCATGCCTGGCTGAGGAATTTTGGGAGTTGAAGCCCACGAGTCATAAAGCCGCGGACAGGAAAGTATTACAGAGGGTGGTGAGCACAGCACAAGACATTGTGGGCTGTCCCCTGACACCACTGGATGACATCGCCAGAGCTCGTTGCCTTGGAAGAGTGAGGAAGATTCTCAGGGATGACTCACACCCTGGACGGTATCTCTTTACTCTCCTACCATCCAGTAGGAGATATAGGAGTATAGCCAGCCATACCAACAGGCTGAAAAATAGCTTTTATCCGTGGGCTGCTAGGCTTTTAAATGGGATATAATCTCTGTGAACTTATGCAGAATTGACTTGGGAGGCCGGTGTGTGGTGTAGCTGGTTCACATGGTGTGGTAGGATGGAGGGTTTGTTGTCACTGTGTGTTGGGGGGAGGGAGCACGGGGGGAGGCTCAGCTAATCTCAATGTACACATGTTGTACTTTGACAATAAAGGTTTATTATTATTATTAATTAAAAGGGCCATGTTTGAGGACCCCTGCCCGAAACAAACACATCTAGCCTACCTGCTGAGGAGTCGAAACTCTGCGGTGTGCAGCTGTGGTCTCCTCCTCGCTCTCCTGTTCCTGTTCGCTGCCGGACGAATCAGGGCTACCCATCAGGTACCTGGGAAAAGGAACCTGCCAATTATAGTTTGAAATGAAGACCGAGTAGAACCTACTTAGCTCCTGTTCCACTGGACAACTCACTGTTTGCAGGGTAAGCAGCGACGGCTACGGTAACAGTCCAGGATCCACTCCTTCCGTACAATGGTGCCCCCGAGCCCTTTCACCTGGCTGTATTTGGGGGTGTTGGCAAAGGCACAGCTAGAAGGAGAAAGAGAGACCCTTGACACGGAGAGATGCCTTGCAATCTATAAGGCACCAGTATGAAACCGGCCAGCTCGGTCTAGTGGTGAAGGCAAGCGAGCAAAAAACCAGGAGACTGGGATTTTTAGTCCTCCTTTAGGCATGAAAGTTGGCTGGGTGACTTTGGGCCAATCAGCAAGAGACAGTGAGTTCTAGTCTCAGGTGAGGGATGAAAGCACACTGGGTGACTTTGGGCCAATCACCAGGTGACTATGAGTTCTAGTCCCGCCTTAGGAATGAAAGCCGGCTGGGTAGCTTTGGGCAAGTCCCTCTTCCTCAGCACAAGACAGTTGGAGTGACAACAGGAGGAAGAAGGTGCGTTGTGTATGTGTGGCACATTGTGTTACCAGGTAGTCCTCGACGTATGACAACTGAGCCCCAAATTTCTATTGCTAAACAAGACATCTGTTAAGTGGATTTTGCTCCATTTCTTTCTTGCCCCGGTTGTTAAGTGAATTTGCTACACTTGTTAAGTTACTAACATAGTTGTTAAGTGAATCTCACTGGCTTCCCCGCTGACTTTGCTTGTCAGAAGATCGCAAAAGGTGATCACATGATCCCGGGACACTGCAACCGTCATAAATACACGCCTGTTGCCAAGGGTCCGAAATCTGATCGCATGACCGTGGGGGCATTGCAACAGTCATTAAGTGTTTAATGTAAGTCACTTTTTTTGGGTGCCGTTGTAACTTGGAAGGGTCACTAAACGAATAGTTGTAAGTCGGGGACTACCTGTATTTATCAAAATAATAAAAGTGGGATATAATAAATAAAAAGAGCAGTAGCACTGGGGGAGATCTTGACCATTGGACAGCAGTGCAAAAGGAAGGCTGTTTAAGGCAGCAAACTTGAGGGGGACTTAAGTTCCAACCAACACATCTATGCACATTTTGGGGCAGCCATGAATGGGAACCGCCCACTGAATAACTGAAATCTTCCATCAGCTCTTAGTTCAAGGTCTTCCCTAACAAATTACACTAATTATTGTCAAAGCAACAGCGTATTTGTGTGGGCACTAACTGCCCAAAGGACACAACTTGGCATTTGCATCATCCGTATCAGACACAAGAGTCATGTCGTTTATGCTATACAAGTTCTCGGCCTCAGAGACATCCGTGTCTGTTTGCTATGGCAGTTTTGAAACTGGAAATTGCCACAGGTCCTGCCCACGCTCTGGTCATTTTGGTGAAGCACAGCAGAGAAAACAAATTTCTTCTTTGTGATGTTTGTTATTAGCAAAATCAAAATAGGAGAACTCACCAGGGCCAATTCGCTGCAGAACAAGTCGTCATGGACAACTTTGTGCAGGACAATTTAACAATTCTATTTAACTGTTTACAATAATTTAAAAATTGTTTTAATCTTTTTCATTCACATTTCATTTTGTTCCTCTCTGGCATTCTTCGAATGATTCTATTCCACTATTCCTTTTGATATTAGTGTAACTCTTGTCCCGCGGCGAACTGGCTGCAGCGAATTGTGGTCGACCCTAGCAAAATTGGTGTGTGTCTGTGTGTGTGTGTCTTTAAGTTCTTCTTTTACCAAAAACAAAGCTGAGGTCTTAGGCTCACCGAGTAGAGCAGGGGTGTCAAACTCAATTTCATTGAGGGCCACATCAGAATTGCAGTTGCCCTCAGAGGGCCGGGTGGGTATGGCCAGGGTGGGTGTGGCCTACTGGGTGGGCGTGGCTAGAGTGCGTATGGCCTACTGGGTGGGCGTGGCCAGCTCTACATCGTTTGCATCAAGGGTGCCTATGGGGGCCTGGGCAGGAGTGGGACAGATCTGAGGGTCTCTGGCAGAAGGAGGGTCTCTGGGCCAGGGCCAAGGCAGTGGGGGCCGTTCCCTCACTGTTTCCAGGATGGCTTCGTGGGCCACATGGAACCACTTCGCGGGCCAGATCCGGGCCCCGGGCCTTGTGTTTGACATGTCTGGAGTAGAGGATTTGAGATTGCAATGGCTTAACTTTCAGGGAGTGAAAGGGAAAAAAAATGCACATTTTAGGAGGGTAGATCCACTGTCACGTACATGAGGTGAGTGCTGTCAGGGGTCCAGTCTGGACGGTACTTGGCCCCCATCTCCAAGGCCTTGTCCCTTAATTCAGAGCGAAAGGGGTTCTGGAAACCGCTCAGCACGAAGACGGTACCCTGTAGGAGTTGCTGGAAAGACCCGTTTGCTGTCTCCTCTAAAGACGGCGTTGGAACAGCTTTCTTGAAAGGTAGCGTCTTCTGGGGAGGAGACGTGGAAAGAGAAACTGCAAATCCACAAAAACAAAACGCGAAGGTCAGGTAAGGAGAAGGCAGGCCCAAATCATCGCTCATTCCTTGTCAAAATCAGACGCCAGCATATAAGAAATTCCCTTCTACCCACAGTCTGTGCTTAAAATCCAACTTCAAGAAAGTAAATGTAGTAACAATATTTACAAATTCTGATGCATTTTTTTTGTCATTTTAACTCGTTCTGTTACTCCCTTTTCCTTTTATGTTAATATTTTAATGTTTGACTCTGGAATTTTATAAAGATAATTTTAAAAAGAAAAAAAGTAAGTAATGTGCTGAAAACACAACTGCTTTCATTTTGTTTCAATACTGCTCAACAGGCAGAGGTGCTTTCTGAGATGGGTGGCCACACCAATAAGAATAACAGAACAACAGAGGGGATCTTGGAGGTCTTCTAGTCCAACCCCCTGCTCAAGCAATAGATGAATAATAATAATAATATTATGTACTGCATGAAATTTCAACTTGCAAGTTTCCCCCTTTCTTCACACACCTTTGTGTTTTTTGGAAGGCGGGTGTGTTACGCGGGACTTATCAGGATTAGCTTTCTTGGTTGCTGATGAGAGACCAGCATTTTCTTTGCTGAACTCAAACTTCCTTTTCACTGGGGTGGGTTCCTGCAAAGACAAGAAAACTTAAGGCTGCAACTAATCCTAAAATACTTGGACAGAAGCCTCTCCCAACTTCACTGGATTTACTTCTAAGACAGATATAAGATTAAGGATCCTTTAGATTGGCTGTAAATAATTCTAGCACCCATCATGCTGCTCTGATCCATGAATGAATCTTGCTCACGTTCCTAGAGAGGCAACATAGTAGATTGTGGAACGGGAGTACAGTAGTCCTTGCTTAACAACAGTAACTGGGAACAGAATTTCTGTTGCTAAGTGACAAGGTCATAAAACACATCATCATATATATGACTGTACAAACCTATGAGGGCAGTTCCAGCTCTTCTAGTTGCCGTCATTAAGCAACTCGTGCAACATCACATGGTGACCATTTGCAACCTCCTCGTTTCTTCCGTTGACTCAGCTTGTCAAAAGCCAACTGTGAAGGTTGCAAATAGACATCACATGAGCACAGGATGCAGCCATGACATAACTGCAAGCCAATCACTGAATGGTTAGACCACAATCACGTGTGTGTGTGTGTGTGTGTGTGTGTGTGTGCGCGCGCCGTAACAGCTGCAACTATGATGGTCAGTCATATGTACCACTTGTTCTGTGCCACTGAAACTTCAAACCGTCACTGAATGGTGGTGGTCATTAAATGAGAAATTTATCTTTGCTTTTCAGCTTGGACAGCAAACTAGGGAGAGAAAAAAGTTGGAATGTGACCATTTGCCCACTCGCGTGGCTTCTATTTTCTCTTCTTTACCTTGAGTGGGGTTTTGGTAGTGGGCTTTTCCACCGCTGATGGTGAAGAGTCAGGAGAAAGAGATTTGTTGGTCTGCAATGAGGCAGCAGCGTAACTGGGTGAAGGCTGGTCATTCTGAGATGCTGCAAGAATAATAATTATCACCGTCATCAGTTACCAGTCTCGACGTGGATATCTATACATACAGAAAACACTGCAGACACTAAAGAGGAGATAAAGCATTAAAACTGACATTTTCAACCGAAACAATTTTCATTTCAAGAATGGCCAAGGGAAGAAGGTAACAGACCTCACTTTATCAGATCTCATTTGATAATAGTGATTAGCGTTGAGAGAACCTTCATTGCAAAGGCAGATCCTCACATATTATCAGCTTCTAAGGAACAACAGAGAAAGACTATCGCCTCCTCTTGCCTGGATGATTAATGGTAACTGTGATCTTCCAACAACCTTTAGGTAGGATAAAACGTGTGATAATTACCTTTAGGAGGGGAGACCAGGGGTTTGCTGGCACGGCTGAAGAAGAGAGCACCGGGTTTCAAAGAGCTGGAATTGCTGTCCTCCTCCTTCACCTTAAACTGGCCCAATTTGGTGACTTTCTGATGCAGGTGGAACAAAAAAGAGAGTGAGATATCCAGATTTCGGCAAAGAAGAGTGGTAAAATACAGGATCATAGATATCGGGTAACTTAAGGGATGCTCACCGGTGAAGCCGTTTTGGAATGCGTCTCACTGCTGTCTGGAGGAGAATGGAACCTCACGAAGGAAAGGCCATAAGCCAGAGACTGAAGAGAGATGTAAGAGGATTCAGATTTAGGCAAATTAGGCAGCCATCAACAATTGTCATTCCGTGCATGCAACTGTTGACTCCTCTAACTACAGACCACATTCCCTCCAAAGCTAGGACAGAAACCAGCTCTGTAACAGAAGGTAGATAAATTTAGGAGTGGCTAATAAATATTAGGAAAAAAAAGACTAGCATTACTGTAGCCTTCTTGGGGCATTGCCCTATTATGGGGATTTCAAATTCTAAAAATTCCCAAGTCCAAGGACATCTGGAAAGTTTCCTGGTGGTCTTAATAAATCAACAGGAAGGTTGACCTATTGAGAGCTTGCAATTTCCTCTTCATAGCCTCCCTTAGGGACAGTCTTGCTTAACATAAATGGCTACTAACTGTTACCTTTTTTTTTTGTCCTACAGTGCTCTTTTGAGAGAAGTTAGCCCACTAGTTAAAATTGCAATTCCACGTTTATATACTTGGGTAAGGGACGCGGTGGCTCAGTGGGTTAGGACGCTGAACTTGTCGATCAGAAGGTCGGCAGTTTGGCGGGTCGAATCCCAAGTGCCGCGTAACAGAGTGAGCGTCTGTTAGTCATCCCAGCTTCTGCCAACCTAGCAGTTCGAAAGCACGTAAAAATGCAAGTAGAAAAATAGGAACCACTACGGTGGGAAGGTAACAGCATTCCATGTGCCTTTGGCGTCTAGTCATGCTGGCCACTTGACCACGGAGACGTCCTCGGACAAGCGCTGGCTCTTCAGTTTTGAAACAGAGATGAGCACCGACCCCTAGAGTTGGAAACAACTAGCACGCATGTGTGGGGGAACCTTTACCTATACTTGGGAATCAGTCTCACTGAAGTCAGCAAGCTTTTTTTCCTGAGTAAACATTCACAAGGTAAGGCTATTAAAAAAAAAAAGAGGATCAACTCGATTTTAACTCATTTAACTATCTACAGACCTTCATCTAGAAAAGGCATAATTATGAACGTCTGAAGATGAGCTTCACCTCACCTCCAGAAAGACTGAATACCCAAAAATTCGGGGTCCCATCTAGAAGAAATTAAATATTCGCTTGTTTGCCTATTCGCTTCTGTTTGCCAGATGATCATCAAAACTGCACGAGATCTACTTTTCTCATATGAGGAACTGACAACCATTTCACCCTTAAAATGCAGTTATAAGAGGCATGGAAACCAAATGACAGGTATCAAACACAAGAGTTGCTAAGGCAGGGGTCTTCAAATTCGGCCCTTTTATGACTCATGGACTTAAACTCCCAGAATTCCTCAGCCAGGCATGCTGGCTGAGGAATTCTGAGAGTTGAAGTCCATGAGGACCGATGTCAATGCTGCTAACATCGAATGTTATTGCTTGGCAAGAGATGAAGAAGCAGCCATTTCATGTTAAACTTGTGTATTGTTTTAAGAGATTTAGTTTAAGGTTGGGAGGGTGGACGAGTAGGATTGCACTTTCAAGGCCATCTCTAACTAAAGAAGATAAGACCTTGGTGGGTTTTCTAAACGGAAGGGAAACTGATTCTTTAATTGGAAAATGTTTAATGACAAAATTAGAAAGGTGGAGAATTGTGTTTTAACATATTATGCAAGAGGCAAAGATTTCAGATTCCAGCTTCCTTCGAGCAAGCATTTGCCGGTGTATTAGGCCAATAAAGGACTTTTAAGGTAAACAATGCCTCAGAGTCACTTGAAACTTGACAACCGAGTTTGAAGACCCCTGCTCTAAAAAGTACCAGCTCTTTATCAAGCTTCTGAGGAAGAGATAAATGCAGCAGTGCAAGGCAGACTCCTGCCAGCATCCCATATAATTTTGTTTCCAAAATGTAAACCTTGGTGTACGGCTGGGTACAAACAATCTTAACTCGGTCCCACTTCCTCTCAGCTGTAGCCTTCACCAGTTTATCTGGCCCAAACATACGGACTCTGTTCAAGTTGGTGCCACTCTTGCTCTCTGAGGGAGACATGAAGGAGGATGTCACCAACAGCACCTGAGGTAGAATGGAAAGCGCTACAATGGAAATCAAGAAACGCATCTTTTTGAAAATCTCTCTCTTACTGAATCCCAGGCTTAATCCAGAAGAGTCCTCCCCAAAACAGCCTAAGAACAAGCAATAGAACATCAAATCAGAATTTTGGGCTCTTGAGAGAAACTGTCACACACAGGGAAAAAATATCACAACACGGACATTAAGCACAGGGGGAAAGCAGAGTCCCTCTTGTTCCTCTAGTGCAGGGGGTAGGCAACCTGGGCTCTTTTATGACTCATGGACTTCAACTCCCAGAATTCCTGAGCCAGCATGGCTCAGATTGGAAACCTCTCCCTTTCCCCTCAGCATGGCTGGCTCAGGAATTCTGGGAGTTGAAGTCCACGAATCATAAAAGAGCCCAGGTTGCCTACCCCTGCCCTAAGGGGACGCTACAGCTTGGAGAGACAACAGGGAAGAGGAGACATGAAAAAATAGTGCATTAAAGTGTTGTAAATCACACTCAAGTGACCACAGGGTTGTAAATGCGGGCTGTTTGCCGAGTGTCCCACATATGGTCATGTGACCATGGAGTGGGGGTGGGGTAGCCATCAGAACTTCAAATCTGGGTTATAAGTAGCTTTTGGGAGGTCGGCCATAACTTTGAACAGTTCTCCAGCTAGCAGGGAGTTCATCTAGGTCAGAGGCAGGCAACCTTGGCTCTTTTATGACTCGTGGACTTCAACTCCCAGAATTCATGGCTCAGCTAGGAAACCTCTCCCTGTCCCCTCAGCCTGGCTGGCTCAGGAATTCTGGGACTTGAAGTCCACGAGTCATAAAACAGCCGAGGTTGCCTACTCCTGCTCTCGTCTTTTTCCTAAACTGCTAAGCAGTCATCCTGTATGGAGCCACACACACCTGTATTCAAGTGATGTTTGGTTTACATTGCTGGAATCCTACTATTTCTGACTGTACATGTTCAAATGGAACAAAAGAAATAGCACCAAACCCCCTTCATTGAAGACTCAAAGAATGCCACTTCTGTGCTGTGATGGCAACTCTCAGACAGTACTGAATTCACTCACCTCGTAATTCTGCTCACTGGAGGAGGCAGAGCTGCCAGCCAGCACTTCCACGAAGGCAGAGCCTTCATTGCCAATATCAATGCTGTGAATCTGCTCCTCTTTTTCAAACTGTGTTGGGGGAGGAGAGTACAGTAAGGAATTGTGGAAAATGCAGGAAAGGAATCCTATAGGCCCAGGTCTTAACAACTGGATATTGATTTAACCAAATATATCCCAACCGTGTATATAAGCCATGCTAACAGCACACAAAACTACTTTATACTAAATCAGGAACAAACTCATTATTATCCAATTTGACTGATTTATTTAAGACAGAAAAGTTTTCCTTTTCCAGCTGCTGCTTTTTCTAACATCTTAACTGTAGCTAATTTTGAGGAGACTGGTGGAGGGCTGAGCACACAGTATTGCTTTGAAGAACAATGATTAACTGCAATAATAATAAATTATGAAGAAATTCCAAATACCACCTGAAAAGCATTTATTTGTGTTATATACATACATACACACAGCAAAAGAGAGGGAAAGTAAAAGCGTTGGGCTTGAAGAACTATAATTAATATGCACACATGTTTCTAACTGCATAAATATGCTTACAGCAAGTTGTCATACTGCAAGTATTATAACAACTACGGACCATGTTTGCGACTGATTTCACCCAGGGACTAGCAAAAACTCACTTGTAATATGACAGAGATTTGCTTTTCCCCAGGCTGGGCAGCCTTCCACTTGCGATAGGTGTCAGCCTTGAGCAGGTTCTCAGCACAATGAGTCTGGGGACAGGAGAAGAGGCTAAATCAATGGCAAGAAAACAATCCTGCTATCCATACATCGGCTTCTTCATTCCTTCTTTACCCCTCCTTCTTTTTTCCTTTCTTCCTCCCCAATGGTCTTAGCCATGGACTGGGTTTACACAGCACACTTCAACTTTAAATCCATCAAAAAGTACCTGCTGCTCTCTTCTGGCATTTCTCAACCTCAACAGCTTTAAGATGCAGATTTTAATTCCCAGAATTCCCCAGCCAACTTCAGGGAACTGAAGTCCACACATCTGAAAAGTTGCTGAGGTTGAGAAACCCAGCGGAGCTCTATTCTGGCTTACAGTAATCCAATGGTCTACTTCATGTAACAGGCTAAAACATATAAAGAACGGTTGCTGGAATCGGGTATGTCTAGTTTAATGAAGAGAAGGACCAGGGGTGACATGATAGCAGTGTTTCAATATCTCAGGGGCTCCTCCAAAGAAGAGGGAGTCAAGCTATTCTCCAAAGCACCTGAAAGCAGGACAAGAAGCAATGGATGGAAACTAGTCAAGGAGAGAAGCAACCTGGAACTAAGGAGAAAATTTCCTGATAGTTAAAACAATTAATCGGTGGAACAAATGGCCTCCAGAACTTGTGGGTACTCCAACACTGGAAGTTTTTAAGTAGACAAATGGACAACCATTTGTCTGAATGATATAAGGTTTTTCTGCCTGAGCAAGGGGTTGGACTAGAAGACTTCCAAGGTCCCTTCCAACTTCTTTCTTTCTCTTCCTTTTATTATTATTATTCAAAACAGAACACCCCAAACCCAGTTTAGTCAGATGTATTATGTTAGCCCAACCCCTCTCTCAGACATCCCTTTTTTCCCTCTTATGACACCTTTTTCCTTCTTCTTCCCTCTCCGTCTGTTCTGGGTTAGCTCCACCCAACACCCCAAGCCCTAAAACCAGTTGAGGGGGATCACAACGACTGGATCCTATTACACCCCAGATGCTCAAGGTCTCTGGAGGTCCTCCGTCCTCCAGGCTCAGGGTTGTCCCAAAGACAACTGGACTTCGTTTTCCCTTGAAGACCTTTCGCTTCTCATCCAAGAAGCCGAAGAAATAAAGCCCAGTTGCCTCGTGAGAGAGAGAGAGAGAGGAAAAGGCACCTTTGGGATCCCAGATTGGCTCAGCCAATCTCAAGGTATACATGGTTGTACTTTGACAATAAAGGTTCATTCATCCATCCATCCATCCATCCAGGTTACGGCTTAAGGCAGGGGTCTTCAAACTTGGCCCTTTTATGACTTGTGGACTTCAACTCCCAGAATTCCTCAGCCAGCCGCGCTGGTTGAGGAATTCTGGGAGTTGAAGTCCACAAGTCATAAAAGGGCCAAGTTTGAAGACCCCTGGCTTAAGGCAATGGTCGGTTTCCCACCCAGCCCGGCGACCACTGCTGGCTTCCCCCGCAACACGCTGGAGCCTAAAGGTAAGCCATTCTGGCTTTGTCTGGCCTAGGTATCGTGGGAAGGCAAGCACGGCTTCGTCGAGTGGAGGCTGTTTTTTTTTCGTACTATTTTCTCCGCCCCCCCCCCAAGAAGCCACCAGGGTGCACCGCCCCATATCCGACTCCCCCTCCGCCCCAGAATGGTTGCCTCCATACCCCCAACAGCCCCATCTCCCCGCTGCCTTGTTCCCCAAACGGACGCCCCGCCCCCCCACACCGAGGAAGCCGCCGCGCTACCGTGTCGGAGCTGCTCGCGGATACCACATGTCGGATCTCGATCTCCGGCATCGCCCCGCCACTTTCTGTCACCCGACGTCACCCGACAGCAAAACCCCGCCAAGCGCCGGAAATGGGCGCTCTACACTCAGCGACGCTCGTCTCTATGGTTCCTCCTGCTGGCCTCCACTCCGCGCGCAAACTCAAACCGATGACGTTCTTCTAAAACGCCGCGCAGTCAGACCGAGCGGGAGGGGTCTTGGTGGAGTGTGGAGGCGGGGCGGGGGGGGGAAATGAAACTCTTGGCGCATGCTCAAATTCGCGCCTTTCCGATCACCATGCTTTTGGCGCTGGAAGCGCGGCCTTTTGCTTGCGCTTCTGCGCATGCGGGTTTTTTTCCCCCCTGCCTTTTTGAGGGAGTTAGTTTTCGAACTTGGGCGCTTTGAGACCTGTGGACTTCGACTCCCAGAATTCCTCAGCCAGCATGGTCTTATTGAGGGATTCTGGGAATTTGAAAGCCACAAGAGTGACTAAGTTTGAAAAACATTGGGAGGGTTTCCCACCATTAGTTGGCAAGAAAAACCTCTAGTTTGGAGGAAGTAAGATAGCCTAGCTAGCCTTATCTCTGAAAAGGCAAATAAGTAACATTTCTTTTTTAAAAAAATCAACAAAAGTAGCAATGCATTATTTCTATGAATCTGGTTATTAATCTAGTACTGACATGTTTGTTACACACACACCATTCCAAATATCCAGACTAGTTAGATTTAGTTATAGTTGTGGGGCAAGGCTCCTTAAAAGAATCCAAATCATAGCTTGGAAGTTCTACATTTTGCATTCTTGATATAGCCAAGAGTTCCTTTAAAATTGTTTACAGTGTAACAATCCATAATGTGGTTTGTTTCATTTGGGTTTAGCATATCCAGTGAACCAATTATCCATCAGTAAACTATATAATTGAAAGGGACGCGGTGGGTCAGTGGGTTAGGACGCTGAGCTTGTCGATCAGAAGGTCGGCAGTTTGGCGGGTCGAATCCCAAGTGCTGCGTAACAGAGTGGAGCACCTGTTACTCGTCCCAGCTTCTGCCAACCTAGCAGTTCGAAACCACGTAAAAATGCAGGTAGAAAAAGAGGGACCACTACGGTGGGAAGGTAACAGCGTTCCATGTGCCTTTGGCGTCTAGTCATGCCGGCCACAAGACCACGGAGACGTCCTCGGACAAGAGCTGGCTCTTCGGCTTTGAAACGGAGATGAGCACCGGCCCCTAGAGTCGGAAATGACTAGCATGCATGTGCGGGGGAACCTTTACCTTTACCTTTAAACTATAATTTATAACAAGATGGATACTGTAATCTCAACATGTCCCACTGTAGGATTCATAACGTTTCTTAATTTTAGTTAATGTTAATGTTGATAACTTTGGGGCTTCACAACCTTTAATGCTCAAGTCTAAGAAGAGCATCCCATTTAATTCCTTGGTGTGACTATTAATATTGTTTCCTCTCCAAAACTGCTCCGAAAACACACATCTTGTTTCAGAAGTCAGTGTTACGGTATGTCTCTTCGGTTTCAGACCCTCTTGGAATTTCTTTAGCTACCATATTTAAGAACTGGGTTTTGTTTGAATCCCTATGTTAGCTGTTGAACCATTTCAGGATTGGTTAACAGCACAGTAAAGTTTTATATACCCAGAAGTTCTTTGCAGACTGGACATCCTCACCCTTCATTGTGAAGGGTGAAAAAGTGACAAGTTCCAACTGCCTTAAGGGCAGTTACAGAAGCAATTGTGCTGTCATTATACTGGCCATTTCCAACTGGGAACAACTATAGCCACTAGAATTGTCCAGTCATCAAGAGGCAAAATAGTGCCAAGATCTTTGAAAACAAAAGCCTTCAAGGCAGGCTCTCAGCACCTGGAACTGCTGCTAAGTTGCCTGCTTGCCCCCAGATTCACAATGAACCTCCACCCCCTTACACATACACACAAATGCACAGTGTGTTACTTTTGGAAATAAAGGCAATCTGAAGAGGTTGTTCTGAATGATTGCAATCTTGGCATCTCCAGATGGCTGTTCCCCCCCCCCCCCATTCCAAGCTGCAGTGAAAGTTTAGATGACTGGGACTTGGTCCCACTGCAAATGGGCTCATTTGTTCTGGACAAAATATGAAGTGGCCATTAGATTTTAGATAAGGAAGCATTCCTCTTTTTCTCTGGCTTTCTTTTTATTTTCTGTGAATTGAAATACAACACCTTGTCTCCCTCACTTGCCAAGCACTAGAGACATTTCAGAAAATAAAGTTGGTTGTGCTCCTTTTGGCTAGGGGAATACAGCCACCTGGCACACAAAGGGGCCCCTTGAGGCCATCAGCAGACAAGGAAGAGTACAGAAAGCAGATAGGGGCTGCCCAGGTTTTAAGTGCCTCTCAAGCCAATCTTGTTTGCTCACTCCCTCACCCTTATGTAATTGGTCCAGTATATATTCCCCCGGCTCAGGATGCTTCCATCTCAGATTCTACGGATCTGCAGATTACAGGACTCACCAACATGGCCTCTTTGTCCAGCCTCAGTGTCCTTCTGGCCACCCTCCTAACTCAAGGTAAGTTTGCTTTGATGTAGTTATGGACACAGCAGTCTTTCTGCTTTACAGCTAGAGTAAAGGCAAGGTGGATGCGTCCAGTCTCAGAGATGTGCTTGTATGCTTGAATGTTTTTACCTTGCTCTAGAGGCCACAGGTTAGAAGATGGGGGAGTCAACCTATTTTCCAAACCACCCAAAGGGAAAACAAGACCCAGTGGATGGAAACTAACCAAGGAGAGAAGCAACCTAGAACTAAGGAGAAATTTCCTGGCAGTGAGAACAATTAACCAGTGGAATGACTTGCCTCCAGAAGTTGTGGGTGCTCCATCACTGAAGGTTTTTAAGAGACTGGACAGCCACTTGTCTGGAATGGTATAGGGCAGGGGTCTTCAAACTCGGCCCTTTTGTGACTCATGGACTTCAACTCCCAGAATTCCTCAGCCAGCATGCCTGGCTGAGGAATTCTGGAAGTTGAAGTCCATGAGACATAAAAGCGCCAGGTTTGAAGACCCCTGGTATAGGGTCTCCTGCCTGAGCAGGGGACTGGACTAGAAAGCCTCCAAAGTCTCTTCCAAATTTATTACTCTGTTATTCTGAGTATGGACTCTAGAGGGGCTACCAAAGACAGACAGCCTCATTTGATGAAGACAAGGAACTCTAGATGGATTTCCTACCTCTTCTGATTCTGATGAAACCAGGGCTTTTTTCTCATAGAACGCTCAGAACGGAGTTCCAGCACCTTTTTTGCATGGAACCTTGTAGGGTAGGCAAGGCGGGTTGTATGACATGTGTGAGTTCCGGCACCTTTTTCTTTTACAAAAAAAGCACTGGATGAAACGCTGAGGTACGGTTTCTCCACACATCTGTTTCTTAAAGGGTGGTCTGATGATCCCTGAGGTCCCCTCAAACCCATCACAGGGGGTCTCCAAAATCAAAATTATTTACTAGATAGGGAAGATCAGGGCTTTTTTATTCATAGAACACTCAGAATGGAGTTCCAGCACCTTTTTTGGATGGAACCTTGTAGGGTAGGCAAGGCGGGTTGTATAACATGTGTGAGTTCCGGCACCTTTTTCTTTTACAAAAAAAGCACTGGGGAAGATATTTGCAAAATTTTAAAATAATGTCTCTCTTTTTTTTTGTTGTTGTTGTTAAAAAATATAGAGGGGTTTTTTTCTGAAAAAACATTTACTTAAAATTTCACAGGCTTTATAGTGGTGCCTTTATATGATTCCATAAATAAATATTCTTTTAAAAAGCATCAATTTTTATATGGTAAATATCAATAAAGGGACGCGGTGGCTCAGTGGGTTAGGACACTGAGCTTGTCGATCAGAAGGTCGGCACTTTGGCGGGTCGAATCCTGAGTGCCGCGTAGCAGAGTGAGCGCCTGTTACTTGTCCCAGCTTCTGCCAACCTAGCAGTTCGAAAGCACGTAAAAATGCAAGCAGAAAAATAGGGACCACTACGGTGGGAAGGTAACAGCGTTCCGTGCGCCTTTGGCGTCTAGCCATGCCGGCCACATGACCACGGAGACGTCCTCGGACAAGCGCTGGCTCTTCGGCTTTGAAACGGAGATGAGCACCGGCCCCTAGAGTCGGAAACGACTAGCACGCATGTGCAGGGGAACCTTTACCTTTTACCTTTACCTTAAATATCAATAAAGGTAACCCGTGCAAACAAAAGTTCTTTGAGGGTTCTTCATAATTTTTTAAAACTGGGAAGGGTTCCTAAGAACAAAAAGTTTTAAGAAACACAACTCTGCACCATGAGACATATTCAACTGAAACACAGTTTCTCCATCATAGCTTATTGAATAAGCCGCATCTCATCTGTGTTGTTGTTGTTTTTTCCAGGTTCCTGTTTCATCTGTGAGACCTGTCAAGGTCCAGGTAAAGACTGCACTGGCTTGAGCCGCACCTGCGGAGCGTCTGAAGACACCTGTCTTACCTTCATAGGAGTAAATTCCTTGTGTGAGTAAAAGACAGACAAGGTTTCAGGACTTGCTCTGAACCAGCAGAGGGAGTTAAGTGAGCTTAGTTCCCAGAAGAGAGCCTAGAACAGTGAATTAGCAAACTTTTTTTCGACTGGGCAACCTTATCCCTAAAACTTTGGAGCAGGTCTTCCCAGTATGTTGATTTATTGATACATGTCTACTTATTCATATAGTGTGGACCTTAGAGAACATTGTAAACTTTTTAAACTTTATAAAACATACCACCCACCCTTTGGACTATCATACTCTTTGAAAGTTAGATCATCGGCCCCAACTAGGCTGGCTTCCATCAGGTGTTCAACACCTGGTTCTGTTACAAAGCTTGGTGTGTGTGTGTGTGGGGGGGTCAGGAGATGGGGTTCACCTCTGCATTGACCATGTTAATTGTTAGGGATGGATCTGACTTTATGCTGGCTGCTCTTTTGTGGGTATTGTTTATTTTGCAGGCTGGGGTCTTTCTGTTTGCTATATTTTTTTAACATTGTTAGACACTCAGAGTCATTAACTTCAGATGGATGAACCTGCTGGTCTATGACCGAATAAAGATTGATTGACTGAGATGATACATTTCATATGTAAACATTCCCCCAAACAGAATTTTTTTAAAAAGATGGAATAAATAAATGTGAGTAGATATTCTAGCGTTTTCTTCCTGCACCCCAATGGATATATTTGTGCATCCCCTTGAGGTGGGATAGAAATCAATATATACATATATAAGGAGTGTATTTATATGCCTAAATATTCAAATTAGACATATTTTATATTATTGTACACCACCCATACAGTATATCTTCCTTCCAAATAGATTATAGCAAGACTTCATTTTTTAATACCTAGAACCCCATTATTCTGAATCTAAAAAAAGGAGAGAAGTCTCTCCAGTTTCAGAATATTATCTGCCTTGATGGTACTTCAGTTATTTTACCAAACAGATTTTCAACAAGGTGTATCTAATTTAACAAAACCTCTCTTGTCTGCATCTTCTTCACCAGGGTCTGACAAAATCACTGAGACGGTCAAAGTCTGCTCTGCTAGAAGCAGCTGCCAGCCTGGCGCAATCAGTGTCACCATCAACTCTGAGATCCATTTCTGGAGCACCACCAGCTGTTGCCAAGAAGACTCGTGCAACCACAAAGCGTTAGATTGTAAGGAACCGTTTGTTTTCTCCCAAACCAAAGTTCCTGAAGTTGATATTCTTACTCCCCCAAATTTTCACTGGGGTAGCTTACTTCCATGTATTCCTTTCTACCTAATTTGGCACATCCAGTTCGAGCAGCCAGCAGGTCCAACGCTGCTTAAAACTGATGTACTTTTAAAAATTAATTTTACACGGTTTATAAATCCTTTCAGTCAAAGCTGACTCTGAGCGGCATACAAGTCTTGTCTTTGTAAATACCAGATTAAAACAGGCCATTGGCATAAGAAATAAAATCATTTCATGCTAGCAGTGCATGGAAAAAGTATGAAGGAAACCAGGAATGCAACATTCTATAGGCCAAAATTCAAACTTCATTCCTCAACGTTCCTTTAGTTTTCTTAACATTAAGAGGGAGGATCGCATTTGGATATCCAGGGGGATCCTCGCCTTTTCAAACTGAACATCAGCTTCACTGATGAACAGCAAGGTGGTAAGAGACGCACGGGGAAGCATTTCGATGCATTTCAAAAGACCTCCCTCTTGATCAATTCACTACAAGAAATCCAAGAAATCCCACTTGCAATTTCCAAGATTCTGTATTTTCTCTAGAAATTTTGTGAAAAGTCTGGAAGAACTGTGCAGTTCACAAAAGCTTCTGCCTTTTAACGAAAGATATGAGTTCTTTTGCTACCTAGATGTGTGGACTTCAAATCCCAGAATTCATAGGCATGCTGGCTGGGGAATTCTGGGTGTTGAAATCCACACGTTTTCAAGCTGCCAAAGTTTGAGGGACACTGTTATCACCTCTTTCTGGTGTTCCTTCTACTTCTCCTTGCACCACCATCCTCCAGAGAGTCTTTCCGTCACCTCTTTGGGAGATTTTCAATAGATTCGTTTCTATGGAAAAGCAAACAAGGAGAAATCCTTTTTCTTATCTACTTCCCCAGTTCCATTAGGTTCCTGGCAGCTCCTTAGATGGTTATGTTAAGGCTTCTTAGCTAGTTTTCTCCTGCCTCTTCTCATTTTTTCCGATCAAAGGTTGTTGGAAGACCTAGGAAACCACTTTGCAGAGCTGTCCGACTACGGGTGATTAAAACGCTGCAGTCTTCAATGGAATAATGATCTCAGCTACAGTTCCTTCATTTTGTGACAAAGATTGTGACCAAGAGAGATTGCCTTGCCTGCTTCCCACGAACAGTAAAACTGTAACTGACCGTGTACCTACCATCAGCTGAAATGGAAATCATCCACTATTGTTTTCGAACCAGTCTGGAATAAAACTGTGTCCCCCATTGTAATTGCCAGATCTGATTAGAAGTAGTGACTCGTTCAGAATTCCAGTAGAACAGTGGGCTTCCCCTGCAATTCTATGAGACTTGTGTCCTGCAGCACAGGAGTCCCCAACCTTTGGGGCACCAGGGACCGGTTCCGTGGAGAGAGGTTTTTCTGTGGACCGGAGGGGGTGTGGTTTTGTGGGCTGCCTGCATCTCGCAGATGGGGCTTTGCTTGTTTGTGCAGCCCAGTTGCTGGCTTGCCACGGCCTGGTACTGGTCCACGGACCGGGGGTTGGGGACCCCTGCTGTAGCAGGTATGATCATAAATATGCCCAGCGCAGTAAATTCATGTCTGTGAATGCTTTGATTTATATATTATGGCATATAAGTGAGAGCTGCTGAACTAAGGTTTCTGTGTGGCATCATCTTTGTAGTACCCCCTGAGAATACCACCCTCAATGGGCTGACCTGCCAGGCTTGCTTTAACCTTGGCTCTGATCAGTGCGAAGAGATCAACTCTCTGAACTGCGTAGGACAAGACAATCATTGTATAACCGCCTCTGGAACCTTGACTGCTGGTAAGTTTCATTTGCCTAATAGAGCTCATTTATGCAAACACCCAGATGGCATCCAGGGTTAAACCAGTGGAACTCAGCATAGAGACATTGCTAAATTTTATCATGCTATTTTTAGAATTTTAAAACTTTTAATTTTAAATTATCCTGACGTTAATGTTTTACTGGTGATATTTTATTTTATTTTTATTTTTAATTCCATTTATATCCCGCCCTTCTCCGAAGACTCAGGGCGGCTTACAAGCTTAGCAGTAGCCTTCATTCTATGTATATGCCTGCTTATTAGGGCTTTCACACACCCCCAAGCGGCATTATTACAAAGTCAGCTTAATTGCCCCCAACAATCTGGGTCCTCATTTTACCTACCTCGGAAGGATGGAAGGCTGAGTCAACCTTGAGCCTGGTGGGATGCGAACCTGCACTAATTGCAGGCAGCTGGTGTTACTTAAGGAGGCATTAGCCCACTGCTCCACCAAGGCTCTATGTACACCGTCCATAGTCCCTCTCTCAGGGAGAATGGACAGTTAAAAAAAAAGGAAATATAAATGCATAAATGACATGAGCATGCTGAGGCAAGCCGATCCCTGGCTCGCACCGCTGCATTCTGGACCCACTGAAGGCTTCTCAGTGGTCTTCAAGAACAGCCCCATATAAAACACATTGCAATAAGTCAAGTCCGGCGCTCCAGATGGAGCTGTGCAAATATGTGATGATTCTTCCAAGCTGAGTTCTTTATTGTTTCACCCCTACGGAGAAAATCTTGTCAGACTGAGGACTGTAGGTGCTATTTGCACCTACAATATACTCTGGGAACTATTAGGGAGGGATTGTCTTCAACCTCTTTCTCTCACACGTAATATCCGGGCTGAGTTGCCTCTTACTCCTCTTGAATGCTCCCCCCCCTTTGCTGGAAATCCACCTGCTCACTACATTCCATCCCCCTTGGCCAAAGCGGCCAGCTGCTCCTCTATCTCTTACCTGCTCACCACTCCTGACTGGAAAGTGCAACCCCATCTAGGAGTAAAGATGGAAAATTCCCATGGGCAGTCCCAATAGCCACAGCCATTCGGTCACTATAGGACTGACTGGACTCTGTTTTTCCCCTCCCGGATTTGCACAGCCTCCAGGCATTGAGATGAGACTGAAAGCTTCATACAGCCAGTCTGGGCTCAAAAGGTATAATTGCATATCTGATTATATTGGACCCCAGTGGAGTGGATGACCTCACACAGTGTTTTCATGTAGAAGTCAACAAGAGAGTATAGTGTCTTGTGTGAATCCAGCCAAAAGACAGGTTTATGACCAGTATGCCAGATACTACCATCCTTGTAGGTTTCCACCGAACAGCCGAGAGACAGTTCTTCAGAACATGAATAACACAGAGCAGCAGAGTTGGACCTTGGGGGTTTTCTAGCCCAATTCCCTGTTCAAATTTCCCTGTTCAAGCAGGAAACCCTATCCCATGTCAGACAATCTCTTCTTAAAAACCTCCAGGGTTGAAGCTCCCACAGCTTCTGAAGGCAAGTCGTTCCACTAATTAATTGTTCTCACTCTCAGGAAATTTCTCCTTAGTTCTAGGTCGGTTCTCCCCTTGATTAGTTTCCATTCCTTGCTTCTTGTCTTGCCTTCAGGTGCTTTGGAGAATAGCTTTGACACCCCCCCTTCTTTGTGGCAGCCCCTTAGATATCGGAACACTGCTATCATGTTCTTTTCATGAAACTAGACATACTCAATTCCTGCAACGGAACCATTTGGAGTGATAGCAGAGGTAGAATCGGAACAGGCAACCTGGCAGCTCTCTTTTTGGATGCCACAAGGACCCCTTTATCCAAGGGTCCCCAACCTTGGCCACTTTTAAGACCTGTGGACTGGTCTTGGCTGGCTGTGGAATTCTGGGAGTTGAAGTCCACAGGTTTTAAAAGTGGCCAAGGTTGGGGGCCACTGCCTTAACCAACTGAATTTTCGTTCCCCAGGAGGTATCCCTGTGACATTTGCTGCCAGAGGCTGCGGCTCTGCCTCCGCATGCGCTCTGCCCCTGGAGACCAACATTTACTCTGCAGGAATCACTTTTCACCTCAAGAAAATTGGGTGCAGCCCAACCCTGAAAGCCAACAGCACCTAAGGGAATGCTGAGAGCCTTGGCGACGAAGGCCTCTGAAGAATCTCCTCAGATTTGTCCCTCACTGTCTTGGAGCCTGCGAGTGTGGTCCTTATATTATCTCCCTTACTGAATGTAATGAATAAACGGCATGAAAAAGAAGCACAAATGTGTACGTTTTTTGTTAGATTTATTTTTTTTTAAAAAAAATCTCACCTTTATTATTTTTTCTAAAAAAAAAACCTCATAACCTCATGGCAGCGAACGTAACTAATCCTCCTTTCTCCTCCTCACAAAAGGATTCCTGTTTCCCTGAATATAAAGGTAGGGGGAGGGGGAGACAGTATTTATATATTTACTTATTTGCCTTTATTTATAGAGTGAAACAGAATGAAGGGGGAAAAATAAAAAAATAAAAAGGGAGCCAAACTACCAAAACCCAACAACACATGTAGTACATCACACACAAACATACATGCAGTATATAATTATTGTCCTTTCGCTCCCTTTTATGTAAATATGTATATATATGAGAAGCCTAGACAGATGGCTTATCATAATTGATAATGTTTATGTAAAGTTTCATAGAGTCGGTACTTGAAAGGGATCTTGGTGCTTTTCTAGTTCAATCCCCTGTCCAGAGCAGGACTCCTCACCTCATTTAATGATTGCCTCATTTAATAACTTCACAGTTACAACAGTGATTAAAAAGTAATTTTATGACTGGTCCTCCTGTCTTCATAAAGTACGTTTATAAAACAAAGGAAAGTTGAAATACGATCATAACAGGATTCAGTTAGCACTTCACTGCTTTACTTAAGATTGAATTGCCGGTCCATTTGTGATCACTAAACAAAGACTATCTTTATCATTCTGGACAAATGACTGTCCAGTCTTTTCTTTAAAACCTCAAAAACATTTCTGGAAAGCCTCAAGAAAGGAAAGTAGTTTTAAATAAAGAAAAGTAATTTCTTCATTTTCTTGAGGTCATTCATGTTTAATCTACTGTATAAGCAACTATTTCAAAAGCCCCTAATAAAACCAGTTCTTCCATGACATAAATATATCTTTTTAAGGTTTGATTAATCTCTTAGCAATAGAAAGAGCACCATCTGTTGTGCAGGCATCAATTTCCACACATTAGGTTATGAAGCGCAAGATAATACAGACGTACAAAAGTATTAAATCAGGGTTATCCAACCTTGGTGACTTTAAGACCTTGTGGACTTCAACTCCCAGAATTCCAGTCTTAAAGTTGTCAAGTTGGACACCTCTGAGTTAAACCTTGTCTCAAAGTCGACTTCAGGACTTCAGGACCTTGCCAAGACATACATTTTAATGAAGTATTATTCTCATTTGTCTAACACAATGTTTCTCAAACTTGGCAAATTTAAGACTTCAACTCCCAAATTTCCTCAGCTATCATGCTTGTTAGCTAATCTATGGTATAATATATAATATTATATAATTTCTCAACCTTAGCAAGTCTAAGATGTGTGCTGGTTGGGGAATTCTGGAAGTTGAAGATTACATGTCTTAAAAGTTACTAAATGTTAAGAAACATTGGTCTAAAATTAAGAGTGATGCAACTAATGACCCAGCTACAGAAAAATGACACCAGAGAATTTAGCTTCCTGCTCAACTATATTACTTTAAGAAAATCCACAATATTCTTTTTCGCAACTGCAAAGCTGGCACTTTTGCATGACCTCTGTTCTGAACAATAAATAGGCGTATTCATTGCCTAAGGCACGATATACATTGTTTTGTAGACACACATTTAATTCTTTCTCTTCCTTGTAAAAGTAGAGGGAATTTCCTGTACCAAAGGAAGCTTGGTTGAGAAGGCGTGAGGATTGGGTCTCAGGCTGGCTGGGAGTGGACAATCCGATAGGTCAAAAGATGAGCCCAAATTTCATTTTGTTCTGGAAAAAAAGTGGGAGGCCCAGATGGATATGTCCTACTTCCATTTTACTGATAGCCCAAAAAAATCCTTTGAGAAAAATTTACCCAAGCATTTTCACCCAAGATATACTCAGGGCAGGGTTACCCATCCGGATGTGTGGCATGGCAACAGGCATCAAAGGCAAGAAGGTAGTTCCAATGGCATGATCAAAGAACCATTCTTTCTTTATATATGTCACGGTCTCATCACATTTTAAAAAGGAGTGTGATCATATGTTCATGACCGCCATCTTGCTCTGCACCCTCAAAGCAGGGCAGATGGAACGCCGGTGATAGCAAGCCTTCATCCTAGCAGCTCTATTTCCATTTCTTGTTAAAATTGGTTTTAGGTTTTCTCACAAGAGGGCAACCAATTCCTAACTCAACGTATTGTGTGAATCCAGATATGGGTAACTAATTAAGTGGGTTGGGCAGATACCAACCATAGCAAATCCTTTCAGTGGGAGGGAGGGAGAACGGTGGGTGAGTAAGAAGGAAGGAAGGAAGGAAGGAAGGAAGGAAGGAAGGAAGGGAGGGAGGGAGGGAGGGAGGGAGGGAGGGAGGGAGGGAGGGATGGTTACAAACTACCCAGTCAAGCTTAATTGCATCGTGCCAAATGCTTTTAAGAAAAAATGTCTAAAATGTCAACCAGAAAAGTCACCAACACAGTCTTAATCTCTTTAAGACAGCAATCAAATGCATGTTGGTCAGCTGAGAGCATGGGAGACAGGCCAGTGTTTCCAGCTACACAGCCAGTGGTGGGATTCAAATATGTGAACGACCGGTTCTCTGTGTGGATGCTATTCCTGGAAGCCCATTCTGGGCCTGAGCAACAAAAAATTAGCTACTGGTTCTGCCGAACTGGTGCGAACTGGCTGAATCCCACTGCTGTACACAGCCCTGCATCCTTGTGCGTCTTTGCTTCGGTTAACAAATGTGGGTGAGGGAAATGATTTTGACCAGCACACAGGTAAACACCTTGTGTTTGATTTCCATAAAATATAGCCAGGTCTAAAGTCCAAGTAGAAAAAAGAATTACAAGGGCAAATATTTACACATTCTGTATGTACAAGGGAACATGGGTTTGATTTCCTCCACGCAATGGGTAGGATATGACTGTCCCGTAAAAATCCTCTAGAGCAGTGTTTCTCAACCTTGGCAACTTTAAGATGCCTGGACTTCAACTCCCAGAATTCCCCAGCCAGCAGAATTCTGGGAGTTGAAGTCCAGGCATCTTAAAGCTGTCAAGGTTGAGAAATGAGAGGACTAGGATTTCAAGGTGGAAACAGAACACCTTATAAAGCCCCTCGGCTTCTTGCTTTGAGAAAGTCAGGGTAACCTTTATTGAAACTGGGAGTCCTTTTTCTTCACCTTCCAAAGCTGAATGAACGTGATCAATGATATAACCATGTGGCTGGAATGAAGGACCCATATATCTGATGCTTTTGGAGATTTTGGGAGGCTGCGTTCACATTTGATGTTTTTTTTCCCCCCATCAGGTTTCGGCAGCACAATCTGGAGTTGTGGGCAGGGTTAAAAAATTGAATTAATGCCTTTTTGAGAGTTGCTTATCCCAGCTGTAATATGGGGCCAAAGTTCCTTCTTACCTCTTCCTTCTCTGGAGAAACGGCTGCAGAAGCTTTCCCATGGGTGCCTCCACCATTATTCACCTCCACCTTACTTAATGCATGACACCCCATAACTGTGGGAGATAAAACAAGAACTCCACCAAAGTCATTTGAGAAGGGGTTTGCCCTTGCCTTCTTTTCTAAGGGCTAAGAAAAAGTGACTGGCTCAAATCACCCAGCTGGCTTCATGCCTAAGATAGGAGAACAATACATGTGTCCCATTTTCAGGACTTGTGCCTTACACACTGCTCCAAACCAGCGTTATCCCCAATTCGGGTCTGCACCTGGTGCCAAAGCCAATGTAGAACACCAGACACTAGGTGCAGGATTGTTTTCCTTTTTATTGGGGTCCCAGCCAGCAAAATGCCAGCACTCAGAACAAGCTTTTATACAGTTTTTCAAGGTGGGATAAAGAAAAATGGTCTAATAAGCTTTTTGAAAGTTATCTAAAGGGTCCTCTATTGGCTCCACACCATCCCTGTTTCTAAGTCTTAACTAATAAACGCTTCAAAAGTTATCTAACAAGTATTCTATTGGCTCTATTTCAACCCTATTCCTAAAAATTAACTAATAGGCATCCTAGAAGACTTTTAGCAAGTCTTCTATTGGCTTCTATTGACATCACCCTGTCAACAAAAGTGCGTATGGTCTTCCCAATTGCAATGTATGGCAGTGAAAGCTGGACCATAAGAAAGGCTGAGCGCCAAAGAATTGAGGCCTTTGAACTATGGCGCTGGAGAAGACTCCTGCGAGTCCCTTGGACTGCAAGGCGATCAAACCGGTCAGTCCTAGAGGAGATCAACCCTGACTGCTCTTTAGAAAGCCAGATCCTGAAGATGAAACTCAGATACTTTGGCCACCTAATGAGAAGGAAGGACTCACTGGAGAAGAGCCTAATGCTGGGAACGATTGAGGGCAAGAGAAGAAAGGGACGACAGAGAATGAGGTGGCTGGATGGAGTCACTGAAGCAGGAGACGGGAGCTTAAATGGACTCCAGAAGATGGTAGAGGACAGGAAGGCCTGGAGGAACGTTGCCCATGGGGTCGCGATGGGTCGGACACGACTTCGCAGCTAACAACAACAACAACTATTGGCTCTGTCTTAGCCCTATTCCCTATCTTAGCAATATGTCTTGTATGGTGTGCCCAATAGTCAGCTCTTGTTTTCTACATTGAAAGGGCCCCCAACCTGTCCACACTCCCTTTTCCTTTATTTTTGTTATATGGGCCTTGCAAAAACACGTCTCCTTCCTTCCTTCTGAGTTCATGCCATAACCTTGCATTTTTACAGCAAATGCCCATCATCGGGCCTTCTGTTTCTCTTCTCAGATGCATAAAAACCAAACTTTATGGTTTTAAAACCATAAGGTCCCCAACCTTTCCAGCTTTGCGGACCAGCGACGGGGGTGGGAGGCAGGATGGGTCCATGCGAGTGGTAGGTGAGCACACACACAGCTCCATTTGTGCAAGAGGCATGCGTGCACACATGCTGCTCACACAAATGGAACTTCAGACATGCTCACCCGCGGCTCGCGCAAGTGGAGCTGCGTGCATGTGCACCCACTCACCCACTGCTTGTGCGCCCCACTTCTGAATGGGCCATGGCCTGTGGGGTGGGGGGACCCCTGCTTTAAAACATCATGGTTGTTTTTAAAAACAGGTAATCCTAAACACAGATGACAATTTTTAAAGGGTGGAATGGATCTTTTTCAAAGCGGTACCAATGAATCCCAAGAGGAAATTATATTAAAGTATCCTAACATAACATGTCTGCTTTGTGAAGGCAAAGCAGTCTGCACTGGTTGATTGCTATAGAAAGGACTGTTAGACTTTTTAACCTAGAGAGAACCAGCTTGGTTTATTTGTCATGAAAATGACTAGGAGAGGCATGGTTTACCCAGATTTCAAAAGAACAATTAATTATATGCTTAGCTATGAAACTTCTTAATCCCTGAGACTATGACCAATGCGTCAAGCTGTAATGTACATAGTTCAGCGTTCCAAAGACGTTGTTCGTAAATAAAAGATATTGGGTGTATCCTTACTATCAGACACTGGATGGCTAAAAACAACACAGACTCCGAACAATGAGGAATCACAAGTGATCACTAACTTCATCATAATGGACAAGGAGAAAAGTGGGGGGGGGTTGTTTGTTTGTTTTTACAGTTCCTTATAGCCCCTTTGCCCAGCAGGCTATTCAAGCTTTCTGCTGAAGCGGCCTTGCTTTTCCAACGATAGGATAAAAATAGAGGAGTTTCATAAAAATCTGATTTGTAGACCCATCTTCAGAGTGGGAAAGACCAAAACTATATGAAGTCTTTGCTGGGGCTTCTGTTCTTCCTTGGTGGCTCTTTAATTAAGTTATTAGTGGCATAGTAGTTTGTTGTTGTTGTTAGCTGCAAAGACGTGTCCAACCCATCGCAACCCCATGGACAACGTTCCTCCAGGCTTTCCTGTCCTCTACCATCTTCTGGAGTCCATTTAAGTTCACGCCTGCTGCTTCAGTGACTCCATCCAGCCACCTCATTCTCTGTCGTCTCCTTCTTCTCTTGCCCTCCACCTTTCCCAG
The DNA here is from genome assembly GCF_964194415.1 of Vipera berus. Taxonomy (NCBI): domain Eukaryota; kingdom Metazoa; phylum Chordata; class Lepidosauria; order Squamata; family Viperidae; genus Vipera; species Vipera berus. The sequence continues at coordinate 5,358,681 of NC_138212.1, read as the reverse complement.
CATTAGGCTCTTCTCCAGTGAGTCCTTCCTTCTCATGAGGTGGCCAAAGGATTTGAGTTTCAACTTCAAGATCTGGCCTTCTAAAGAGCAGTCAGGGTTGATCTCCTCTAGGACTGACCGGTTTGATCGCCTTGCAGTCCAAGGGACTCACAGGAGTCTTCTCCAGCACCACAGTTCAAAGGCCTCAATTCTTTGGCGCTCAGCCTTTCTTATGGTCCAACTTTCACTGCCATACATTGCAAGGCATAGTAGTTAGAAGGCAGTTAGAATTGCAGGTTACTTCTGCTGACTGCCATCAATTCAGCAGTTCGATTCTCACCGGCTCAAGGTGGACTCATGAGGCCTTCCATCCTTCCGAGGTCAGTAAAATGAGGACCCAGATTGTGTGTGTGTGTGTGTGGGGGGGAATAGGCTGACTCTGTAAACCACTTAGAAAGGGCTTTAAAGTACTATGGAGCGATATATAAGTCTAAGTGCTATTCCTATGGCCATTGGTTCTTGCTCTGCTAAGGCTGGCAGGGAAAGTGATTATAGATAAATGGCCAGTGAAATTCACTCTCCCAAGCACTGCTGAGGTTACCTAGCTTGGTAATAAAACGTCTGCAAGAAATCAACCAAGCTCAAAGAATAGCAAAGACCCAACAGATCTCTCGCAGTTGGGAAGCACCGGTTTGTGCAGCTCTGATTCCAGAAATAAGATAATTACAAAGCAAATCATATAGAAAGTCTCCAAACTCAAAATACCTAGCATGGCCAAGAGAAAAGAACATCGCTCCACAGTGAATTCCTATGGAGCTGCTATCAAACTCTCCAACATGGCCCAATGCAACCATTTAATACACATACAGACAGTCCTCAGCTTATAACCATTCATCCAGCCAGATTCACTTAACAACCATGTTGTTAGCTAAACAACTGTAGTGACTCGCTTAACAACTGTGGCAGGAAAAGTCATAAAATGGGGCAAAGCTCACTTAACAACTGTCTCACTTAACAACAGAAACTTTGGGTCCAATTGTGGTCATAAGTCAAGCACTAATTGTAGTGGAAAGATGGAGACGATGCTTAATCTTGGGTTTCTACCACCACTTTAAAAAAAAATATCCCTCTAGGGGCAAAAAAAATCCCATCCTCTTCACCCAATATTGAATAGGCTACAGACAAGATAGGAGGAAACTGCAAAGCATGTGAAGAGTTTCTTACTGATAGCAGTTCTGAGAAGTTCTGTTGTTGCCCGTATCAAAAATAGCAACAACCCCAGCCTGGGTCCAAACGCTGAAATAATCCAGCTGAGAAACAACGTTTAACTTTTCCTTGTAACCATCATCACATATGGCACTATCCTCTAGAAACGCAATCGTTACTCTTGTCACAAGGCACCACCATGTCCTGGTTTGTGGCTTCCTGGATTTGCATCCTCAGAGCGAGACAGGGCTGAGGATCTTTTCCTTCTCAATCGATCCTACGTAGCTTTGTCTCATTTAGGTCTCTCGTGAAGTGTGGACCTCAGCTCCCAAAATCCTCAGCAGTGGGCCAAGGCTGGCTTCCGAATTTGGGGAGTGGTTAAAATTAAGGGCCAACAATGTGCCTCTTCTCGTTTCCCACTTGGGTGAGGACCAGGGTCCTCTGTGGATAAGCCACCCAATACACAATACTACTCTTCAGAGAGGACGTTTAGTGGAGGATTTTGTGAGCTTTAGTGTGACATTTCATTTCAGGCCTGGGCTAGTTAAATCGTGGGGAAAAAATCATGAGACATTAGAGAGCAAAAGGATTTTTTACTTCCTTATGCCTGCAGCCGTAACAAAAGGAGCCCTAACTACTCCTAGAAAATAAAATAAGGAAATAGTGAGCAAGCTTTGATACTTAAAGAGGGGAGGAGGAGGAGGAGAAGTTAAGGAAGATGTCAGGGTTTTTTTTTGCCATGTCTCTTTCTGTCTGGTGATGCATTTTGCCCATGAACTCATGTATGTGTCTAAGGGACTTACTGAAAAAGCTCTCCTGCTATACATGCAGAGGTGAAAAAAATATCTTCAGGGCATTGGTCACAAGATGGGCGATCTGACCAAAGCTTGCTTCCCAGCTTCCCCTTTCCTGGAAAGCCAGCATGCCATCAAAGCGGCTGATCAGAATAATGGAGTTGGAAGGGACTTTGGAGGTCCTCTAGTCCAACCCCCCCTGCTCAAGCAGGAAACCCTATACCATTTCAGACAAATGGTGGCCCAATCTCTTCTTAAAAACTTCCAGTGTTTGAGCAACCTCAACTTCTGGAGGCAGGTTGTTCCACTGGTTAATTGTTCTAACTGTCAGGAAGTTTCTCCTTAGTTCAAGGCTGCTTCTCTCCTTGGTTAGCCTCCATCTGTTGCTTCTTCTCCACCTTTCAGGCGCTTTGGGGAATAGCTTGACTCCCTCTTCTTTGGGGCAGCCCCTGAGATATTGGAATGCTGCTATAATGTTACCCCCTAGTCTTAGTTTTCATTAAACTAGACATACCCAATTCCTGCCATCATTATTCATATGTTTTAGTGTCTCTAGTCTCCAGGTTAAAAAGTATCTTCAGAGCATTTGCCACAAGATGGGGGATCTAGCCAAAGCTTGCCTCCACCCTTTCCCTTTCCTGGAAAGACAGAAGTCTACCAATGCACTGATGAATTGCCTACTGACATCTTGATCCATCTACCTCAGGGGTCTTCAAACTCGGCCATTTTATGACTCATGGACTTCAACTCCCAGAATTCCTCAGCCTTCCCAATTCCCTTACCCAATACTTAAAAAGCTAATGCATTCACCAATGCCTGTGCCTTTTGGGTCATCTATATCTAGCTTTTAAGAAATAATCTCCCAGTCCAGCACGCTAAACAGACGTACATCTCAAAATGAATCACTCGTTTGCCCCACTATGTTACCTTGTTTATTTTAATCTTATATCCGCTCCGCCCATCCAAATATAAAGAGGCACCAGAACCACAGTGCCCTTGTTTTGCCTCTAAGCATCGTATCAAAAGTCATCAAGGAGCCAGAGAGAAAGGCAAATAGGTAAGAGTGGGTTTTATATATTTATGGTGTGAAATCTTTTCCATTTGTACCTGTGATTTTTTTTTGAGCAGTGCTATGCTTATGAAGGTAAATTATTTGATTTGGCTGTTCTCTGTTGTGTAGACACAGTTTGGTGATTTTCTTGGGAGGTGAGAGAAACACAGTTTGTGGGGTTTTTTTGCTACCTTGGCCTGAGTATTCCTGGCTCTTGGGACCATTATGGATAATGCCAGGAAATAGGAAAGGTTAGCAACCTGATAATGCCCTGGCAGGGATGGATGGAAATTTTGAAGTCCAAGGTATCTAGAGAGCTTGATTTTCTGCTACGGGCTTCCCATCCTAACCCATAGGTTTCTTTGAGGAAGGATTGCAAACGTCGTGGACTCACCCAAGGTGGCAAGTTTTATTTGTCCCCTGCAATGAAATAAGCATTTGCAGGTTTACTTACTCCTTCGTGTATTTATTTTGGTTTTTTTTTTGTGCCACATCTCAAAAGGTTTCTCCATTTTGTGAGATTTCTGCATTTTTGGAATGGAAGGAAGCTACCGGGTCGTTACATGAAGTTGTATAATACTTGCAGCTGTTGCTTTCATATCTTTCTTTAATTTGCATAGGGGGAAAAAGGCACACCTGCATAGAGAAAAAAGAGACATCTCTAATATCCTGGAAGTCATCACTCTTTTTCAACCTGTAGGCATAGCTACTACCTTAGCGCTCATTCTAATTGCTTCCTGCTAGCTGTGATGTATTGTCTGCCATTTGCATGTTGTGGACATTTAAAGCACAGAGTGTTTGTTCTAGTTAAAGATATCTTGAAACAACATGTCTTACTGAGCCTGTGAATTGTTTAAAAGATCATCAGCTGCTGCTTTATGTAAAAACAAAACAAAACCAGCACTGGGCCTGATATATACACGTCTGTGCAAAACAGTCCAGACTTTAAAGAGAAGAATTAAAACTAAACGTGACGCTATTTGAATAATTCATAATGGCACAAAATAGTTTTTTTTATAACAAAATGCAAGGTTGTTATCTCTGCCTCTACTCTAAACGGGAGTTGAAGGAAGATGCAAAAAGTTAAACCTAATCTGTTTTGCCTCTTATTGGGGGTCTTTAAAATTTTTTTTGAAACTATTAATAGCAAGGTTTTAAAAATTGCAACACCAATAGAAAAAAATATTGATAAAGGGCAGTTATACGGTGAAGGCGGGTGGGTGGGTAAAAAAAAAACCAACAGAAAAGATGTATACAATACTATTGATGGCGATATAACATTTCTTGAGGCTTTAGGCTCATCATAAAATGCAGCAGTCTTCCAATTCTTGAAGGACTGCCACAGGGAAGAGGGCGTAGAATCTTTTTCTCTCTAGCACGCAAAAATCAGACAAGAAGTCACAGGTTGAAGCTATGTAGAGGGATATTCAAAGGTGGAATCTCCTGACTCTTATGAAGCAGTTAGATAACCTGTTTCCTGGAGTTTGGGTAGATCCATCACTGGGAGTTTTCAAGCAAAGGTTGGATAGCCAATGGTCTGGGAACATGTTTCTCAGCCTAGGCAACTTTTAAGATGTGCGGACTTCAACTCCCAGAATTCCGCAGTCAGCAAAGGGACCCTCTGTAGGTTTGAAATTCAATTTTTCACAACAACCTCATAATTCTCCAACTTTTGCCTAGTTCCTCTGCCAAAGAGTCAACCCCAGATACAACAATTCTGGCTTCCTGAAGCAAGTTTCAGAGTCCCCCCATTTCCAATCAGGTCTACAAGTTGGGAGTTTTTTTGGCGGTCTCCAATTCACATAACCACCTATTCTGATCCTCTTCCCTTTTCAGAAATCAGCCAGGGTCAGCCATGACAAGCATGTGTGTTTAATTAAATTTACATTTCTACAGTATTTGTATTTAAGTTCAACCACATTTAGCTTTTTCCCTGTGGCCCTCAGCCAAAACTGAAGTGCCCAATGACAGAGATGAATTTAGGGTGGCGAAAGCTGGGTCATGAAGAATTGGGAAATCCCATATATTTCTAAGCCACCATGAATAGAAGCTATTTTCTATTTCCTTCCGCTCTAATGCTACACCTTTGAACCAACGTCTCTGCCAAATACGCTCATTATTTTTCTAGTCAGAGAATTTTAGAGAGCGTATCCAAAGAGCCCACAAATATCCAGCCCATGATGATTTACCAGTTTTTTTATTTTATTTTTATTTTATTAATATTTCTATACCGCCCTTCTCCCGAAGGACTCAGGGCGGTTCACAGGGCAAGAATAAAATACAAAGTTACAAATATTAAAAGGAGATTAAATAGTTGCCCGTTAAAACAATTAATATACTACATTTATAAAAACCCCAAAAATACAGCAATAAAAATACAAGAATAAAAACCCCACCAATCCCCCATCAGGCTAGGCCGGCTTGTGCAAACAAAAACGTCTTCAGATCGCGGCGAAAGGAGCGAAGATCGGGCGCCATCCGGAGCTCTACCGGTAACTGATTCCATAGTTCCGGAGCGCCCACAGAGAAGGATCTCCCCCTGGGGCCCACCAATCGACATTCTCTGATCGGTGGCACCCTGAGGAGACCCTCTCTGTGGGAACGCACAGGGCGCAGGGAGGTTGATGCCGGCAGCAGGTGTTCCCTGAGGTACTCCGGACCCCTGCCATGTAGGGCTTTAAACACCATTACTAGTACCTTGAATCTCACCCGGAAGACAACTGGTAACCAATGCAGCTCACGGAGCAGAGGTGTAACATGGGAGTATCGGGAGACTCCCAACACAACTCTCGCGGCTGCATTCTGTACCAGTTGGAGCCTCCGGGTGGTCCTCAAGGGCAGCCCCATGTAGAGAGCGTTGCAGTAGTCTAGACGAGAGGTCACGAGCGCATGAGTGACCGTGCATAAATCATCCCGGCTTAGATAGGGCCGCAACTGGCGCACCAGGCGGACCTGGTTTCACGAGCCAGCCTTCAAGTTCTCTGTTGTTCATTTGCCATATTCATTCTCTCTTGTTCTTTCTTCCTATAAGTTTCTAACCTGAAGAAATTCCTTGTTGGAACATTTATTCCCGGGCAAACCGAAAGTTCTCTGTTCCCAGAAAAAATAAAAATGAAGTATCTTCTTTTTGTCGCTGCTTTGATAGCTACAGGTAAGTCCAGCATGTGCTTGAAACCTAGCCTCTGGGCTGGCTGGGCGGAAGGCAAAGTGGGATTAAATTGTAATCCACTCTTATTTGGAGATTACTGTATTGATTGATTAGTGTTGAAAATATGTGGGGCCCTTGGTGCTCTTTGAGTTTGGGGATTTTCTGAGGGATGTTTCATTACCCTGATGAAGTGCTCGATGGTGTTATCTAGCTGGGTAATAGATGACCAGATGCGTAAGCCATGATTAGGGCACCTTTTACAGGGTCAGAGAGGCTGCACCGGTCACCATTCCTTGGAAGAAGACTTAGCTCGGAAAGCATAAAAAAATAAATAATCGGCGCTGCTTTTCAATTGAAAGTTATTGTTATTTTATTCTTTTTTTTTCCCCACACCCATCCCAAACAGCAAATGCCCTGACGTGCGAATGTTCCGGACAACCGTGCAAGGAAAAGACTTGTACAATCAAAACGGGGAACTGTTATTCGATTGAGAGGGAAATCTCTACTGGTAAATGCTGACCCCTCCTATGTGCTTTTCTGAACGACTTCTTCTAGGACCTCTATCAAGTGAAAGAGAGGGAAGGACGGAGGGGAGGAGGAAGAAAGGAGGGGAGAGGGAAGGGGAAGGAAAGGAAGAGGGAGATGGAGAGGGAGAGGAAAAGGGGAAGGGAAAGGAAAGCAAAGGAAGAGAGGGAGAGGGAGAGGAAAGGAAGAGGGAGAGGGAGAGGAAGGAAAGGAGAGGGAAGGGGAAGGGGAAGGGGAAGGAAGAGGAAGAGGAAGAGGGAGAGGAAGGAAAGGAGAGGGAAGGGGAAGGGGAAGGGGAAGGAAGACGGGGAGGAAGAGGGAGAGGAAGGAAAGGAGAGGGAAGGGGAAGGGGAAGGGGAAGGAAGACGGGGAGGAAGAGGGAGAGGAAGAAAGGAGGGGAGAGGGAAGGGGAAGGAAAGGGAGAGGGAGATGGAGAGGGAGAGGAAAAGGGGAAGGGAAAGGAAAGCAAAGGAAGAGAGGGAGAGGGAGAGGAAAGGAAGAGGGAGAGGGAGAGGAAGGAAAGGAGAGGGAAGGGGAAGGGGAAGGGGAAGGAAGAGGAAGAGGAAGAGGGAGAGGAAGGAAAGGAGAGGGAAGGGGAAGGGGAAGGGGAAGGGGAAGGAAGACGGGGAGGAAGAGGGAGAGGAAGGAAAGGAGAGGGAAGGGGAAGGGGAAGGGGAAGGAAGACGGGGAGGAAGAGGGAGAGGAAGGAAAGGAGAGGGAAGGGGAAGGGGAAGGGGAAGGAAGACGGGGAGGAAGAGGGAGAGGAAGGAAAGGAGAGGGAAGGGGAAGGGGAAGGGGAAGGAAGACGGGGAGGAAGAGGGAGTGGGAGAGGAAGGAAAGGAGAGGGAAGGGGAAGGGGAAGGGGAAGGAAGACGGGGAGGAAGAGGGAGAGGAAGGAAAGGAGAGGGAAGGGGAAGGGGAAGGGGAAGGAAGAGGGAGAGGAAGAGGGAGTGGGAGAGGAAGGAAAGGAGAGGGAAGGGGAAGGGGAAGGGGAAGGAAGACGGGGAGGAAGAGGGAGAGGAAGGAAAGGAGAGGGAAGGAGAAGGGGAAGGGGAAGGAAGAGGGAGAGGAAGAGGGAGTAGGAGAGGAAGGAAAGGAGAGGGAAGGGGAAGGGGAAGGGGAAGGAAGACGGGGAGGAAGAGGGAGAGGAAGGAAAGGAGAGGGAAGGGGAAGGGGAAGGGGAAGGAAGAGGGAGAGGAAGAGGGAGTGGGAGAGGAAGGAAAGGAGAGGGAAGGGGAAGGGGAAGGGGAAGGAAGAGGGAGAGGAAGAGGGAGTGGGAGTGGGAGAGGAAGGAAAGGAGAGGGAAGGGGAAGGGGAAGGAAGAGGAAAGGGAAGGGAAGGAAAGGAAGAGGGAGAGGAAAAGGGAGAGGAAAATGAAAGCAAAGGATGAGAGGGAGAGGGAGAGGAAGGAAAGGAGAGGGAAGGGGAAGGGGAAGGAGAAGGAAGAGGAAAGGGAAAGGGAAAGGGAGAGGAAAGGAAGAGGGAAGGAAGAAAGGAGGGGAGAGGGAAGGGGAAGGAAAGGGAGGGGGAGAGGAAGGAAAGGAGAGGGAGAGGAAGGAAAGCAGAGGGAAGGGAAAGGGAAAGGAAAGGAAAGAGAGGGGGAAAGGGAAGGAAGAGGAAGAGGGAGAGGGAGAGGGAGAGGAAGGAAAGGAGAGGGAAGGGGAAGGGGAAGGAAGAGGGAGAGGGAGAGGGAGAGGAAAAGGGGAAGGGAAAGGAAAGCAAAGGAAGAGAGGGAGAGGGAGAGGAAAGGAAGAGGGAGAGGGAGAGGAAGGAAAGGAGAGGGAAGGAAGGAAGGAAAGGGAGAGGGAAGGGGAAGGGAAAGGAAAGCAAAGGAAGAGAGAGAGGGAGAAGAAAGGAAAGAAAAGGAAAAGAAGAGGGAAGGAAGGAAGGAAGGAAAAGGAAAGGAAGAGAGAAGGAGGAGCCGAGAAGATCAGTGCCCAACACCAGCTCACTTCTGAGAAAAACAGGGGTAAGAGACAAATTTCCCAGCATGAGCATTAGCCTGGCCTCCGGACAATCTCCTGGGAAAGTCTCCTTCGGCATTAGTAAAAGAGCTAGCAGTTATCAGGCTGCCCTGCTTCCCTTCCCAGAATAGCCAGGCTGCCGTTCTCAAAGAATCAAGAAAGCCGAAGAAACAAGCAAGAATTCTGCCTGTGTTCGGGAGTCTCCTTGAAAAGTCACCATTTCGTTGATATTTTTTTATATACATTCCCTCCCCCCCCCGCCCCTCATGAGCCCTATTGCATTCTCTGTTCATTTGAAACTGGAGCGCTCTCATCGACTTAATTACCTACACCTCTGCTGTTCAACAACTTTTTAAATGCCCTTGGCAGAGGTCTCAGCTTTTTTTTTGTTGTTGTTGTTGTTTTAATTCCATTTATATCCCGCCCTTCTCCGAAGACTCAGGGCGGCTTACAAGCTTAGCAGTAGCCTTCATTCTATGCATATGCCTGCTTATTAGGGCTTTCACACACACACACCCAAGAGGCATTATTACAAAGTCAGCTTAATTGCCCCCAACAATCTGGGTCCTCATTTTACCTACCTCGGAAGGATGGAAGGCTGAGTCAACCTTGAGCCTGGTGGGACTCGAACCTGCACTAATTGCAGGCAGCTGGTGTTACTTAAGGAGGCATTAGCCCACTGCTCCACCAAGGCTTTACGGTGGGGTGCGTGGAAGTGGAGATGGTGTTTAAGCAACATGGCAGGGAAAACATGGCTGAGAAAGCCCTTGAGCTTATCTTTCCACCATGCCAGGAGATTGTAAAAATGTACACCAGGTCTAGTTGTTGGGGAAATCATCCTTATCTCTGTAGATGTAAAAGGTGAAGGCACAGGATCCTTCCCAACCCCACACCTGGAGTCTCCTGAGAAGTGTCTGTGAAGCTTCTCAATCATCCAGGTCATGGTTCTCCCGAAGGTGCTTTTCAAAAGGCAATTGGACTTTCTCGGTTTTATTTCCCCCCCCTTGAAAAGGTTTCTCTTCTCATCCAAGAAGCTTCTTCAAGAAACGTTTTCAAAGAAAAAAACAAGCAAGAAAGTCCAGTTGCCCTTTGGAAAAACACCTCTGGGACTATTGAGAAGTGCTTTTAACAAATGCCAATGGCTGTCTTTTCAGCTCCTTTGTAACACAATTTTTCCTTCCCTTTCTCTGCAGAGAAAGACAAGTCACTTAAAACAATCATTAAAGGCTGCCAGGATGAAACAAAGGAACCTACTTTATGCAAACAAGGGTTTGGCCTCATGTCCTCCGAGAATATTTTTTATCTGGCGAGCAACATTACGTGCTGTAATGACAAAGATAACTGCAATCAAGATATCGTTCCAGGTAGGTGGCATCTCTGTGGTTTCTTAAAAAAAATCTGCTTTTATTTTTAATTTTAGTTTCCCCGACTCCCACTTCATCCTGCTCCCATTTTAATAGCAAACCCTCTGGATGGAATTCTTGCTACACAGTTGGGTGACTGTATTTATAAGGCGCCAGGTAAACTCCCAAGGTAAGCAAGGCTTGACAAATTAGGCTGGAACGTCTAATTTGTCCACTAAAATGTCTAAACCTCAGGTAAGTAGACCTCAATGTCCATTAAATCGAAACCAGGAGTCACTCCTTCAGCTGCTGCTTCAGAACCATGCCGTTCATCCTGCAGAGAATCAAATCAAATTGTCAGGACCCACCCCAAACCACGTCTTAGGAAGACAAAACTCTTGGAGCCAATTCTAGTCCCAAAAGAAATCTTTACTATGACATGCTTGGCTGTGGGAATACAAGACAGGATCTAATATTGTTCTACAAATTGAAACCTTATAAAGAGTTCCCTGTTCTACCCCCCTTCCCTAACCCCATTTGGTCAGCCCCCCATCATTTACCTCGTGTCATGCCTTTTGTGGGGAAAAGGAACTTTGGATTTTATGGTTATTGCTTTTTTCCTTCAAAAGGAGACACAAGCCAGATGCCTCCTATCCTAACCCCCCCTTTTGTTCCCCCAGTTCAAAAGGCTTCTCTGAATCTTTGAAATGCCTAGGGCAGGCTGAATCCACATTCGTTCCTTCCTCCTCGGGAGATGGCAGAATCCATGGAATAATGTTTTAAACATACATTTACGAATATGATATAAATGGATTCTGACACAAATCAAATCAAATATCAATTTTGGTATCTGACAGAACTGGATAAGATTTCCCCTCCCAAAATACCCCTGGGGTAATTTTGCTCATGGAAATAGTGCCGAAGGTTCAGCTCAGTGCTAACTCGTTGATATTTTAACCATTCCAGACCATAACACGACTATTCCCAAAGGTAGTCTGGTTTGCCCTTCATGCTTTGGTCTCGACAAGAACACGTGTGATGACAAACAAATGTACTGTAACAAACTCCAGAAGAAATGCTTCAGTCTCAACGGGACAATCACAAAAGGTAAATCAGAAACATCGCTTCGTAGATTCATTTACATTTTCATTCGGACTCTCGTCCCCAAATGCTGTACTGTATTGGCTTCCTGCAGTCTCACGCAGTAGTCCACATAGCAGAGACCGCCATTTCTGTGGCTAAGCCAGTTGGTTCTTAAATGAGGTGTGCCTGGTGTTACGACTGTTTTTGCCACGGCTGTTAAGCGATTCACTGCAGTTGTTAAGTAAATCAAATGGCCATTAAGTGAACCAGGCTTCCCCCATTGACTTTCCCCCAGGACACTGCAACTGTCATAAATACATGCCAGTAGTCAAGCTTCCAAATCGTGGATCATGTGAATCAGGGAGCTGCTGTGACAACAGTTAAGTCATTTTCCCCCCAGTGCCGTTGTAACATTGAGTAGTCTCTAAGTAGCTGGTGGTAAGCTGAGGGCTACCTCTAGGAGAAATGTTCCCTTAGCCTAAGCACGTCATCAGGTGGGTGAAAAAATATCGGAGGCTGAGTTGAAGTCCTTATTGCTGTTAAGGTACTCTGATGAGCGAGGACCATATGTAAATCTTAACCATTGTTCTGATAGCTTTCAGGGGAGAGGGGAAGGGAGGGGAGGGGAGGGGGGGAGGGGAGGGAGGGAGGGAGGGAAGAAGGAAGGAAGGGGAAATTCTGAGAGTTTTCTGTGATGGGCAGTACACAAAAAATCCTATGCAAAATCCCAACCTCCACTCTCTTCTATATGGCACAGTTCCAGCTCTTGTGGCACGTATCCGCTTGCAAACCTATTACGACTTACCACCACAATTTCTGTTGTCAAGTGAGACATTTGTTAAGGGAGTTGTGCCCCATTTGACGACCTTTCTTGCCATGGTCCTTAAGTTGATAAATTAGTTACATGATTGGGAAGTGAGTCTGGCTTCTTCCCCATGGGCTTTGCTTGTCATAAGGTCGCAAAAGGGGATCACATGACCCCGCGACACTGCCACCGTCATAAATATGAGTCAGTTGCCAAGCGTCTGAATTTTGATCACATGATCACGGGGACGCTGCAAAGGCCGTAAGTGTGAAAAACAGTGAGAAGTCACTTTTTTCAGTGCCGTTGTAACTTTGAACGGTTACTAAATGAACTGTTGTGAGTCAGTAGGACTACCTGTAATCCAGTAGGAAGGCACACAATAACAATAGCAATAGCACTTAGACTTATATACTGCTTCGCAGTGCTTTACAGCCCTCTCTGAGCGGTTTACAAAGTCAGCCTGTTGTCCCCCAACAATCTGGGTCCTCATTTTACCGACCTCCGAAGGATGGAAGGCTGAGTCCAACCTTGAGCTAGTCAGAACTGAACTGTTGGCAGTGGGCAGAATTAGCCTGCAATACTGCATTCTAACCACTGCGCCACTATGACTCAGATGAAATGTGTTGGTTTTATTTTCAGTTCATTGATTTAGATATGTGCCAGATCAAACAGATCAGGATCTCAGAAAGTGCCTGCCTGCCAAGGGGAAAAAAAAAAGCAGATTCGCGGACCTCTAGTGAAAATGGCAGGGGAGGGAAGGGAGGCACAGTTGAGCCACATTCAGCATCGCCCCTGGGGAGAAAAACATACTAATTCTAGTCCACCCCCCATATCTTTTGCTTTCACAGGTTCAGCTAAAGCTCAAGACTTCATTGCCAGGGGATGTGCTGTTGACAACAGCATCTTTGTAACAAATTACACCTTGACCTTAGGAGATACAACTTATAAACTTGTAAATGTCGAACTTAAAGAAGCCAAAAGTGGTGCCAGCCGGATTTCCAGCTACCTCTCTTTTGCTATCCTTCTGCCCAGTGTTATTTTGTTCCTACTGGACAGACCCCTCTAATGATCCCAACTTATTAATGTCCTTTCTGCTCAAATGGGACGGGGGGGGGAAATATCTCCCATTGAATTCCACCAAAGAAGGCCCAAATCAAAGAGGTTTTGGCTTCAGCAATTGCTGGTGCCCATTTAATGTATCTAATTAATGCATATCCTAAATAAGAATAGAAGAAATGAATGTTGGTGTTACGGATGTCACGTGAGTAAAGGAACCCCGGTGATCTAGACATTGTTGAGTTTAACGGGCCTTTTACATAGTGCTTTGAAAAGGCTTAGTTAAGATTGGACTTGATTAATTGGTTTAAGTAATTACACTTCCAACAACGGAGGCAAGGCTCCAATCATTGACATTGTTTTCTGATGAGGTATGATTGCCATCTAAGAGGCACCCTTATGTGCGTGACAGTGTAATGGAATGCCTCTTGTAAGACAGTGCCTGCCATCTGCCATTTTCATTGCTATATTTAAAAAAATAAATAAAAACAAATTCAAAATAAATGTTTCTGGCAATTAGTTTTTTCAAACAAATTAGCAGCTGGGCAACTGTGTAAATACTGCTAAATTGATGGGATTTATTTTCATAGGAAAGGATATCGGGTCATTGACGCAGATGAGAATGGAGCATACTCATAGAATCATAGGGCTGGCTGGAAGGCATTTTGGAGATCTTCCCCCTGCCCAAGGCAAGAGTCCTTATTCCTTCCTGGACAAATGGTTATGCAATCATTTCTTAAAAACCTTCAGCGATTATGTTCTCACAAGTCTGGGAGGCAAGCTGGTTTATTGACTAATTGTTCTCCCTGTCCGGATGTTTCTTCTTATTTCTAGTTGGTTCTCTCCTTGATTAGTTCCAACCCATTACTCCTTGTCTTGCCCTCCGTGAATCAATTGCAACTTATCCATTATTCCCGTCTGTTCCCTGGTCATACATTTTGCTTACAGAAAACTCTAGTTTTACTGATAGCTTCTAAGTGCTGGGATGACACCAGATCCAGGAGGAATCTTAAGCCTCCCAAAGAGTCTGTCTTAGAGTTGGTCCTGGAATAGACCAAGTTTTCCTTTGATTACTTTTTTTTCTTCCTTATTGACCACGAATGCTGGCCTGTGATGGATAGTCAACTCTTCCAATATGAGAGGATGATACAAAGAAACTGACTTCTATGGAGCAAGGTAGAACCAGAAACCCTAACTAGACAATTATGGTTAACTACTTCAGTGGCTAAGGTTAAATAAATTATATTCTGTCTCAGTGAGCTGAGAGCAAGGCTGGCATTCTAGGCTGCAATGTTTTGGCTCTGCAGCCATTGGAATGACATCAACCACTTGCACCACTTCTGAGCGAGTTTGAACCCACAATGTGTTAGCAATCCTTCAGAGAACTCATACTTGACATCTGGCCATCTAGTACGAGGAGAATCTGTCCCATCATATTTTCTTTTCTGCTGTATTCCTCTAAGACTCTGAGCAGTACGTGATTAGAAAAGTAAACAGTCAGACTGCACTTATTTTGCCTTTGACTTCAGCATTGCTCAATGTGAGAGAAGCATTACAAATAGTCCTTATTGTCTGTGGAGATTCTCGGTCATCCAGCCCATGGTTGTCCAAAGGTGCTTTGGGATGGAAGGATGGAATGAATGAATGAATGAATGAATGAATGAATGAATGGTGGAGGATGGAAAGATGGAGGATGAAATCCTTTCATCCTCCATCATTCAGTCAGAACTGAAGAAGCTTCTTGAATGAAAAGCAAAATGTCTTCAAGGAAAAACTAAGAAAGTCCGGTCGCCTTTTGAAAAAGCACCTTTGGGACAAGCAGTCCTTAACTTACGACAGCAATTGGGACCAGAATTACCAGAATCATGTGACATCACTAAGTGTGATGTCACATGACCACGTCACTTAGCCATGGCTGTTCTAGCAGTTCTGGTTGCCCTTATTAAGTGAGGATCAAGCAGATTGCTAAGTGAGGTCCTCATGGGACTGCGGCTTGCGACTTCCTGCCAGCTTCTCCACCAGCGTTGTGGTTCACTCTCACATCATAATCACAAGCTGGGTGCCAAGTGCCTGGATCACAATCATGTTGACAAAAAATAATGGGGCTTAATGTTCAACCATCTGGAAAACATTACATGGAGAGGCTAAATTAACAAGGTCATTTTCATTACAAAGGTCATTTTCATTACAAAGGAGAGCTGATTAACACAATCAACAAGCACATGGTGGTACACCAAAGCTGCTGGCAACTTTGATATCTCAGCCCATTTTATTCTCAATCATGAATAGGTTTTTTTTAAAATGTACAAAATAGCCAAGGGGTTTTCTGAACAAGTCAGAGGACAAAATTTAAAAGATAACTTTTACAACACATACATCTTTCAAGATCAAACTCATCTTTATTATTAAAGCCCAACTGTATTAACTTTTACAAACAAAACTTACCCTTCATGAATGCCATCCTATTCAAAAATATTAACTTGCAGTAACAAATATTACAAATTAGGTCATTACATCTTGCCATCCCAATCCACACATTCTTACCTAGCAAAACTCCAAAAGAATAAAACAGATCTGAATGGCCTAAAGCTCATTTTAAAAAGTGGAAACTAAAAAATCTTCAAACATAATAAACCAAATCTGACATATTGGTAAAAAATGAGAAACCAAGATAAGAAGAATTTGCTCCTCAGTGGTAGGAGAGACCAGGCCATCTACCTTCAGAAATTACTGTAAATTCTGTCTTGATCTTCGTGTTTTGCAAGCACACAAAGTTGTATGACAATTTAATTGCAGCCCATCCTCTCTCTTATGGTAACAGCTTTTAAGCGAGTGCAATAAACTAATCACTTTTCTTCAGTGTTTGGGAACAGCTCCCAACCCAGTCACATTTTGCCAGGAGTCAATATGTTCATGTGTACACCCACACTGTCAGGACTCACCCCAATTCACGTCTTAGGAAAACAAAAACTCTTGGAGCCAGTTCTAGTCCAAAAGGAATTTTTACTAGGACATGTTTGTTTGTGGAAATACAAGACAGGACCTGGTATTGTTTTACAGATTGAAACTTTATAAAGAGTTCCCGGTTCAACCCCACTTCATTTACTTCGTGTCATCCCTTTCGTTGGGAAAAAGGGAACTTCAGATCTTTATGGTTATTGCCTTCTTCCTTTACAGATTGAAATGGAGACACAGGCCAGATGCCTTCTTCCCTAACCCTCCCCTTTGTTCCCCCAGTTCAAAAGTTTTCCCTTGGTCTTTGAAATAACCTAAGGCAGGCGGAATCCACATCCGCTCCTCCTTCCTCAGGAGATGGCAGAATCCGGGAGGGGGGGATAATGTTTTAAACATACATTTATGAATGTGATATAAATGGATTCTGACACACACCCACACATACATGATCTTGAAAAGCTAAGAAACAACATTGGATCACATATCACCAGAAACCCCTGGAGATAACCTGAACTGTAAAGAATTTCTTGGTTAAAAAGTATTCTGTTTCTATAAAAGATACATCAAAGTGTCCATGAACTGAACAGAACAGTTTTTACTTTTTTCTCTACATTAGCTCTTTCTGGGGAATCACTTTTTATCTGTGTGTGTATTATTGATTTTGTTCGTCATCCAAGGAAGCATGAAATAAAGACTCCACCTTCAAACCAAATTTGCACACCTGGGTGTTATGTTTACTTTATATTGTTCCATCCACTCTAAACAGGACTTCCAACGGAACCAGCCTTTGTAATGTTGCGACATAATGGAGATTTTTGTAGAGTGGCCCATCCTGGATATTTTTCTCTTTTAGTTCTGTCCACTTCTACTCTTAGGCTGTAGGTACAACCGCTGGGCATTAAAATGGACTGCCACCCCTATTAACTAGAGATGGCAACCTGCAGCTTCAAAAAAAAAACCACCAAACACCTTTTTCTAGGTGAGAAAAAAAAGAGAGTAGTTAAGTTCATGAAGGAGCCCGACAGATGTTGAATGCAATGCGGTGTCGCTATTCTACTCACAAATCTTGCGGGAAAATCTACCACTTGTTAGCTTGATTTTTATTTTTTATTTTTTATTTTAATCCCATTTATATCCCGCCCTTCTCCGAAGACTCAGGGCGGCTTACAAGCTTAGCAGTAGCCTTCATTCTATGTATATGCCTGCTTATTAGGGCTTTCACACACACCCCCAAGCGGCATTATTACAAAGTCAGCTTAATTGCCCCCAACAATCTGGGTCCTCATTTTACCTACCTCGGAAGGATGGAAGGCTGAGTCAACCTTGAGCCTGGTGGGACTCGAACCTGCACTAATTGCAGGCAGCTGGTGTTACTGAAGGAGGCATTAGCCCACTGCTCCACCGAGGCTCTGTATAATTGATAAATTGTCTTTCATCCAAGAGCTTTGAAAGATGGACATAGCACACCATTCTCCAATGTTTCTTAACAACAGCAACTCTGTGTCAACCTAGCTGTTTAGCTAAAGCTGAGAAACAGTTTCAAAGCATAAGGGCAGTGTTAGAGAAGTCCCAGTTGCAGGATCCCAACAGATTCCTCCTGCTGAGCTACAGGAGCCAGGCAAAGGCCTTTTCCAGCTCTGGATGGATAGGCAAAAACAGCCAGAATAAATTGCTGCATAGACAGTGTATTTAGATCCTAAACGATAACGGTTCTTGAAATTGAGAACCAGCACCAACATCTACAAACAATCCGGTAACCATGGCAGTTCTTGAGTCAGAATTCACCCAGAGACTAACCAACTGCATTCTGGACCAGTTGAAGCTTCTGAGCAGACTCTGAGGGCATAGTCCCCTATAAAACACTTTGGAGCAATTATGGTCATCCAAACAGGAGGTGACCTAGACTTGAGGGACAACATGCAAGGGTTTGTTACAGAGGTTGTGGGTGCGCCATCACTGAAGGTTTTCAA
Source organism: Vipera berus (assembly GCF_964194415.1). Lineage (NCBI taxonomy): Eukaryota > Metazoa > Chordata > Lepidosauria > Squamata > Viperidae > Vipera > Vipera berus. The sequence continues at coordinate 5,340,802 of NC_138212.1, read as the reverse complement.
GAAGAGATTGGACAGCCATTTGTCTGCAAGGGTGTTGGGTCTCCTGTTTCAGCAGGATGTTGAACAGAGGTCACCAACCTTTGTCGGTTGGCGGACCGGAGGAAAAGAGTGAGGGAAGCAATTTACGTGCATGCGTGTGCATGCACACGTACAGGGGTGTGAGCATGGGTGCACCGCCAACGGGGCAGGGCTAGTGCCCATATGATACTAGCCCTGCCCTGTACTTGCGAGGCACAGTGCCTTGTTTCTGCACCCTGTGGTGGGGTGGTGAACTGTTTCAATACCCCAAGGCACAGCGGCAGCCTGTTTTCACGCCCTGAGGTACAGCGGCAATGGCCCGTTTTTGTGCCCGGCTGCTGTGCTAGTGCAAGTGTGTGGGGGGGTGCGCGCGCACACGCACACACTGGCCAGCCTGTCCTGCAAACCAGTGGTCAGCAGGCCACAGCCCACTACCGGGCTGTGGCGCACAGGTTGGGGACCCCTGGACTAGAAAACCTCCAAGGTCGCTTCCAAATCTGTTGTTCTGTTCAGTTCAGTTCTTTTACCTCGGAAATACTTTATCTTTCGCACAGATAAAGCTGTGAAGAAGGTTTTCTTCAACTAGCGGCTTCAAGCAGAAACTGTGAATCCCTCAGAATCTGAACCAAGACTTGAGCAGAGAAATAACAATGGAACGTGTCTGCAGCCAAAAGGGCACACATGTCCAAAGCCACTTCTGGCTTGAAGCAAAGTTACTGCTTGATAAGAAGTATTATTAAAAATAGCAGAAAACATTGGAGGAAGTTTCAAAAATGTTGCATGCCTTGAAAGGGGGAAATTTAAAGACGGTGAATATAATCATTCCTTATGTATCTTGCGGTTTATTTTTGATCGTGTGCCATCAAGTTATTGCCAACTCTTAAAAGCCAGACAAATAGATTTTTTTTTCTCCACGACAAATTGTCTCCAATCTGGTCTTTCAGGTTATCCAAGGATGCACTCATTTTTAGCTTTAGTTAATTTATTTGTTTAAGTTACATTTAGCCAAATCTATTTTTATAGAAAGCCATTTTGATGTGGTGGTTAAGGCATCAAGTTTCAAACCGGGAGACCAAGAGTTTTGGTCCCACCTTAGACACAAAGCCAGTGGGGTGACCTTAGGCCCATCCATCTAAGCCCATGAAAGAAAACAACAGCAAACCACTTCTAAAAAACCTCGACAAGAAATGTGGTAAGGTCGCCATGATTTTTTTTAGATGTATTTAATTCAATCAGTTTTCATCTCAACACCCCTCTCATTTCTTCTTGTTCTTGATGATATGGTAATGGGGGGGGGAGGGTCTAATCTTTGTAACCTGCCAGGAGTCACAGTGAATGAGCTGAGCAGTCATATATTTTTTCTTAATAAATAAATATTCACTTTACGTGCTGTTTATGCAACTGTTGCTTGAAATTAATTAGCAATAGCAATAGCCCTTAGACTTATATACCGCTTCACTGTGCTTTGCAGCCCTCTCTAAGCAGTTTACAGAGTCAGCTATTGCCCCCAACAATCTGGGTCCTCATTTTACTGAACTCTGAAGGATGGAAGGCTAAGTCCAACCTTGAAACCGATCAGGATCGAACCGCTGGCAGCCGGCAGAGTTAGCCTGCATTCTAACCACAGCACCACCATGGTTAGAGATGTGCAGTAAGTGACCGAGAACATAACCTATTCACTTTGATGAACTGCACGCAGAAATTCACTTTACATCTTTATTCCTAGAGATCCCTATAGATCTAAAATTTGAATAGCTCAGTATATGTGGGGTCCCTGGTGCTCTCTGAGCTTAGATGCTTTCTTGCAGATGTTTCATTACCCAACTAGGTAACATCATCACTTTCTGTTGTGGAGACAACATCTTTGTTCATTTCAGTTTGGAGACTCCGGAGACCACCATCTGCTAGGAACATTTCTCCCAGGCTTAAAAAAATGTACTTGTTTGCCATCATGAAATCTCTTTCTCTCTACATTTTTGTTCTCTAGCAGTTACAGGTAAGCCCACTAATATAAGGCAGTAAATCAGACATGTCAAACACAAGGCCCGGGGGCCAGATCCGGCCCATAAAGTGGTTTCATGCGGCCCATGAAGCCATCCTGGAAACAGTGAGAGAACAGCCCCCACTGCCCTGGCCCTGGCCCAGAGACCCTCCTCCTGCCAGAGACCCTCAGATCTGTCCCACTCCTGCCCAGGCCCCCATAGGCACCCTTGATGCGAACGATGTAGAGCTGGCCACACCCACCCAGTAGGCCATACGCACTCTAGCCACGCCCACCCAGTAGGCTACGCCCACCCAGGCCATACCCACCCGGCACCCTGAGGGCAACCGCAATGCTGATGCGGCCCTCAATGAAATTGAGTTTGACACCCCTGCAGTAAATGGTTTGGTTTTATGCAGAGTTGGTGAAGGATAATTTTGTATATCAATAAACGTGAACATCGTTCTAGTGTTGGCAGTAAGGATAATCAAATTCTCCACATAGCCATGGGATTTGCAAGATGAGGGTGGACTATCTGGGCACAATATCCTTAAATGACATGTCAGGAATTTGCACTAACTAAAATTGGCAGAACATGGAGAGGATTGAAGCTTCTTGGGGGATCATGATAATTAGTACTTCTGAATTTCTGTGTCAGGCTAGCTGTGTGAAAGAGCCCTCTTGCAGATCAGGTTTGGGTTAAATGAAAGCAAGGTGGAACTTTTTATCAGCTGGTGATTAATAGAAAGAAAAGGGGGAGGAAGAGAAAGTTTCAGAGCATTTGAGAAGCATCCCATAGATGCTTTTTCACGGAGCAACTGGACTGTCTTTTTTCTCTTTGAAGACATTTCGCTTCTCATCCAAGAAGCTTCTTCAGCTGTGACAGGATCGTGGTCAGAGCTGAAGAAGCTTCTTAGATGAGAAGAGAAACGTCTTCAAAGAGAAAGAAAAAAAGTCCAGTTGACCCATGAAAAAGCACCTTTGGGACAACCATGACCTGGATGACTGAGAATCTCCATAGACCTTTAAGAAGCATATTAGCCCTTGCCTATGCCTTAATCGTAATCATAATCATAATAGTAAAGTTGGAAGGGACCTAGGAGGTCATCTAGTCCAACCCCCTGCTCAGGCAGGAAACCCTATACCATTTCAGACGAATGGCTGTCCAGTCTCTGGAGAGAGAGCCAGTTTAGTGTAGTGGTTAGAGCATCAGCTAATAACTGAGAAACCAGGAGTTCTAATCCTGCCTAATGCACAAAACTCATTGAACAAATGTCTCACTTAGCAACAGATATTTTGTGCTCATTTGTGGTCATACGTCGAGGATTACCTGTAATCCCATTTTCTTTGCATGCTGAATAATGCTCAGTTCATTTATCATAATAAGACAAAAAACAACCCTAAAGTCAACCCTAGCTCTAGTCCCTTTTGTCATGTTATGCAAATAAAGCTTCTAATTTTGGAAACACACCTGAGTTCTATTGTTGAGCAAGAACTTGGGTTACCTTGAATTGTTTCTGATAACAACCAAATGAATCATCATTACAAGGGTAGACCAACATACTATAAGGGTGTGGATATAGTCATTAAAAAGACAAATACAGAGTTACATAAAATGGAAAGTCATAATGAGATATAGATGGTATCAGAGATATGCAGTAGAAACCTAAAAGGTGTGTAAGAGGGATAGAAGGTAAAGGTAAAGGTAAAGTTTCCCCCGCACATGCGTGCTAGTCGTTTCCGACTCTAGGGGCCGGTGCTCATCTCCGTTTCAAAGCCGAAGAGCCAGCGCTTGTCCGAGGACGTCTCCGTGGTCATGTGGCCGGCATGACTAGACGCCAAAGGCGCACGGAACGCTGTTACCTTCCCACCGTAGTGGTCCCTATTTTTCTACTTGCCTTTTTATGTGCTTTCGAACTGCTAGGTTGGCAGAAGCTGGGACGAGTAACAGGCGCTCACTCTGTTACGCGGCACTCGGGATTCGACCCGCCAAACTGCTGACCTTCCGATCGAGAAGCTCAGCGTCCTAACCCACTGAGCCACCGCGTCCCTTTTGGGATAGAAGGTATAAACATGTAAATAGTGATCACATACAAAGGAGGGGTAGAAATACAGAGGAGAATAAAAAGTTGGTGTGTAAAAGGCTACACAGGGAAGTAAGGGCAAACTGATTCCAGCTTGCAGTGTTGCGCTCCAAGCGCAAGGCAGAAATTGTCATCTGATGAATTCTGAGAATATTTGCATAGAACAATGTTGAATGTTGTAGCCTGGCTAGTACATCAAATAAACAGGGAGGCGTAAAATGGTGAGCTCTGGTTATTTATGCAATACGGGTAGTCCTTGACTCATGACCACAATTGGCCTCAACATTTCTGTAGCTAAATGAAACATTTGTGAAGTGAAGAAGCAGTAATTTACTTGTAATTTGGCAGTCATTTAGAATATGGAGGATCAGAACCTGAGAGGATTGAAATGCTATGGTTTGGGCTACGAGCTGAGGGGAATATGGTTCTTTCCCAAACATGCCATTTTCACTAAATCGTAATGAAAATAAATTGTGGCGACGAAAGTATTTGTGTCTGTGTATTTTTCTAAGGAGGGTTTGAATGCTCACGAGAAGGTGGCTTTGATAAACTGGTCATTCCCTCCTCTAATGTCACCCATTCTCAGCTCTAGAGATTTGTTACACAATAAAAGCTCTTTGTATGTTACTAGCCATGTCTTCTCATACAGAAGCTTCTGTCAAGCCCAAGGCAGGGACAAGATCCAATCAAGTCTAATTCTTTATTAGTTTACACCTAATTGACAGAATCTTGCCAAACTAAAGTTGTAAATTTCTTACCTAGGTTGTGAGAAATTCTAGGGTGTGACTACCACAAACCACTTCTCTCCTCCCTATCAACTTGGGACTGCACAGTCTCTTAAGCTGGGCCTCTTTCTGGAAATGTTTTGTGTTGCCAAACGTCTCCCCCACTGCTCTTACAGTTGCACTTACATCACCTTTTTGTGGTATTTGTTAAGATGTCCTCTTGTAATATATATGGGAAAGGGAGACTGGGAGAAGAGACACCATCAAGGGATTGGTTAGTTAAGACACAGCAGAGTCTGCAACTAGATAATGGGAAAGACAAGAAAGTCAGAAGCGACACTCGCTAGTCCCTTGGGCTATAAAAAGGATGGGGAGAATTGTACTTTCAGACCTGCAAGATTTTCATAATGTAGCTTTACAATAAGGTAGAATTAGTTCATCTAACTGTGTTCCTTGACAGGTGGCTCCCCCTACCAGGACTCCACCTGGAAGACAAGAGGGTACACGTGAATGATCGTCCACCCGACCGGAAGGTTCTGCCCTTCCCCCACCTGGCTCCCCTGGATGCTGGCGATGGAATGCCCGAACTAAGCGGGGTGCATGGACATCCATCTCCTTCACCCACGAAGCTTCTGTCATGGGATAACCCTTCCATAATATTAAATATTGCAGCCTCCCCCTCCGCACCCTAGAGTCGAGGATCTCCTGTACCTCGAAGTGACCGTCGTGTATAGGTCCTGGACCCACCTCCTCTGTTCCATGGGGTGATACCCCAGCTGGCTTTAGCAGGCTGCTGTGAAAGACTGGGTGTATCTTACCCAGATACTTGGGCAGCTGGAGCCGCACCATCACAGGGTTGATAACTTGTATCACCCTGAAAGGCCCTAGGAACTTGGGACCAAATTTTTTACAGGGTACTTGAAGCCGCAGATATTTAGTGGATAGGTACACTAAATTCCCCACCTGGAAGGGTTTAAAGGGTCTCTTTGTCATGTCTGCCTGTTCTTTACTCGTCTCTGCGGCCTTAACTAGGGCTTTCTTTACTCCTAGATTGCCCAAGCCCATTCGGTGTTTGTCAGCTTTCTGGACATGTAAGCACACGGTTGCAAGGACCCGTGCCTATTCCGTTGTAGGAGGACGGCTCCCACCGCACATCACTAAGTCATGTGTGACTCTTCATGACCCCATGGACCACAGCCATGTCAGGTCCCCCATCCTCCATTGTCTCCCAGAGTCTGCCCAAACTCATCTTCACTACAAGTATCTATCTCATCCTCTACAGTCCCCTCCTCCTTTTGCCTTCAGTCTTTCACAACATTAAGGTCTTCTCCAATGAGTTCTCATTTGGTGGCCAAAGTGTTCAAGCTTCAGCTTCAGTAACTGAGCTTCCAAAGACAGGGTTGATTTAGGAATTCATCTGTTATTGACTCACAGAAAACTCCATTAATCTGTTGCAAAAATACCATACATATTTAACACATACAAATATGCATCCCTGATAAAGTCCAACATCCTACAGCAACCTCTCTTCATTCTCTTCCACTGAAGGCTCTGCAAAGGAGCTATGTGTGCCAAGGCCTCCAGTGAATAGTCAAGTAGTAGTGATGGCACTATGCTATTTCTCAATGAATTAAAAACAAAATGATATCCTCCATCATCAACACTGACCCTCTTTGGACATGTTGGCACACAGCAAACTTCCTGTTATTCTCCCTTCCGAAATAAAACAAAAATAAAAAGAGAAGGGAGAGACTTCCTCTGCAGTCCCCTACTTATCATTGGAATCAATCCTTGCCTCACCTAGAGAACCCACTAAACTACTGGATGATCCCAACAAAGGCTCAACCAACTCGTTGGCTCTCTGTTGGCGTTGCCCCTTTCCCCATTTCATTGTGCAAACTGTTATTACTGTACTCTACTCTAGAGTCACAGTTGATTTCCTTTAGGAATTCATCTGTTATCGACTCACAGAAAACTCCATTAGTCCAATGCAAAAATACCATACAAATTTAACACATACAAATCTCCATCTTTAATAAGGTCCAACATCCCACAGCGACCTCCTTCGTTCTCTTCCATCAAAAGCTCTGCAAACGAGCTGTGTTGGCCGGGCCCTCCAGTGAATAGCCATGTAATAGTGATGGGACTATGCTGTTTCTCAATGAATTAAAAACAAAATGATATCCTCCGTCATCAACACTGACCTTCTTTGGACATGTTGGCACATATCCTCTCACTCTCCCTTCCGAAATAAAAAATAAAAAGAGAAGGGAGATATTTACTCTGCAGTCCGCTACTTATGATCGGAACCAGCTCTTGTGGAACTGACTGATCATCCAGTAGGATGATCCCAACAACCCCAACTTGTTGGCTCTCCGTTGGCGTTGCCCCTTTCCCCATTTCATTGTGCAAATTGTTATTACTCTACTTTGTGTGGGAGTTGATGATCACTTATGTCTTCCATTCCACCCACTGGAGGGAAGTTCTCCAAAACATCCCACAGTGGAGCCACACTCCAAGAACTATAAAATTCAACACATTCAATAGTTGGCTTCAGGAAAGCAACACACACTCTCTCTCTCCACACACACAATGGCTGCTGGTCTTGTTGTCTCCTTCTGTCTCATCTCTTCGGTCTTACTGACAGGTGGTGAGTATTACTATTCAACCTTGAGATTCCAGAGACTTGGTAGAGGGAGGTTTCTTACGTGGATAAGGACACGTGGCTGGACAGGCAACTTTAGCTTTCTGCTCGTTTTAGTTTTATAAAAGCAGACTCTCGTTCAATGAAGGAGGAGGTGAACCAACAGCCAGATAGCTGAGGGATAGGCAGGAGGCTAAGATTTGGTCTTTGGAGTCCGTCTTCGCTTCTGGTGACTGCAGGAACAGGTCACCATTTACTTGGCCGTATTTTTGAAGGTGACTTGCGAAACATCCTTCCTAGAGTTAAGAAGGAGTCATTGGCCCAAAGCCTCCAAGCTGACTTTTGTGCCTTGTACTCTGTGTTGCTTCTTAATAAGCTGACATGCATTCAGTTTGTTTAGAAGGCTGCTCTCGGTCCATAATAAAAGGAAGTGTCTGGGAGAGAATCTCATCGAAAGAACTGAATGAAAAGCCATTTTTTCTAGCTAAAAGCTGAGCTAATTTCAGATATCCATATTTTTCAATCTCTAACCTTCTAACCTTCAAAGCATTTTTAGAAATGGTTTGGGATACACCCCTAGAAAAACATTATTAATTTTGAAGTCCACAAAGGGTTTTTATATAGCTATTGCATAACCTGGTTGGCTCACTGGATGTGTAACCATGTTGTTTCTCTCCTCTGCAGTAACATCTCTAAAATGCCAGACATGTTTTGCCGTGAATGGAGAATGTAAAAATGAGGACATGACATTAGTGGAGTGTGAACCAGACCAAACACGTTGCCTTTCTTTGACATTCTGCCATACTCTGAGTGAGTGACACATTTTTTCAGTTTAGGTGGCAGTCAATATGATCGTCACTTAGTATCTCGAGCATCAAGGAATAATTCAGTTTTCTTGAAGTTGCATTGCAGTCATTGGCCTCAAGCAATGTCCACACACTCTGCCAATTTCACTGGGTTATGTTTACTACGAATGTTATGTAGAAAAAATATTATTTACTTTTTGCTCTATCGTACCTGCATAATACTAGGGGGAAGGTGTTAGGGGAAAGAAAAGGATTCAGTGTTCATTTAACTGTACAGAATAGTTTCCAGACGTTCACCAGTCAAAACTAACTCTCCCTCCCTGCCTGAGATAAATGGAGGAAGCCATCTTGAATTATGCATGAGGTAATTTTGTGCCTTGAAATGCCTGTTTCTGTGCTTTTTCTCCTATTAAGGAAAACCAACCAACATTGATTAATGCAAGGGAATCTCAAGTAATTCAATGAGCACATTGCTTTTTAAACCGTTCTTTTATTTTCTTTTTTTTTTTTTTGGTAAATCCCAACGTTTCATCTCTGTTTCACAGGTAGTCCTCCACTCAGTTACACAGCTAAGAGTTGCGCAAAGGCTGAGCAATGTCTTGATGGCTTTTACAGTATAACCTCTGCACAGGGAAAATATTCTCAACTAAACATTCAGTGTTGCCAGTCAGATGGTTGCAATGCCCTCCCTCTTCTATGTAAGTAATTGAATTCAATGTATCTTTGGACAAGGCAGGGAAAATTAAACTTGGCAGTACTGTGGGCAAGGAGTGAGAAAGTAAGGGGAGCATGACTCACCCAGCCTAAGCGCAAAGCAAGAGCACTCCTGCGCTCGCCTCAAAAGTTTCCATGGAGCAAAACGTTCAGGGGGTGAGAGTTGAGGAAAGTTCATTATTGGAGCAAGCCATTGCTATGTAAACCATAAGGTAATAAAAATGGCAGCTATGTATAAGTGGAGAACATGGCAGTCCAGCAACCCAGGATGAAATGGCTACCTAGGGCAGTAATCAGCCATTGGGTGATGCCAAGCTCTGTTGTCATCAGGAGAAGTGAGCACTGTTGACTGTCCTCTCAAAAGGGCTTACATTGGGTCAAGAGGAAAAATTGCCATCTATTTTGAAGGGGAGCTTCAGAATATGCATCAGGGTATGTTCAAGAGCCGTGCTGGTGCAGTGGTTAAAATGCAGTACTCCAGGCTACTCCTGCTGACTGCCGACTGCCAGCAGGTTGGCAGTTCGATTCTCACCGGCTCAAGGTTGACTCAGCCTTCCATCCTTCTGAAGTTGGTAAAATGAGAACCCAGATTGTTGGGGATAATAGACTGACCCTGTAAACCTTTTAGGGAGGAATCTGAAACACTGTGAAGCAGTAATGTAAGCCTAAGTGGTGTTGCTATTGTTACATTTGTGATGGGTGCAGCAGATGGACTGAGACGTCATCCTCACTCTGGGTCCAGCTCTACCTTTAGATACTTGGATTACAAATCCTGTCCTGGCTGGGAATTCTGGAAACTGGAATGTGAAAGGACGTAGGATTTCATAAGGGATGGTGGCCCTGAAAATGTTTGCTAATTTTGGGTTGGTTTCTGCAGTGCCACTCCGTAAGGAACTTAGGACCAATGGATTGATCTGCCCTGGATCGTACACAAAACGTGAAGATTCTCCCCAGCCAACTGAGCCAGTTCTCTGTCTTGAGCAAGAGAGTCAATGTATAAACTTGAACTTTACCATGGACACATGTGAGTGGAATCTATCTTCTTTTGAATAGGATAGGATAGGATAGGATAGGATAGGATAGGAGAGGAGAGGAGAGGAGAGGAGAGGAGAGGAGAGGAGAGGAGAGGAGAGGAGAGGAGAGGAGAGGAGAGGAGAGGAGAGGAGAGGAGAGGAGAGGAGAGGAGAGGAGACAATACTTTATTGGCCAGATGTGATTGGACACACAAGGAATTTGTCTCCAGTGCATAAGCTCTCAGTGTACACAAAAACAGCAGAGGATCATAAGATACCAAGAAGAGTAGGTAGTAGAAAAGACGAGAAGGATAATAGCAATAAAGCCAGCCATAGTACATGAGTAAATGTCCTTAAACATAAGACCGTACTGTGGGAATCAGGTGTTCAGCAGAGTGAAGCATAAGGGGGGAAATGATCTTTGTGCCTAGTTGTTTTGGTCATGTGATCAAAACTAAGATGCTTGGCAACTGACTCGTATTTATGATGGTTGCAGTGCCCCGGGGTAATGTGATCCCCTTTTGCGACCTTCTAACAAGCAAAGTCAGTTGGGGTGCACTTAACAAGCGTGTTACTAACTTAACAACCGCCATGATTTACTTAATAAATGTGGCAAAAAAGGATGTAAAATGGGGGAAAGCTCGCTGAGCAAATGTTTCACTTAGCAACATACCTTTTGGGCTCAATAGTGCCCGTAAGTCGAGGACTACCTGTGGTATGACATGGATGACTAGGGTTTCTTATTCTGCTCTCCTACAAGGGTTGACATGAGGACAGAAGTGATGTCCTCTTATTCATAACTGATATAAGCACTTCATCATCAACCAAGTGCAAAGAATTCCCCAAATTGTGGCCAAGCTCAGAGTATCGTCAAGAGGAAAATTATGTTTCTTTCCTAATGTCCTCATACTAAAGTCTCAAAGATCCTTCTTCTTTCTTTTTCCTCCACAGTTGGAGCTATTCGTGCGGAGGGTAATTTCCAAGGATGTACAACACCAAATGTATGTTCCTTCCCTGGAGGAGAGGTGAAACTGGCCAATGGCCTTGCAGTAATCAATACCCTTTCAAGAGAGTGCAACAGTCTTCTACTCTCATTTGATAAGGCTGTTTTTGACCTGTAATCAGAATATAACCTTCTTCCCTTGCCTTTCAGGATTTGTAAAAATGGGAAGGAAATTAGAGCTTTAGTGGTAAGAATAACAATGGTTTGGGGTTAAGCAATCTTAAGAACTTGGTATGAATTTAGACTACAAAGGAGCAGAACTTAGAGGATTGAAATGTTGTGTTTTAGGCTACTAGCTGAGGGGAATATGGGTTTCCTCTAAGCATTCTGTTTCTACTCAATCATAATGAAAATAAATTGTGGTGATGAAAGTGTTTGTGTCTGTGTATTTTTTTAAGGTGGGTTTCATCAAAGATAGCTTTGATGAAGTGGTTATTCCCTCCTCTTAAGCCACCCATTCTCAACTTCAGTTCAGCTATACTGTCCTTCCATCCAATCATCCAATAATCCATCCAATCCTCCAATCATCCACACATCGTCCAGGCATTCTAGTTCTATAATACATCTCTCTCTCTCTCTCTCTCTCTCTCTCTCTCTCTCTCTCTCTCTCTCTCTCTCTCTCTCTCTCTCTCTCTCTCTCTCTCTCTCTCTCTCTCTCTCTCTCTCTCCCTCCCTCCCTCCCTCCCTCCCTCCCTCTCTTTCTCTCTCTCTCTCTTTCTTTCTCATTCACTTATTCACTCACTCTCTCACACACACTCTCTCTCTTTTATCTGTAATCTTTAACTGGATGAATTGATACATCATAAGGCAGTTTTTTAAACCAATATACTCCAATGGGCTAACTTTCAAAATGGGGCTAATCCATGACTCCCAAGAGAATTAAATTTGGGGAAATTTGGACAGTTGTGGCTGCTTAAGCACTGCCAGCCTCCTCCTGCTACAATACATTTTCAATGTTCCTCAAAACTTCTGGCCACTTGCATAATCTTTCATTACATCCCACACCCAGCAGCACTCCCATTTACCTGCCTGCTGGGAAGGGAAGGGAAGGGAAGGGAAGGGAAGGGAAGGGAAGGGAAGGGAAGGGAAGGGAAGGGAAGGGAGGGAAGGGAAGGAAAGGAAAGGAAAGGAAGATTTCTGCTGCTCACTGTGAACTTCCCACAAGAAAATTCAGTGGGAAAGCCAACAGGAAATTGGAACTTGCTTCCATTCTGTATGATTTTGTGCCTCCCAGTGGTCATTTTGTGTCTCTATTTACAGTAGGTAGAAGAATATCTCTGACACCACATTTATCTAGTCTCTCTCTCTCTGGCTGAGATCACAGGGCATATGAGGGGAGCAGGAAGAATCAGATGAAATGTTTGTTCATCTCAGCAGAGGCACCACCCTGATGAGTGGTGGCTTGGTTTGTTATCTTCTGCGAGGGCTTCCAGGACCACCAAAGGTTTCCTCACATGCCTTTCTCAACCACGTCTTGCCCAGTCCTACTAAAGTAAGAACAGATACTAGATGTGTGGCTATATAAATCAAATAAATACAGTGCTTTTTTGTCATAGGATGCACTGGAACAGAGTTCCGGTACCTTTTTTCAATGGATTTTCCAAGTTTGAAAGGTAACTTTTCCAAATTTGATCATTGGTTCATGTGGACTTGAATCACCCTATCAAGCGTAGCAGGTTGGTGGCAAAATCATTAAACTGGTGCATGCAGGGTCCATGTGTATCGAGTCTGATACATGTGTGTTTGGGTATGGTTAGGAGGGCACTGAATTTTCTAGCCTGCGCTATCTATGTTTCCTGGTAAAATACATGGGAAAATCCCATTGGCGGAAAATGCCACTTAGGGTTAGGGTTAGGTCACCATGAACTCATAGAGCAAAATGGACATCGCTAACAAATTCGTAGTTCTTGGGTATGGTTAGGAGGATACTGACGTTTCTAGCCTGCGCTATCTAGGTTTCCTGGTAAAATACATGGGAAAATCCCATTGGTGGAAAATTCCACTTGGGGTTAGGGTTAGGTCACCATGAACTCATAGAACAAAATGGACATCACCAACAAATTCGTAGTTCTTGGGTATGGTTAGGAGGATACTGACGTTTCTAGCCTGCGCTATCTAGGTTTCCTGGTAAAATACATGGGGAAATCCCACTGGCGGAAAATTCCACGTAGGGTTAGGGTTAGTTCACCATGAACTCATAGAGCAAAATGGACATAGCCAACAAATTTGTAGTGCTTTGGTGTGGTTAGGAGGGCACTGACTTTTCTAGCCTGTGCTATCTATGTTTCCTGATAAAATACATGGGAAAATCCCATTGGCGGAAAATTCCACGTAGGGTTAGGGTTAGATCACCATGAACTCATAGAGCAAAATGGACATCGCCAACAAATTCGTAGTGCTTGGGTATGGTTAGGAGGGCACTGACTTTTCTAACCTGCGCTATGTTTCCTGGTTAAATACATGGGAAAATCCCATTGGCGGAAAATTCCATTAGGGTTAGGGTTAGGTCACCATGAACTCATAGAGCAAAATGGACATAGCCAACAAATTTGTAGTCTTTAGGTATGTTTAGGAGGGCACTGAATTTTCTACAAATCTAAAAATAATGGAAATGTGCTGACATTTATAGTATACATAAGGTGCTGACATTTATAGTATACATAACTCTAGGATGAGAAAAGGGTCCAAAATGATCTAAATAAACGAATGTAGGAATTAAGTCGAAACAGTCAAGAGGGGCAAAGTATACAAATCAGATATAGAGAGTTATAGTAAGGTATAAAATTGGCTTTCAAAGTGAGACTAAGCCCCTAAGACACAGGTCTGCAACCCGCGGCTCCGGAGCCACATGCGGCTCTTTCAGCCATCTCCTGCGGCTCCCAGTCCTCTGCCATGTGCAGTCCAAAAAAAAAAGTGGGGCTAAAAAAGTTCAACCTATCAATTCAAATATGCAGGGTAGGTGCATATCTCGCCTTGGCTCCACTCTTCAGTCAAACCCTGTTCTGCGCATGCGCGCACAATTTTTTGCGGCTCCCAGTTTTTCCTTTTGTGAGGGAACCAGTTCCGAGTGGCTCTTTCACTGTTTCAGGTTGCTGACCCCTGCCCTAAGAAAAAGCGGTAAGATGTAGGCATGTAGTAAACAAGGAATCACATCCCCATTTGATTGCAGAGCAAAGTTTGTTTTTTGTATATTTTGTACACTATCTTTCCTAGTGGAATTTGACTTCTATCCTGCCTGCTATCTCTGGGAGCCAATCATTTGGGACCCTCCCTTTCACCTCCTCCACCTAATTCTTCAAAAACGTTTCCCCAATTGCAAAGCTGAGCAATAGGTGGCTGAGTTGAGTTCTACCAACATGAGGGCTGCCGGACTTCTTGTCTTCTGTCTCTTCTCTTCAATCTTATCAACAGGTAAAGAATTTAATTTCCTTAAAACTGAGCTGTAGAAACTTCAGGAGACTTCAGGAAAGGGAAGGCAGGCAAGTTGTGGAAGTCTCGGATAAACTGCTCTACTACAGGTAGTTCTCAACATGTGCCCATTTGTTCAATGACCATCTGAAGTTACAACAGCACTGAAAAAAGTGACTTACACATGGTCCTAAGTATTCCCACAATCATGCATCCAAGGTTGGGCACTTTGCGTCTGGCAAGTGTTTGTAACCGTTGCCTGGGTCATATGATCACCACCTGCAACTTTCTCGACCAGCTTTTGACAAGCAGCATCAATGGGGGAAGGCAGATTTGCTTAACAGCCATGTGATTCAGTTAATGACTGCAGTTATTAACTACCACAATAAGGTTGTAGAATTGGGCACAACTTGCTTAACAATATTACTTAGCAACACAGGTTCCAGTCCCAATTGTGGTCGAAAATCATATTAAAACGTTAGAGGTATGAGAGGGTGAATCCCTCCCTTAGTCTCAATTTGTCTTCCATTTCCACAAGCTGACCTCATCTCCCACCCTTCCACAGGTCCCCAGCAGCAGAAACACCTGGGGAGGCCTGCTTAGCAAACCATATTGTAGCAGTAGTCTTGAACGTAAATCCTAGGATAGCAGAGCATACAAAGATAACTCTGATCATTGGCATGACTGTGTCTTCTATTTGTAGGGACTTCTCTGAAGTGTCAGATATGTGTTGCCCCTATAAATGAATGTGAAGGAGAAAATGTGAAGGTGGAGGAATGCAAAGAAGATGAAGAATTTTGTTCTACTGTAGTTTTTAATAGTACTATAAGTAAGTGAAAATTGAGTTTGTTCTTGAGCATGAACATCACTTGGTTTCTGGACCATCAAGGAATAACCTGCATGTGTTTCTCATTTTTTTATATAATATGTATTTATTTATTAAAACATAGAACATCAGAGTTAAAAGGAACATTGGAGGTCTTCTAGTCCAACCCCCTGCTCAGGCAGGAAACCCTATTCCATTTCAGACAAATGGCTGTCTAGTCTCTTCTTAAAAACCTCCAGTGAGCACCCACAACTTCTGGAGGCGAGTCGTTCCACTGATTGATTGTTCTCATTGTCAGGAAATTTCTCCTTAGTTCTAGGTTGCTTCTCTCCTTGGTTAGTTTCCATCCTTTGCTTCTTGTCTTGCCTTCTGGTGCTTTGGAAAATAGGTTGACCCCTTCTTCTTTGTGGCAGCCTCTAAAATACTGGAACACTGTTAACATGTCACCCCTAGTCCTTCTTTTTACTAAACTAAACTTACCCAATTTCTGCAACCGTTCCTCATATGTTTTAGCCTCCATCCCCCAGTAATCTTTGCTGCTCTTCTCTGCACTTTTTCTAGAGTCTCAACAACTTTGCTGACTTACATTGCCCATCTCGCTGTCAAGCAACAGTAAAATAATAAATTTTAGCATTTAGTTTGTGTAAAACACAACTGAACTGGGGACTTCTCTTGGGGAATCAGTGGGGGACAGTGGGAGAAGTCCAGTGTTATTTGTCAGATGTAATTGTTTAAACTTAGGTGCATTGACATGTACATGGGGACAGGAGAGGACAAAGGATGAAACACACATCACGATGCAGCAATCTAAACTTTGCCCTTTTAAATGTGCATCACAAATTGGAAGCTTAACAGAAGGAGCTTTCATTGCCATGTCACATTGCAAAATTCACTGTTCTGCAGAAGCTCCAGATTCCACAGTTCCACAAATGTTTCCCAGGCAATAAATCTTCAAAAGGTGTCAACATTTACATGAAAGCCACTAAGATTCAGTAGTTGGGATTAGAAGCCCAGAAGATCAAAATTCTTGATCTTGCTCAGTTATTCTCTGCAGGTCCAATAACTAGGATAGTGGGAAGCAGGGAGACTCAGCCAAGAAAGCTCAGTCCACAGTTTTGTGTCATTCAGACTTTCCCAGTTCAATTAACCTTGGGGATTGTATAGGGACAAATAACAAGTGGAAGTGCTATGAGCTCCTAAACAAAAAGGAGGATATTCATAAAGTGAAATAAACATGTGTATGTAGCTATTTCTTCCAAAATACAATAGCCAAAGGAACACGTTTGATATGCATGTCTTTATTTTCTGCTGAGGTCCATCTTTCTTGTTTTATTTCATTCTGCAGCCAAGAATCCCATTAATTTAGTTATCAAGGAATGCTCAAAACGTGACCAGTGTCTCAATGGCTTCTTCAGCACCACAGTAATAGGTGGTAGATTTGAACTGACAAGAGCTAACTGTTGCCAGACTGATGTCTGTAATGCCGAACCGCTTCTGTGTAAGTATCTACATCAGGGGTAGGTAACCTTGGCTCTTTTATGACTCGTGGACTTCAACTCCCAGAATTCCTGAACCATCAAATAACAGCATTCAACTAACCGTGATGGCCAAACAGGGTTAGATATGATCCAATTAAACCTATATCCTCAGTGCATGGTGGGTTGGACTCCAGATACCTCTGAACGTTGAATGGTCTATGAAGTGGGGGCACCCAGTGCCTATCTCCAGGGCAGGAGACCCTGAACTCAACTTTCCTAGATGTCCAAACTGAATGGAAAGATTTTGTTCTTTAAAGTGTCCTACAATCATGATGTTGCACTATGAAGCTCTTTAAAGATAATGACCAGCACTCACAGTTGGTCAAAAAGCCTACTGGGAAGCAGTGCAGCCAGTCAAAAGCAATTTACAGCTTGTCCTCACCTTATGACTGATTGCTCAGCAACCTTTCAAAATTCCTATGGCTCTCCCCAGGAGTACTTATGACCCAGATTAAAAGTTATGACAGCCAGCACACACACACACACACACACACACACACACACACCTCTGTGGTCACATGATCACATTTTGGACACTTCGTAATCAGTCATGCTTAATGACTGGCACAATGTATGATTGTAATTCCGGGCTAAATTACCATCGTAACTCAAGAACCACCTGGATTCTACTCTGATGGAATAACCGACCTCCCTGAACATGCTCTAGGTTACAGAGTGGAGGAACAGAACAGAACAGAACAGAATAGAATAGAATAGAATTGGAAGGGACCCTGGAGGTCTTCTAGTCCAGCCCCCTGCTCAAGCAGGAGGACCTATACTGTCACAGACAGGTGAATGCCCAGGCTCTTCTTAAATATCTCCAGTGACGGAGCGCCCATGAGTTTCTTTAAGTGCCAAACAGCACTGACTATGCAGTATGTAAAGAACATTTCTGGTACCAGTGGAACAGCTCTATACTGGGGATTTGTCTCCCAGTTTGAGCTGAAATCAATCAACGTAGGCAGGGGATGGGGAGCGGGCGTTATTCATAGAAAGCTGTCTTGCATGATCTTCATCCACCCACACTATGAGTTCTATCAATCAATTGTCCACAAGAACCTTGGGTTCCTAGATCCCAGCCTGACTGGAAATCTGGGAATTCACCTCAAGTATGTGAAAAGAATGTCAAGTTGGAGGAGGCTGCGGTAGATGTTAAAAGGGCTAGTAGTATCACGAAACTTTGTTAACTGGAAAATTTGCTTCTTCCAGTGGAAAAGTATGAAGAGTTTCAAGAAAATTTGTTCAGGTGCAAAAGCTGCTATGCCCAAGATGTGGATTCCTGTGAAGGCAATCAGAAAGTGCAGTGCGTTGGCAAAGAGGATCAGTGTGTTACCGCCACTAGTACCACAGTGGCTTGTGAGTAGATATTCCCTTCCTTCCCTCCCTCCCTTCCTTCCTTCCTTCCTTCCCTCCCTCCTTCCCTCATGCCCCTTTAATTCTTTTTTCTACTTGGATTTTAGACTTGGCCAGTTTTTATGGAAATCAAACACAAGGTGTTTACCCAAATGCTTGTCCAAACCATTTCCCTCGTCCACGTTTGTTAACCGAAGCAAAGACGCACAAGGATGCAAGAAACACTGGCCTGTCTCTCATGCTCTCAGCTGACCAGCATGTATTTGATTAAAAAGAGGTTATTACAATGGTTGACTTTTCTAGTTAACCATTTAGACAGTTTTTCTTGAAAGCATTTGGCATGATGTGATTAACCCTGATTGCATACTTTGTAACCCTTCCTCCCTCCCTCCCTCCCTCCCTCCCTTCCTTTCTCGCTCCCATCCCATCCTCCTTTTTTCTTTTCTTTTATTTTTCCTCTCTCCCCTCTCCTTCCTTCCTTCCTCCCTCCTCCCTTCCTTTTTTTTATAAAGAAAGATGATCTATTTGGAGAAACTTTATCATACAGATTTAAATGCATTTGTATCAGATTTTTCAAAGATCATTATGGTTCCACAAAGTCCACAAGGACATCAAGGTGAAACAGCATAAATAACAAAGAAATCATCTGCATTGCTTTATAATATCCATGCTATGAAGTCTCAAATGTGCTTTTTCTGCTCTTTTTCTATCCCCAGATGGAAATTTCACTGAAAAGCACACTTTCCAAGGATGTTCAACAAGCAGTTTTTGTTCCTACCCTCAAGGAGAGTCTCAATTAGGCGATGGGCTGTTTCAGTTCAATGTCACCACCCTAAAATGCAGAAATGCGTTTCTTCCTGACCCTGATTATGTCTGGTAGTTTGGGTAGAGCCGAACTCCTTCACAATTATTGGAAGATTTGTAAACAAAATGAGGAAGGTGGAGATTTAATGGTGAGATAAGTGAAGATTGGGATCAAAGATGCTTGAGTTTCTTCTCTGAGTCAGTGGTGAAAAGTGAGAAATTTGGGGCAAAATTTTTTGAAATATTATGCTTTGAGACCAAGAAAATGTTGTGTGTTTTCAACCTTCAAAGTTCACAGAATCATCATCAAAATAAATTGATATGACAAAGGCATCTGCGTTCAGTATTTTCCCCCCCCCCCTAAGCAGTTCGAAAGCAGGTAAAAATGCAAGTAGAAAAATAGGGACCACTACTGTGGGAAGGTAACAGCGTTCCGTGCGCCTTTGGCGTCTAGTCATGCCGGCCACATGACCACGGAGACATCCTCGGACAAGCACTGACTCTTCGGCTTTGAAACGGAGATGAGCACCGGCTCCTAGAGTTGGAAACGACTAGCACGCATGTGCGGGGGAACCTTTACCTTTACTTTAAGAATTTAAACGCATAAACAAAGGGAATCTGCATAAAGTAGAAATTCTAGTCCCAATCCTGGTCATAAGTCAAGGACTACCTGTGCTATATTTGAGGCATTCAGCTCAATACAGTGGCAAATGATACTCTCCAGAATATCCAAGCATTCTGGAGGCCTCTGCCTCTGGAGAACTTGGGAACATGATAGTAATCCAGCCAGGTTGCCCAAGATTGCAGAAGTGAGATTTTTCCCCAGGATGCTTGCCTTCTCTGTCGTGGCACTCACATTGGGAATATTCTTTGTCAACCACCAGCCAGCCCAAAATCAGATTATTTGGACAATTCCCACCAGCAACAAACTTGCCATTCTGGGCAGCTTCAGCACTAGGCTGGAGACAGAGAGAAATAAGGCTAGGAATAAAGTAAATAATCAATATTTAGAAAGGGGGCAGGACTTCATTTGCAGCACTGTGTCAACTATTGTGCAAATATTATTGATACACAGGTGAGAGCATCCTGGGCAGAGACAGGGGGAGGGGAGGGGAAAAAAAGTTTCAGGGGTTATATTCAGGATAGGCTCAAAAAGTTAAGATGGCAGCCAGGATTGTGCAACTGGAGACAGATAGAAACAATGAGTTCTTGGGAGGCATGAGGTGAGGAAACTAAACAAATTGCTGCTGCTGACCCAGTGTGCGGAACACAACCTGTGCATCGCTGTCATAATGTTCAGACTTGCAAACAAGTGCAAAACAACTTGGATGTGTCCAAGGTCCAAACATTGGTACCTACTTGACTATGTCATAGTATGTCAGTATAGCCTTAAAGATATTGCCAGCATCCAGGCCATGGGAAGTGCTGAGTGCTGGGCAGGTGACAGTCTGGTCCAAGCAGTCCACAAGCTATGTGGATCCCCTTTGCACCATAAGCAACCAAGGACTGTCAGAACATCATTTAACTTGGAAGACTGCGAAATCCAGGCCAAGTCCAACAGTTTCATGATGTGTGTCAAACCTACAAAACTACATTTGATTACAGCCATCTTTCTTCGTTTTTCCAGCTTGCCACAGCTGGGGGTGGGGGGACAGAAGATACATTCTTCTAGTTCAGAGAAAAACAATCACTTTCCTATGGGAACCAAGGTCAAATCGCTCAAGTGTTTGGCGGGATAGAATTACCGGTAGAGAGCCCGCCAAAGGTGTTAATTGGAGAATGTGATTTATTACATGTTTAGTGGGTGGGGAGTTTAACTTTTACTTTGTAACCTTTGGGGGGGGGGACTTCCAGTCTTGGTTTCACCTTTGTTCGGGCTGATATTATGTAGCCAATAAAATTGTTCTTTGAGGAAAGCAATTGCCTCAAAGTTCTTATTTCTTCTGGTCTCATCTATTGGAACCATGACATTGTGCTTACTGAAAAACTCTCCAGTAATTTGCCACTTTTAGGAACTCATTCTGAAAGGTGAGTATAGTTTGTAGTCACACAGACTACCAACACAAGTGTACCAAGACTAGTTCGATGAAAACCATGAGACCATTACAGCATCCTTCCAGGCCAAGAACAAGGCCTATGCCAAATGGCAGACTGATCCATCCTCTATCTCAAAGAAAGACAAGTTCAAACAGCTGACATCCAAAGTACAGGCGGAACTGCGAGAAATGCAGAACAAGGGATGGCAGAGAAAGTCTGAGCAGGTGGGAAATTATGCAGACCTGCAAGCCATCAGAGAGTTTTTCAGTACATCAAAGCAGTTTATGAGCCTCCTAAATCAGGATTTTCCCCCCTTGCTGTTTTCTGATGGATTGAGCCTGATCAAAGACCAGGAAGGACTGAGAGCCTTGGTGGAACAGTGGGCTAATGCCTCCTTAAGTAACACCAGCTGCCTGCAATTAGTGCAGGTTCGAGCCCCACCAGGCTCAAGGTTGACTCAGCCTTCCATCCTTCCGAGGTAGGTAAAACGAGGATCCAGATTGTTGGGGGCAATAAGCTGACTTTGTAAAAATGCTGCTTGGGGGGGGCGAAAGCCCTAATAAGCAGGCTTATACATAGAATGAAGGCTATTGCTAAGCACTTTGATTTGTGCTTCCTAGATTGTAAGCCGCCCTGAGTCTTTGGAGAAGGGCGGGATATAAATGGGATTAAAAAAAAAGATACCCGTGGGCTGAACACTTCCAACCTACTCAATAGGATGTCCACAGTTGATCCCAACGTCTTGTAAGATATGGCAGCTGTATTTATCATTTGCAGACAGATGAAACAGGATGGTGTGCTAGCCCCAGACCTGTTCAATCTGTTCTTCACCTGTATGTGATTACATATTGTTCAGGGTCTGAGGGAGCGAGTATACATCAGGTACCAATTGTACAGCTCTCTCTTTGATCTTCTCTGTTCAAAGGAACAGATGAAAGGCCTCCACACAGCCCTTCAAAAAACCCTCTTTACTGATGACTCTGCACACCTGGCACTCAAGGACAATGAACTACAGTTCATGATGAACAAATTCTTATATACTGCTATGCTCTTTGGCCTATCAGCTTGAACAAGACTGAAGCACTTTACCAGCCCAGACCAAACACTAACCTGTAGACCCAACAATCTCTGTTAATGACACTCATGTAAACATCTTCAAATACTTAGGAAACTTCATGATGGGTCTTTGGACAAAGAAACTGACTCGAGGATCAGCAAGATCAGCCAGACTCTGAGGTGTCTGTGTATTATATTGCTCAATCAACACAACATCCATATCTCTGCATGGAACTGTTGTTACCTCTTCTCTCAACCAACACAGAGAAATTTGGGAATCAAATCTGAGAATCAACTGGGGACAAATTTCCTGACAGTTAAAATAATTAACCAGTGGAACAACTTGCCTTCAAAATTTGTGGGTGCTCCATCACTGGAGATTTTGAAGAAGAGATTGTAAAACCATTTGTCTAAAATAGTATAGGGTTTCCTGCCTGGGCAGGGGTTGGACTAGAAGACCTTCAATGTCTCTTCCAACTCTTGTTATTCTGTTCTGTTATTCTGTTATCTGCTTCATCTTCCACCCTTTCTCCTCAGTGTCAGCATTCAGGTCAACGGTCACTGTCCAGGGATGTACAACCAAGAGTGTATGTTCCTACCCTAAAGGAGAGATAGAAGAAGCATATGGACTGCTTCATTACAACCTTATGGTCTTGGAATGCCAGAATGCTCTTAAACCTGAAGGATAGAATGGCCTGACTATGCAAGACACATTAGGATGGGAAGAATTTTGACGGCTTAATCAAAAGAATAATAGGAATTTGGGATCAAAGATGCTCAACTTTAATCTCAGAGTAAAGGATGGATGATGGGGTTTCACTATTACACTTTGATATTTAGCGCACCATGAGGTTCTTTCTTCACTTTCAATTGTCATTAAGCCACAATCAGAATAAATTGAGAATGCAAAAGAATTGGGTCTTGTCTATTTTCCTGGGCTCCAAGATCACTGCAGACAGAGACTGCAGCCAAGAAATTAAAAGACGCTTGCTCCTGGGGAGGAAAGCCATGGCAAATCTAGACAGCACACTAAAAAGCAGAGACATCACCCTGCCAGCAAAAGTGCATATAGTCAAGGCTATGGTCTTCCCAGTTGCAATGTATGGCTGTGAAATATGGACCATAAGAAAGGCTGAGTGCCAAAGAATTGAGGCCTTTGAACTATGTTGCTGGAGAAAACTCCTGCAAGTCCCTTGGACTGCAAGGCGATCAGACCGTTCAGTCGTAGAGGAGATCAACCCTGATTGCTCTTTAGAAGACCAGATCCTGAAGCTAAAACTAAAGCTAAAACTAAAGCTAAAAATTAAACATACATGAAATGAAAGAGAAACATAAACAAAGAAAAACCAATAGGACATCATTCCTTGGCAGAATATTTCATTCTTTGGCCGTTCAGTTCTTTTTTTTTTAGGTGCATAAGAGAACAATTTTTTTTTAATATGGATTAAAACAGATTTTAGTTTATTTGGGAATCATCATCATCATCATCATCATCATCCTGGTCAGGCAGGAAACCCTGTACCATTTCAGACAAATGGCTGTCCAGTCTCTCAATTGACAGAATGGGGGTAGGACAGGCGTCAGGGGAGAGACAGTCCAAGATTACAGGCTACCAAACAAAGACCTGTCAACTCATCTACTATTTATTTACCTCACAAGGAAGGGGAATGCTCAACAGGCCTTGTCTAGATGACCAGACAGATACTTTTGTTAATGTTATCTCAATGCTAGGCCATTAAAAGTGAAAACAAAACTAAGAAATGTTTCCTAACTCCTTTATTCTTGCCCTTCC
Organism: Vipera berus; assembly: GCF_964194415.1. Classification (NCBI taxonomy): domain Eukaryota; kingdom Metazoa; phylum Chordata; class Lepidosauria; order Squamata; family Viperidae; genus Vipera; species Vipera berus. The sequence goes on along the minus strand of NC_138212.1, from coordinate 5,317,000 downwards.
CAGTGTCAGCATACAATTCAACGGTCAAAGGCCAGAGATGTGCAAACAAGGATACATGTTCCTACCCAGTAGGAAAGAGGGAAGAAGCAAATGGATTAATCGTTTGCGACATCGAAACACTAGAATGCCGGAATCCTGAGGGACTGGAAGGATGGAGGGGCCTTTCAAGAACATTTGGTCGGACTTGGAATTAAGGGCTTAATCCAAAGAGCAGTAACAATTTGGGATGAAAGACACTCAAATTGAGATTAAAGTTTAAGATCTGAGTTGGTGATTGGTGATGGGATTTAATTACTACACTTCGATATTCTAGCTCACTGTGAGGTTCTTTCTTCACTTTCAACTGTCATGAAGCTGTAATCAAAATAAAGTAAGAATGCAAATAATCGAGTCTTGTGTAGTTCATTCAAGCGATTAAACAAACGGCAGAAGATATTTATTTTAATAGCTTTTTATTTCATCTCTATTATTTTTATAAATGTATAATACTTCTTTCTCCTCCTCACAACCACTACCATACGTGAGGTGGTTTGGGCTGAGAGAGAGGGCCTGGACCAAAGTCATCCAGTTGGCTTTCCTGCTTAAGGCAGGATTAGAACTCACAATCTCCTGGTTTCTAGGGTGGAGGTTGTCTCTCATAGCATCCATTCTTAGGAATTCATATTAATAATCTCAAGGAACTTTCCTTTGAAAGACCTCCTGTAGTTCACCCTTGGGAGTCAAGAGGGGGATAAAGGCATTTTACCCTGGATAATCTGTTATTCTTATTGAGATCATTTATATAGCTTCCATTCTCTTAATGTCTCTGGATGCTTTTCCAGTATTAAATTAAAAATCTGTTGGAGGTAGTAATTTGTGCAGTGCAAGAACTAGTAAAGCAATTAGGTTAAAGCAAGTCAAAGAGTGGGTGTCATTGGAAATAAGCTGGGAATGGTTCCAGCGGTTCCATCACTACCATCCTGAGATCACAAGCTCTTCTAGACTTGTGTCTCTCAACCTCAGTAATTCAACATGGGAAAACCTCAATTCCCAGAATTCCCGAGCTAGACTTTAATTCTGGGAGTTGGTGCACAATGTTCAAGTTGCTGAGAAACATGATCTATACAGGAACGTAAAAAATCAGAATAACAGAATAACAGATCTGAAAGGAACCTTGGAGGTCTTCTACTCCAACCCCCTGTTCAAGCAGGAGACCCAATGGTGGGATTCAAATATGTGAAGAACCGGTTCTCTGTGTGGATGCCACTTCCAGAAGTTCATTTTGGGCCTGGGCAACAAAAAATTAGCTACCAGTTCTACTGAACTGGTGCGAACTGGCTGAATCCCACCACTGGATGTTCCACTGTCTTAATCGCACTAGGTGCTTCATACAAAAATGAAGTTATTAAACCCATCTTTAAAACAAGAAACTTGCTATCTTTTAAACGCTTAAACATTTAGCGGTTTGGTCCTTCTTTGGTTTAGTTGGAAAGTGACACTTCTCTAATCTAGTTGCTCCCGCAAGTTATGAAAATCGATTTACAAGGGAAATCCTTGAGTCCAGTTGAATGGATTTTGAGGACTTTGCAGTAGCCAAGGACTTGAAACAATGGCTCCCACAAAACATTTAAATAATTAGGGAGTTCTACTGAATTATGACCCCAAAGTTTAGTCTGCTTATGCTCTGGACACTGATATTCAAGCAGCATCCTCCATTTCCATCCTCTATTCAGCACTTCTGGGAGTTGGCATAAATATAATCAAAAAAGACCACCCAAAACTCTATCCTATCTGGGAGTGTGGCAAACTCACCTCATTGAACTGAATAATAGAATTCTTTATTGGCCAAGTTTGATTGACACACAAGGAATTTACCTCTGGTGCATAAGCTCCCAGTGTACATACAAGCAGCAAGTGATAAATCATGATCATAACCATAAAATGCATTCATTATAAATCATAAGATACAACACTCATAGGATACTAAATAAGCAATCAACATAAATCAGACTAGGATGCTAAATAAAACAATTACTATAAATCATAAGATCCAAGCAATAAAGTTATAGTCATAAGACAATAAGGAATAGGTAATACAAAAGATGAGAAAGATAATAGTAATACAGTCCTACTAGGTAGTTTGACAGAGTTGTGAGAATTAGTTGTTTAGCAGAGTGATGGCATGGGGGGGGGGAAGAACTGCCCTTCTGTCTAGTTGTGTTGGCATGCAATGCTCTACAGCGTCGCATTGAGGGAAGAAGTTGAAACCATTTATGTCTAGGATGTGAGGGGTCTGTAGATATATTCACAGCCCTCTTTCAGGCTCATGGAGAATACAGGTCCTCAATGAAAGGCAGGCTGGTGGCAATGATTTTTTTCTGCAACCCTAACTATCCTTTGAACTCTGTGTCTGTCTTGTGTGGTTGCTGTGCTAAACCAGACATTTATAGAGGTGCAGATAACAAACTCAATAAGTCCTCTGTAGAATTATATCAGCAGCTTCTTGGACAGTCTGAGCTTCCTGAGTTGGTGCAGGAAGAGCATTCTTTGTTGTGCTTTTTTGATGACATTATTGATGTTAGATATCCATTTTAAGCCTCGAGATATTATAGACCCTACCTTAAAGTAGATATTTTCAGTCTGGATGGTTAGCAATCTCAGCATTGCCTCAGCCCGTAGATAGGGATGCTAGAGAGAAGAGCCTTGAGGAAACTCCTCTTTCATAACACCTTCTCAGTGTTTCAAAAACAATCACATGTCGTTTCCTAAAATGTTGCCGCCATGAGCTCAGCCCAATGGTAATTTTGAACCTCGTTTCTTGCCCCCTTAATAGATTGGCCTTGCTGACTTGCAAACCTCTGTTAACTGATTCCAATCTCTGATCATGTATTTTATCCAGGGTAAAATGCCTTTATCCCCCTCTTGACTCCCAAGGGTGAACTACAGGAGGTCTTTCAAAGGAAAGTTCCTGGAGATTATTGATATGAATTCCTAAGAATGGATGCTATGAGAGACAACTTCCACCCTGGAAACCAGGAGATTGTGAGTTCTAATCCTGCCTTAAGCAGGAAAGCCAACTGGGTGACTTTGGCCCAGGCCCTCTCTCTCAACCCAAACCACCTCACGTACGGTAGTGGTTGTGAGGAAAACAGGAGGAGAAAGAAGTAATATATATTTATAAAAATAATAGAGATGAGATAAAAAGCTATTAAAATAAATATCTCCTGCTGCTTGTTTAATCACTTGAATGAACTACACAAGACTCGATTATTTGCATTCTTAGTTTATTTTGATTACAGCTTCATGACAGTTGAAAGTGAAGAAAGAACCTCAAAGTGAGCTAAAATATTGAAGTGTAGTAAGTAAATCCCATCACCCATCCCCAACTAAAATTTTAAACTTTAATCTCAATTTGAGTGTCTTTCATCCCAAATTCTTACTGCTCTTTGGATTAAACCCTTAATTCCAACTACGACCAAATGATCTTGAAAGGCCCCTCCATCCTTCCAGTCCCTGAGGATTCTGGCATTCTATTCTTTCAAGGTTGTAAATGATTAATCCATTTGCTTCTTTCGTCATTCCTATTGGATAGGAACATGTATTCTTGGTTGTACATCCCTGGGCATTTATTGTTGAAGTGATTGCTGACACTGGAAAGGCAAGAATAAAGGATTTAGGAAACATTTCTTAGTTTTCTCTTCACATTTAATGGTATAGCACTGAGTTACATTAACCAAAGTATGTACTGTATCTGTCTGGTCATCTAGACAAGGCCTGTTGAGCAATCCCCTTCCTTGTGAGGTAAATAAATAATAGATGAGATGACAGGTCTTTGTTTGGTAGCCCATAATTTGGGGCAGCCTCTCCCCTAATGCATGTCCTACCCCCATTCTGTCAATTGAGAGACTGGACAGCCATTTGTCTGAAATGGTATAGGGTTTCATGCCTGAGCAGGGGGTTGACTAGATGACCCACAAGGTCCGTTCCAACTTTATTATTATTATATCTATCCCTAAATTACTAAAATCTGTTTTAATCCAGATTAAATTTCTTTTCTTCTCCTATAAACTTAAAAAAATGAGCTGAACATTGACAAAGAATGAAATATTCTCTCAAGGAATGATGTCCTATTGGTTTTACTTTGTTTATGTTTCTCTTTCATTTTCCATATGTATATTTTTATTTGTTTCTAGAATGTTCCTCCCCAAATTGAGAAAGAAAGAGTTGCTCACGTGCACGTATACTGAATTTCACACTGATACATTGGTCCTCATCCCCGAGACAGAGAACGGGTCCACTTTGTTCAGAAACACCATTTTGTTCGTAAGATCCTGGGCAGACAAACCCGTTGGGTTTAAGGATGTCACGCCCTGGCACTGCAGAAATGAAGCTTCCAAATTAGCAAATAGTTTAACAGACACAATCCTTTCTGAAGTATTTATAGCCCAACTAAGTTCCCTCTAAGCATTTTGACTATGGTTCTTATAATTCTCAGTCAGGAAAAGATTTGTTTTCCCCAAATAGCTAATCACCTTGTGTCCCTACTGGAGTAGAGTGTGAAATCTGGAATGTACCATTTCTTAATGAACTTCAAGGACATAGTGGAGTCTTTAGAAATAATGCCCTCTTTTGCCTTCCAATTTCTGTCAGAAGGATCCAGATCATTCCACTGATGCTGGAGAGGCTTTCCAAAAATGTTGTCCTCCTTTTCACTACAACTTCTTTCTAAGGATTTTCATGCTACTTGATCCCTCCACCACCAAACATACAAGGTGCTGAAAGCAACGAGAATCTACTCTTTCAAATGGAGAGTCTGCTGGCTGTTAGAATGGACATTTTAATTTCAGGTTACTTACCGGGAAGAGGTGCAGTATTACAGCCATCATTCTCACAACATGCTACTCTTGTCTGTTCGTATTTTCCGGCTACTGACGTGAAGCCATAATAAGTATTAGAACATTGCTCAGCTGTTGCACATGACTTGGCAGTAAAGGAGAGTAGAGGAGGGGCTGTAAAATTGAATTAGAAAAAAACCCGCATTGTGGCCGATAACAGAAAAATAAAAACATCAAGTCGTCCAATTTAAAGGTTTAAACTCAGATGCATCTGATGACCCATTCTAACCGGTTGAGAAGATTTAAGTTGCGGATAGGAAGGGATAAATGTTGGGTTGCTCCCTCCAGGTATGCTGAGATGAAATGGAAATAATGGAGATATTAATAAAGTTTTGAGGTGAATGAAGTGTAGTACAATAAAAATAACAGATATCATTCTGTTCCTGGATTGGTGGCCACCACACCTGGGAAACAGCCCAGCTATGATGAAAGATCTGTTGTGATTCCCACCAAGGCCTATAAGTTACTCCTTGATGCTCTGGGGACCAAAGGATGAAAGTGGCAGCCATCATTAATACTGAAAGTGCATTTCACTCACTCATAGTGCTGCGATAGGAATATGTAAGGCAATATTTTTCGTCCGCTCCACATTCCATCAACTGCATGTCCTCATTTCTGCATTCATCCCTGCAGGCAAAACAGGTCTGGCACTTAAGAGATGCCGCTGCAGATAGAAGAAGAAAAAGAAGGAAGAAAGAAAGAAAAGAAGGAAGGAAGGAAGGAAAAGAAAGAAAAGAAGAAAGAAAGATAAAGAAAGAATGAAAAATGAAAAAGAAGAAAGATAAAGAAAAAAGGAAAAGGAACAAAGGGAGGAAGAAGGGAAGAAAAGCATAGAAAAAGAAATAAAAAGGAAGAAAAAAGAAGAAAAAAGAAAAAGGAATGAAGGGAGAGAGGGAGGAAGGAAGGGAAATAAAGAAAGAAAGAAAGAGGAAGAACGAAAGAAAGAAAGAAAGAAAGAAAGAAAGAAAGAAAGAAAGAAAGAAAGAGAAAAAGAAAAAGAAATAGGGAGGAAGGAAATTTTTAATTCATGATGCTGTACTTCTAGCAATGTTAGGGATGTTTAATGAGATAATTACAGGTAGTCCTCAACTTGCAACCATTCCTTTAGTGACAATTCAAAGTATAGAGATTGCTTGAAAGAACCCACAATTGAAGTTCTTCCCCTATTTTGGAGAAATCCTTAACCACCATTTAGTCAAAATTCTTCCAGACTTCTCTTCCCTCCCAAATTTACCCTTGTGTTACTCACCTGTTGAGATGACTGAAGAGAGGATACACAGGACAAGGATTCTAGCAGACATCCTGATGACAGTGTGAATTGACTGGGTCTAGCGAAGGCCGTGTGAGACATTTATAGTTCCTGGAGTATGCCTACCTTGGAGGATGAGTTTGAAGGATTCTGCTGAGGAGGTGGAAGGGGAGTTGAGGATGGCAATCACATCCCACACAGCGTAGAGCAACATCAACTTACACAAGAAGTTGGAGAAAGGGAAAATGTGCACACAATCCATCAAGTTGAGTAAGGCATTTTTGTCATATTTATAGTGAAGGAAAACTTGATTTTTGCTCTTATGTGGGGCCCATGTTTAGCAGAAGCTTGGCGTGTCAGTAATGCCCATCTATTAATGGGGTAAGAAATGAGGTTCAAAATCACCATTGGGTGGAAATTATTGTGATAACATTTCTGGAGGAGCAAAGAAATAAAAGAAAACAATAGAATAGGGGGGACCAGAGGTCTCTTCTAGAAAATTGGAGAGGTTAAGGGAACGTTTCATGCAAAAATGGGCATGATAAAGGACCAAAATGGCAGGCACCTAACAGAGGCAGAAGAGATTAAGAAGAGGTGGAAAAATTACACAGAAGAACTATACAAGAATGAGCTTAATGTCCCTGATAATCACGATGAGGTGGTCACTGACCTCGAGCCAGACATCCTAGAATGTGAAATGAAATGGGCCTTAGGAAAGCTGAGCAACAACAAAGCTAGTGGAGGTGACACTATTCCAGCTGAGCTATTCAAAATCTTAAAAGACGATGCAGTAAAAGTGGTACGCTCAATTTGCCAGCAAATTTGCAAAACTCAACAGTGGCCAAAGGATTGGAAAAGATCAGTTTACATTCCAATTCCAAAGAAAGGCAGTGCCAAAGAATGTTCAAACTATTGCACCATTGCACTCATTTCACATGCTAGTAAAGTTATGCTTAAAATCCTACAAGCTAGACTCCAGCAGTATGTGGATCGAGAGACTGCTATGTAAGTGTGTATGTGTTCTCTTCACCTGGATACATAACACCCCTTCCCCCTTAAAAGACAAAACAATCCCCTCAAACAAACGGTCCCTATTGACGCACATAGTCCGACAGGTACGCAGGTGGCCGATGAACCCGGGATGAACGTCTTAGGGGAACTTCCCCTATGTCTTGGATGGCAGAGTCAGTGTTTGAGTCCTGTTTGACCGTTTCTGGTTGACCCACCTCAGAGTCTGACCCTGTGGCAGGGTGGTCGCTGCGGTCCTGGTCATGTTGCTGTCCCGGTGGAACAGGGCTTACTGGCAACAGTACTGGGTCAGTGAGGTCCTCCTCGGGCTCAGGTTCTATTGTTTGTCAGTGGGGTTGGTATTTATTTATTTATTTATTTATTTATTTATTTATTTATTTATTTATTTATTTAATTTATATACCGCCCTTCTCCCAGGGGACTCAGGGCGGTGAACAGGGCAATACATAAAAAACTAGATACAAAAATTAAAATTATTAAAACATAATTAAACAATGCCCATAAAATTAATACAAATTTAAAATTAAAGTTCATTAATAAAAAAATCCCACCCCGTCCCATCAGGCCAGGCCAGCTTGTTTAAAGAGATGGAAGGAGCGGAGATCGGGCGCCATCCGGAGCTCAACCGGAAGATGGTTCCATAAATCCGGTGCACCCACAGAGAACGCCCTCCCCCTGGGGGCCACCAGTCGGCATTCTTTGACCGGTGGCACCCTGAGGAGGCCCTCTCTGTGGGAGCGTACTGGGCGGAGGGAAGTTGACACCGGCTGCAGGTGCTCCCCAAGGTATTCCGGACCCATGCCATGAAGGGCTTTGTAGGTCATTACCAACACCTTGAACCTCACCCGGAAGACAACTGGTAGCCAATGCAGCTCGCGGAGCAAAGGTGTGACATGGGAGTATCGGGAAACTCCCAGTACAACTCTCGCGGCTGCATTCTGTACCAGTTGGAGCCTCCGAGTGATGATTTGAGCTCGATGATGGGTAGTCTTCCGGGTGGTCGCTCTGTGACCGTTCAGGAACCCGTTTCCTGACCTGGTCTATGTGCCGTCTGACCTGACGACCCCCCTCCACCCCTACTACGTAGGATAAAGGCCTGTTGCATTGCATGGAACCTCATTGGGAAAACAGCCCTTCCTCGTTTCAACCATCGTGATGCTCTCCAAAATTATATGCTCTGCTCATTATATTACTCAGGTTGTTATTGGACAAAATAGGGGGCCTTGCATAAATCATCATGCAATGTCATTTGAACTGTTTGCATGCTGATCTCTTGCCTCATGTCACCCATGTTACAGATAAAGGAGAGAAGCTTATGCCTCTCTTCTCCAAAAGTGTCTTTCTGCTTTTTGCAAAGCAGTTTACCATAAGGCTGGAGGCCAAGGGAGCTGGCTCCAAGCCTACAGGGACCAGGTTCAATTATTTCCTCATTCAACACTCATTTCTCACATCTCTCCATCCTCCTTTCCCACCCACACACAGGCCATAATTCTCAACTTTCTTATTGAACGGTCCAAAATGTTGCAGAGCTTATTTATAAGAATTCTTGGAAATGTCGTGCTGCAATCCAGTGCAACAGTCATGGAACTTGACCATATTGAATTCAGGGTGATTTAAAATAAACGGTTTCTAGGAATGGGTGCTTTTGGAGCGTGTCCTGTCTCTCCTATCTGTGAGTGTGGCAAACTGGCCTCACTGGACAGAATAGACATGTTCAACCTTGATGATTAGCAGCGTCAGCAGTGGTTCAGTCCATACAAAGAGATGCTAGCGAGAAGGACCTTGAGGACACATTTTATCACACCTTCCTGGTGAATAACAGTAAAACATGGGTCCCTAATCCCCCAGTCTGTTGACCAGTACCGGGCTGTGGCATGCCAGCAACCAGGCTGCACAAACAAGCAAAGCCCCATCCATGAGATGCAGGCAGCACACAAACCACGTACCCTCCGGTCCATGGAAAAACCTCTCTCCACAGAACCGGTCCCTTGGGCCCAAAATATTGGGGACCTCTGGTGTAACAGTTTTGGAAGGGACCTTGGAGGTGTTCTAGTCCAATCCCCTGCTCTGGCAGGAAACCTTACACCATGTCAGACAAATGGTTGTCCAATCTTTTCTTAAAAGCCTCCAGTGTTGGAGCACCCACAACTTCTGGAGGAAACTTGTTCAACTAATTAATTGTTCTCATTATCAGGAAATATCTCCTTAGATCTAGGTTGCTTCTCCCCTTGATTACTTACCATCCTTTGCTTCTTCTTCTGCCTTCAGGTGCTTTGGAGAATAGGCTGACTCCCTCTTTTTTATGGGAATCCCTCAAATGTTGGAAGACTGCCATCATGTCACCCCTAGTCCTTCTTTTCATTAGAGTAGACATACCCAATTCCAGCAACTGTTCTTTATACGTGTTAGCCTCCAGTCCCCTAATCATCTTTGTTGCTCTTCTCTGCACTCTTTTTAGACTCTCAAGCAGTGGTGGGATTCAGCCAGTTTGCACCACTTCGGCAGAACCGGTAACTAATTTTTTGTTGCCCAGGCCCAGAACGGACTTCTGGAGCAACATCCACACAAAGAACCAGTTGTTCACATATTTGAATCCCAACACTAGTCTCAAAATCTTTTTTTATATTGTGGCAACCAAAACTGGATTCAATATTCCAAGTGTGGTCCTACCAAGGCATTATAAAGCGGTACTATCACTTCGTGTGATCTTGATTCTATCCCTCTCTTAATGCAGCCTAGAACCGTGTTGGCTTTTTTGGCAGCTGCAGCACACGGCTGGCTCATATTCAAGTGACTGTCCACTAGCACTCCAAAATCTCTCTCACAGTTAGTACTATTGAGCCAGGGGCCTCTACTCTGTCTGATCACAAGCGTGGTTCCTCCTGAAATGTTACCACAATAATTTCCACCCAATGGTGATTTTGAACCTCATTTCTTACCCCATTAATAGATGGGCATTACTGACATACAAAGCTTCTGCTAAACATGGGCCCCACATAAGAGCACAAATCAATTTTTCCTTCACCATCAATATGACAAAACTGCCTTACTCATCTTGATGGACTGTGTGCACATTTCCCCTTTCTCCAACTTCTTGTGTAAGTCGATGTTGCTCTACTGTGTGTGGGATTTGATTGCCATCCTCAACTCCCCTTCCACCTCCTCAGCAGAATTCTTCAAACTCATCCTCCAAGGTAGGCATACGGTACTCCAGGAAGTATAAATGTCTCACACGGCCTTGGCTAGACACAGTCAATTCACACTGTCATCATGATGTCTCCTAGAATCTTTCTCCTGTGCCTCCTCTCTTCAGCCATCTCAACAGGTGAGTTACACAAGGGTAAATTTGGGAGGGAAGAGTCTGGAAGAATTTTGACTAAATGATGGTTAAGGATTTCTCCAAAATAGGGGAAGAACTTCAATTGTGGGTTCTTTCAAGCAATCTCTATAATTTGAAGGGTCACTAAAGGAATAGTTGTAAATTGAGGACTACCTGTAATTATCTCGTTACACATCTCTAAAATTGCTACAAGTACAGCATCATGAATTAAAAATTTCCTTCCTCCCTATTTCTTTTTCTCTTTCTTCCTTTCTTCCTTCATTCCTTTCTTTCTTTCTTTCTTTCTTTCTTTCTTTCTTTCTTTCTTTCTTTCTTTCTTTCTTTCTTTCTTTCTTTCTTTCTTTCTTTCTTTCTTTCCCTTCCTTCCTCCCTCTCTCCCTTCATTCCTTTTTCTTTTTTTTCCTTTTTCTTCCTTTTTATTTCTTTTTCTATGCTTTTCTTCCCTTCTTCCTCCCTTTGTTCCTTTTTCTTTTTTCTTTATCTTTCTTCTTTTTCATTTTTCTTTTCTTTCTTTATCTTTCTTTCTTCTTTTCTTTCTTTTCCTTCCTTCCTTCTTTTCTGTCTTTATTCCTTCTTTTTCTTCTTCTATCTGCAGCGGCATCTATTAAGTGCCAGACCTGTTTTGCCTGCGGTGATGAATGCAGAAATGAGGACATGCAGTTGACGGAATGTGGAGCGGATGAAAAATATTGCCTCACAGTTTCCTATCGCAGCACTATGAGTGAGTGAAATGCACTTTCAGTATTAATGATGGCTGCCACTTTCATCCTTTGGTCCCCAGAGCATCAAGGAGTAACTTATAGGCCTTGGTGGGAATCACAAGAGATCTTTCATCATACCTGGACTGTTTCCTAGATCTGGTGGCCACGAATCCAGGAACAGAATAATATCTGTTATTTTTATCATACTGCACTTCATTCACCTCAAAACATTATTAATATCTCCATTATTTATGCCTTCCTATACTCAACTTAAATCTTCTCCACCAGTTAGAATGGGTCATCAGATGCATCTGAGTTTAAACCTTTAAATAGGAAGCCTTCAAGTTTTTATTTCTCTGTTATTGGCCACAATGAAGTGTTGTTTCTGATTAAATTTTGCAGCCTCTCCTCCACTCTCCTTTACTGCCAAGTCATGTGCAACAGCTGAGCAATGTTCTAATGTTTATTATGGCATCACGTCAGTAGCTGGAAAATTCGAGCAGAAGAGAGTAGCATGTTGTGAGAATAATGGCTGTAATACTGCACCTCTTCCTGGTAAGTAACCTGAGATTAAAATGTCCATTCTAACAGCCAGCAGACTCTCTGTTTGAAAGAGTAGATTCTTGTTATTTTCAGCACCTTGTATGTTTGGTGGTGGTGTTAAACTATTTGCTAATTCAGAAGCTTCCTTTCTGCAGTACCAGGGCGTGACACCCTTAAACCCAACGGGTTTGTCTGTCCAGGCTCTTACGAACAAAATGGTGTTTCTGAACAAAGTGGACCCGTTCTCTGTCTTGGGGATGAGAACCAATGTTTGAATTCAAAATTCAGCATACACGCACGTGAGCAACTCTTTCTTTCTCAATTTGGGGAGGAACATTCTAGAAACAAATAAAATTAAACATATGGAAAGAGAAACATAAACAAAGAAAAACCAACAGGACATCATTCCTTGAGAGAATATTTCATTCTTTGTCAATGTTCAGTTCATTTTTTTTAAGTGCATAAGAGAAGAAATCAGATTTAATCTGGATTAAACAGATTTTAGTAATTTGGGGATAGATATAATAATAATACTAATAAAGTTAGAAGCGACCTTGGAGGTCATCTAGTCCAACCACCTGCTCAGGCAGGAAACCCTATACCATTTCAGACAAATGGCTTGCCAGTCTCTCAGCTGACAGCATGGGGGTAGGACATGCGTCCGGAGAGAGACGGCCCAAGATTATGGGCTTCCAAACAAAGACCTGTGAACACATCTATTATTTTACCTCACAAGGAAGGGGATTGCTCAACAAGCCTTGTCTAGATGACCAGACAGATACACCATTAATGCTACACCATTAAAAGTGAAGAGAAAATGAAGAAATGTTTCCTAAATCATTTATTCTTGCCCTTCCCAGTGTCAGCATTCACTTCAACAATAAAAGCCCAGGGATGTACAACCAAGAATACATGTTCCTATCCAACAGGAAACACGAAAGAAGCAAATGGATTAATCCTTTGCGATGTTGAAACTTTAGAATGCCAGGATCCTCAGAGACTGGAAGAATGGAGGGGCTTTTCAAAAACATTTGGTTGGAGTTGGAATTAAGGGCTTAATCCAAAGAGCAGTAAGAATTTGGGATGAAAGACACTCAAGTTTGAGATTAAAGTTTAAGATTTGTGTTGGGGATGAATGATGGGATTTAGTTACTACACTTCAATATTCTAGCTCACTGAGAGGTTCTTTCTTAATTTTCAACTGTAACGAAGCTGTAATCAAAATAAACTAAGGATGCAAATAATCGAGTCTTGTGTAGTTCTTTCAAGAGATTAAACAAGTGGCAGGAGATATTTATTTTAATAGCTTTTTATCTCATCTCTGTTATTTTTATACATATATAATATTTCTTTCTCCTGTTTTCCTCACAACCACTACCGTACGTGAGGTGGTTTGGGCTGAGAGAGAGGGCCTGGCCCAAAGTCACCCAGTCGGCTTTCCTGCTTCAAGGCAGGACTAGAACTCACAATCTCCTGGTTTCTAGGGTGGACCTCCTTTTTGAACCTCCTTTCCTGCCCCCTTAATTGAGTGGCCTTGCTGACTTGCAAACCTCTGGTAAAGGTGGGGCAAACACCATGAACTGGAAGAGCTTAAATCAAGTTTTCCTTCACCCTCAATCTGACAAACTGTCTTACTCATCTTGAGGGATTCTGTACAGATTTTCCTTTCCCCAACTTCTTGTGTAAGTTGGTGTTCTTCTACTCTGTGTCGGATTTGATTGTCATCACCAGCTCCCTTTTCACCTCCTCAGCAGAACTCTTCAAACGCATCCTCCAAAGTATGCTATATATACAAGGTATAACTACAAATGTCCCAGACTGGCTTCAGAAAGCACTGTCAGTTCACACTAGCATCATAATGTCTACTAGTATCTTTGTCCTATGCCTCCCCTCCTCAATCATATCAACAGGTAAGTAACACCAGTGGTCAATATGGAGGGAAGAGAACTTTTTTTTGGGGGGGGGGGAAATCGGAGTAATTTGTTGTTAAGGATTCCTCCAAAATAGAAGGAAAATTTCAATCCAGGGCCCGCTCAAGGAATCTCTCTTCAACATAGTGTTGTTTTCTTCCGAAACTACAAGTGTTCAATTTTAATGAGGACACATTGAGCCAACTTCTTTAAAATACAGGTTTCCATGGGATTAGAAGAGGGGACTCGGAGGGAGAATTGGAAGAATTATTGACCTATTTTTTGCCATGGTTTGTTTGCCACGTACCTTATCTAAATTCAGTGCAAATATTATCTTTGCAACTGCTGTTCCCCTCTCCAAAAGCATAATGGATTGACAATTTCCTTTCCTTTCCTTTCCTTTCCTTTTCCTTCCTTCCTTCCTTCCTTCCTTCCTTCCTTCCTTCCTTCCTTCCTTCCTTCCTTCCTTCCTTCCCTTCCCTTCCCTTCCCTTCCCTTCCCTTCTCTTCTCTTTTCTTCTCTTCTCTTCTCTTCTTCTCTTTTTTTTCTCTTATTCTATTTGCAGTAGCGCCTTTAAAATTCCAGACCTGTTTTGACAGTGGAGAATAATGCAGAAATGAGGACATGGAGTTGGTGGTATCTGAAAAGGATGAAGGACATTCTCTTACAATTTCTTTTAGCAACACTATGAGTGAGTGAAATGTACTTTCAGTTTTAACAATGGCTGCCATTTTCACCCCTTGGTCCCCAAAGCATCAAGGGGTGATTTTTAGGTGTTGGTGGGAATCAGTAGAGAAGTTTCATCATAATTGGACTCTTTCCTATATCTAGTTGACAGTTCAGGAACAGAACGACATCTGTTAAGCTCATCAAAGTGCAAGTCATTAAGCCACAGTCAAAATAAATTGATAATGCAAAAGAATTGGGTCTTGTCTATTTTTTCAAGGACTTCTTGACCAAGCGGCATAAAAAAGGTCTTCTCACATCTCGTAGCATTTGTTCCTAGGTGTTCATTCTAACAATCTCATGGAATTTTCCTCGGAAACACCTCCCAGTGTCACTTGTATAACCTCCTATGCTCATTGTAATGATTTATAGATGCTCCACTGTCTTAATGGCTCTAGGTTCTTCATACAAATAGTCCCAGGGACCCTTAGCAGACTCTTATATAAGATGTAAAACCAGAGGGAAACACATCCACTTTAAAACAAATACAATATTAGACCATCACCCAAACGAAAGGCACAAGCAGTAAAAATAGAAAATAAAGATGGCTTGATAAAATCAAGAGAAAGTTAAGCGGAATAACTCTGATTTTAAAGGCTTCTGAAATGATAATATGGATTTAGGAAGCTGTTGCATTGCATGGAACCTCATTGGCAAAACAGCCCTTCCTTACTTCAACCACCGTGATGCTCTCCAAAATTATATGCTCTGCTCATTATATTACTCAGGTTGTTACTGGACAAAATAGGGGGCCTTGCATAAATCATCATGCAATGTCATTTCAACTGTTTGCATGCTGATCTCTTGCCTCATGTCGCCCATGTTACAGATTCAGGAGAGAAGCTTATGCCTCTCTTCTCCAAAAGTGTCTTTCTGCTTTTTGCAAAGCAGTTTACCATAAGGCTGGAGGCCAAGGGAGCTGGCTCCAAGCCTACAGGGACCAGGTTCAATTATTTCCTCATTCAACACTCATTTCTCACATCTCTCCATCCTCCTTCCCCACCCACACACAGGCCATAATTCTCAACTTTCTTATTGAACGGTCCAAAATGTTGCAGAGCTTATTTATAAGAATTCTTGGAAATGTCGTGCTGCAATCCAGTGCAACAGTCATGGAACTTGACCATATTGAATTCAGGGTGATTTAAAATAAACGGTTTCTAGGAATGGGTGCTTTTTGAGCGTGTCCTGTCTCTCCTATCTGTGAGTGTGGCAAACTGGCCTCACTGGACAGAATAGACATTAGAGTAGACATACCCAATTCCAGCAACTGTTCTTTATACGTGTTAGCCTCCAGTCCCCTAATCATCTTTGTTGCTCTACTTTGCACTCTTTTTAGACTCTCAAGCAGTGGTGGGATTCAGCCAGTTTGCACCACTTCGGCAGAACCGGTAACTAATTTTTCATTGCCCAGGCCCAGAACGGACTTCTGGAGCAACATCCACACAAAGAACCAGTTGTTCACATATTTGAATCCCAACACTAGTCTCAAAATCTTTTTTATATTGTGGCAACCAAAACTGGATTCAATATTCCAAGTGTGGTCCTACCAAGGCATTATAAAGCGGTACTATCACTTCGTGTGATCTTGATTCTATCCCTCTCTTAATGCAGCCTAGAACCATGTTGGCTTTTTTGACAGCTGCAGCACACGGCTGGCTCATATTCAAGTGACTGTCCACTAGCACTCCAAAATCTCTCTCACAGTTAGTACTATAGAGCCAGGGGCCTCTACTCTGCCTGATCACAAGCGTGGTTGTTGTGTATTTACTTATTGTTATTGTATTCACACATTGAGTTAAATAGAAGTTAACAGGGCTGAGGTAAAACCGCGGCAGCTTTTGACAGCTGTCAAAAGCTGCCGGGCGGAACTGCGCAAGCGCCAGAGATTGACAGCTCAACACGCGCTACCGATGACAGCTCCGAGCTGTCAAATCCGGACGGCCCCGATTGGCGGAGACAAACGGCGCGGGAACGGACTCACCCCTGATTGGTCAAACTGCCGGCAGCTGTCAGTATAAATAGATGTCTTGTTCTCTTGTTTCTTTGCCTGGTTCAGAATAAAAAGTTAAACTGTTAACTTGCTGTCTCGCCTGCTTATTAACTAAAGCACTGGCGACGAGGGTGGGATGCCTGCTTGCCTAAGCTGAAGTCACTACCTAAGGGGAGAAGAGATTTTTCCCCTTAGCCGAGCTGGTCACTTGCTGAAGTCACTGGGAAGCCGAACTTCCATTCAACGCAAGCAGCGGCACCCACAATTACAGACAGCATGACGAACCACGGCCACATTCGAGAATTCGATACCCGCCACCCAGAAGGCTGGGAATCGCATCTGGGCCAGGTAGAAGGATACCTGGTAGTCAAGAAGATTACGGACGACCGGGCCAAGGCAGCTGCCCTCCTTTGGCTCAGCGGGCCCGCCGTATATGATGCCGCTGTGGGGATCTTCACCCCGGAGCCGATCGCCACTATCTCCTACGCCGACCTTACCGAGGGGCTGAGCAAATACTTCATGCCCATCAAGTCAGAACTCTACTGGAGAGTGAACTTCGCACGGAAACTTCAGCTTCCTGACGAGCCAGCAAATGACTTCATAACCCGGGTCAGACACGCCGCACGTCGGTGCCGGTTCCCGGACTTAGAAGACCGAATCCGGAACCAGATCGTCATAGGGCTCAAAGACGAACGGCTGAGGAAGAAGCTGATCGCCAAGCCTGAAATGACGATGACCGATGTGGCGAGAGAAGTCATTGCATACGAGGACTGCCACGGAGACAACCGACGTGCACCTGACAGCGGACCCAGGGGGTCCGTGCACCAGGAGGACAGTGGGTTCAGCGGTTCCGAAGATGACGACGGCCCCACAGACATAGATGCGGTACAGCGGCGGTTCGAAAAGCTCAGGCTGCAACGCAACTACAGAGGGGGGCCTGCCAACAATCAGAGGGGCGCTAACTTCCAGCCAAACAGAGCAAAGTGTGCCAGCTGCGGCGGGAACCACCCGAGAGCGACGTGCCGGTTCCGCAGTGCCAAATGCCATGGGTGCGGGAAGACAGGTCACCTCAAAGCCGTGTGCCGCAGCCGGAGCCGGGAAAACCTGCATGATCTGGAGGTGACAACCGAAGGTATGACCCTACACGCACTCAGAGCCAGGCACAGTCCCAGGACCCTAGTGCTTAATGTAAGGGGGAGGGCGGAGAAATATACAGTCCACAGCACTCTTAAGCCCAAAGTCAAGGTGGACGTTCTGATCCAGGGAATTCCCTGTGAGATGGAAGTGGACTCTGGGTCCTCCGTCTCACTCATCTCATGGCAAACTTACAGGGACATTTGTAACCGAAGTAGGAAACGGCCCGCCCTTCGACCCACCAAACTCCGCCTAGCTGACTTCCAGAAAACGCCCATTAAACTCCGGGGAAAAGCTTCCGTCCCCGTAGAGTTCAAGAAATTTAAAGGATCCCTCCCTATTCTTGTGACCCAAGAAAACAGAATCAGCCTGCTAGGATTAGACTGGTTTGAGGCACTAGGGATAGCGTTGACAGGTGTCAACGCCATTCAGCTGTCAAACTTGGAATCCGTCTGCCTTCAATTCGCGGACGTCTTTGACAGCTCACTAGGGAAGTACACGGGACCGCCCGTATCACTTAAACTAAACCCGAATGTAATGCCCGTCAGAATCAAGGCAAGAAGGGTTCCCTTCGCCTTGAGGGAAAAAATAGAAGCGGAGCTTGACAGATTAACAAACTTAGGGGTCCTCGAACCGGTAGAAGGGGCAGAGTGGGAGACACCCATAGTGACCCCAGTTAAGCCAAACGGCCAAATAAGATTATGTGCCGATTATAAAGCGACCCTCAACCTCGCATTGAATGCACATGCCTACCCGGTCCCGGCTGTCAAAGACATCCTCGCGGCCATTAAGTCAGGCGCCATATTTGCCAAGTTAGACTTGGCGCAGGCGTATTTACAGCTGCCTGTCACCCCTGACACCGCCTTGGCTCAAACAATTGTCACCCACAAGGGAGCATTCAAAATTAACCGCCTTCAATTTGGCATCTCTGCAGCCCCGGGGATCTTCCAGGAAATCATGGAAAAAACACTTAAAGGGATTCCCGGGGTCTGCCCATATTTTGACGACGTCCTAATTGCAGGGGAATCAGAAAAAGACCTAGCTGACAAATTAACTAAGGTGCTCCTAAGGTTCAGGAAGGCTGGTCTCAAGTTAAAAACAGACAAATGCTCCATCGGGGTGCCCTCAACAGAGTTCTTAGGTTTTAAAATAGACGCTAAGGGAATTCACCCCACTGACACAAAAATTAAAGCTATTAAAACAGCACCAACCCCTAAAAATAAACAAGAACTTCAAGCCTTCCTGGGGTTAGTTAACTTTTATCACACCTTCCTGCCTCATAAGGCCTCCATTGCTGAACCCTTACATAGGCTATTAGACAAAGGAAAAACCTGGACTTGGTCCTCTGAGCATGATAAAAGTTTTAATCTATTAAAAAACTTACTCTCCAGCAACACAACAGTAGCCCTGTTTAATGAACAGCTGCCCTTATGTCTAGCTTGCGATGCCTCCCCCTACGGCATCGGAGCGGTCCTAAGCCATTTAACTAAAGAAGGAATACAGACCCCTGTAGCGTTCTATTCCAGAACGTTGTCAAAACCTGAGCGTAATTACGCTCAGATCGACAAAGAGGCTTTAGCTATAGTAGCTAGCGTAAAAAAATTTCATGATTACCTGTACGGCCGACCCTTTACCATTTTTACAGACCATAAGCCCCTGTTAGGACTTTTTACAGTAAACAAGCTAACACCACAGATATTATTCCCCCGCATCCTGAGATGGTCCACCTTTCTGTCAGCCTATTCATACAAGTTAGAATACAGACCAGGGAAAGCCATGGGCCATGCTGATGGCCTGAGCAGACTACCCCAACCAATAGTTGACCCAGACCCAGCACCAGCTGGAAGGATACTGGCTATCTCAGACCTGCCGGAATGCCCATTATCTGTTAAAGATATCTCTGCAGCTACCGCTGCAGACAAAATTTTAGGCAGAGTCTTAGGATATGTCACGACTGGCTGGCAATGCACACCCCCAGACCCAGAATTCCAACCTTATATTTTAAAGCAAAAGGAATTATCCACCCATCAAGGATGTTTACTATGGGGCAGCAGGGTAATCATACCCAATAAACACAGACTCAGGGTGTTAGAGAGCCTCCACGAGGGTCACCCTGGTACCGTCAAAATGAAGGCTCTGGCCAGAAGCTATGTCTGGTGGCCAGGATTAGACAAACAGATTGAGACACACGTAGCCGGCTGCTATTCCTGCCAACTTGTTAGAGCCGCCCAGCCACAGGCTCCCATACATAGATGGGAAACTACAAAGACACCCTGGTCTCGTATTCATATAGATTATGCAGGTCCATTCCAAGGACAATCATTCTTAATTGTCGTGGACAGCTATTCGAAATGGCTAGAGGTAGCGCCAGTAGCTAGCACAACTTCATCAGCCACAATACAGGTTTTAAGGGGATTATTCGCAACACATGGGCTTCCTGATGTTATAGTTTCCGATAACGGCCCCCAATTTACCTCCTACGAATTCCAGAGTTTCACAACGGCGAACTCTATTAGGCACACCACCACGGCTCCCTTTCACCCATCGACGAACGGCTTGGCAGAGGTGATGGTGAAATCAACCAAGGAGGCACTGCGGAAAATCATCTCCGGCAACTGGCACCGAAGACTGGCACAATTTCTTTTATCACAACACACCACACCATGCACAACTACTGGAAAGTCCCCAGCAGAGCTTCGCTGGGGCAAAAGATTAACTACCAGACTAGACCGTCTACACCCAGACAGATCCCCTCCAGACCCAGAACCACCCCTCCAACATAGAACTCTCAACACAGGGCAAGCTGTCTGGGCAAGGAATTACGGGGGGGGCAACAAATGGACACAAGGGGTGGTCATCGAACAAACAGGCCCCCTGTCATACATCATAGACATTGGACAGGATATACATATCCGCAGATACATAGACCAACTTCGGCGGCGCAGTCCTCAAAACATAGGGGGAAGGGGTAACGACGAAATGCTGACAGAAGCACCACCGCAAAGCCTCGCATGCCAAAATTCCCCCGATCGGAATATACCATTTCAACACCCCGCTCCAAGTGACGCGGAACCTGCGGAGCCAGACCCCCTGCCCCCGGAGCCAAACCTAGAAGCCCCTGGGGAAAAGGAACAACCAACCGAGATAACCCCCCGGCGCTCCGAAAGAATAAAAAGACCTCCTACCTACCTAAAAGACTTCGAATGGGGAAACCCGAAAAAGAAACAGTTGGGGAAAAATCAACTCAATCAGAGGGAGGGGTAAGGGGTGTTGTGTATTTACTTATTGTTATTGTATTCACACATTGAGTTAAATAGAAGTTAACAGGGCTGAGGTAAAACCGCGGCAGCTTTTGACAGCTGTCAAAAGCTGCCGGGCGGAACTGCGCAAGCGCCAGCGATTGACAGCTCAACACGCGCTACCGATGACAGCTCCGAGCTGTCAAATCCGGACGGCCCCAATTGGCGGAGACAAACGGCGCGGGAACGGACTCACCCCTGATTGGTCAAACTGCCGGCAGCTGTCAGTATAAATAGATGTCTTGTTCTCTTGTTTCTTTGCCTGGTTCAGAATAAAAAGTTAAACTGTTAACTTGCTGTCTCGCCTGCTTATTAACTAAAGCAGTGGTTCCTCCTGAAATGTTACCACAATAATTTCCACCCAATGGTGATTTTGAACCTCATTTCTTACCCAATTAATAGATGGGCATTACTGACATACACAGCTTCTGCTAAACATGGGCCCCACATAAGAGCACAAATCAACTTTTCCTTCACCATCAATATGACAAAACTGCCTTACTCATCTTGATGGACTGTGTGCACATTTTCCCTTTCTCCAACTTCTTGTGTATGTCGATGTTGCTCTACTCTGTGTGGGATTTGATTGCCATCCTCAACTCCCCTTCCACTTCCTTGGCAGAATTCTTCAAACTCATCCTCCAAGGCAGGCATACTCCAGGAAGTATAAATGTCTCACACGGCCTTGGCTAGACACAGTCAATTCACACTGTCATCATGATGTCTCCTAGAATCTTTCTCCTGTGCCTCCTCTCTTCAGCCATCTCAAGAGGTGAGTAACACAAGGGTAAATTTGGGAGGGAAGAGTCTGGAAGAATTTTGACTAAATGATGGTTAAGGATTTCTCCAAAATAAGGGAAGAACTTCAATTGTGGGTTCTTTCAAGCAATCTCTATACTTTGAAGGGTCACTAAAGGAATAGTTGCAAGTTGAGGACTACCTGTAATTATCTCATTACACATCTCGAACATTGCTAGAAGTACAGCATCACTACTGTAATTAAAAATTTCCTTCCTCCCTCCCTCCCTCCCTCCCTCCCTCCCTCCCTCCCTCCCTCTCTCTCTCTCTCTCTCTCTCTCTCTCTTTCTTTCTTTCTTTTTTCTTTTTTTCTTCTTTCTTCCTTCCTTCCTCCCTCCCTTCCTTTTCTTTATTTTTCTTTCTTCCTTTTTCTTCCTTTTTCTCTTCTTCTTTCTTTCTTTCTATCTTTCTTTCTTTCTTTCTGTATTTCTTTCTTTCTTTCCTTCTTTCTTTCCTTCTTTTTCCTTCCTCCCTTCCTCCCTTGATCCTTCCTTCCTTTTTCTTCCTTTTTCTCTTTTTCTTTCTTTCTTGTTTTCTTTCTTTTTCTTTCTTTTTTTCTTTTATCCTTCCTCCCTCCCTCCCTCCCTTCTTTCTTTCTTTCTTTCTTTCCTTCTTTGTTTATCTTTCCTTTTTTCTTTCTTTCTTTATTTTTCCTCCTTCCTTCCTTCCTTCCTTCCTTTTCTTTTTTTATCTGCAGGGGCATCTTTGAAAGAGTAGATTCAGACCTGTTTTGCCAGCAGGGATGAATGCAGAAATGAGGACATGCAGTTGATGGAATTTGGAGCGGACAAAAATATTGCCTTACATATTCCTTTCGCAGCATATGAGTGAGTGAAATGCACTTTCAGTATTAATGATGGCTGCCATTTTCATCCTTTGGTCCCCAGAGCATCAAAGAGTAACTTATAGGCCTTGGTGGGAATCACAACAGATCTTTCATCATACCTGGGCTGTTTCCCAGGTGTGGTGGCCACCAATCCAGGAACAGAATCATATCTGTTATTTTTATAATACTACACTTCATTCACCTCAAAACTTCATTAATATCTCCATTATTTCCATTTCATCTCAGCATACCTGGAGGGAGCAACCCAACATTATGCCTTCCTATCCTCAACTTAAATCTTCTCAACCGGTTAGAATTGATCCTCAGATGCATCTGAGTTTAAACCTTTATATTGGAAGCCTTGATGTTTTATTTCTCTGTTATCGATCACAATGGGGTTTTGTTTTTTTCTGATTAAATTTTGCAGCCTCTCCTCCACTCTCCTTTACTGCCAAGTCATGTGCAACAGCTGAGCAATGTTCTATAGCTTATTATAGCCTCACGTCAGTAGCCGGAAAATACCACCAGATGAGAGTAGCATGTTGTGAGAATGATGGCTGTAATACTGCACCTCTTCCATGTAAGTAACCTGAGGTTAAATTGTCCATTCTAACAGCCAGCAGACTCTCCCTTTGAAAGAGTAGATTCTCCTTGCTTTCAGCACACTGTATGTTTGGTGGTGGAGGGATCAAGTAGCATGAAAATCCTTAGAAAGAAGTTGTAGTGAAAAGGAGGACAACATTTTTGGAAACCCTCTCCAGCCTCAGTGGAATGATCTGGTTCCTTCTGACAGAAATTGGAGTGGAGGAGATTAAAATTTTATTTTGCATTATTTCTAAAGACTCCAATATGTCCTTGAAGTTCATTAAGAATTTGTGCATTCCAGATTTCACACTCTACTCCAGTAGGGACACAAGGTGATTAGCTATTTGGGGAAAACAAATCTTTTCCTGACTGAGAATTATAAGAACCATAGTCAAAATGCTTAGAGGGAACTTAGTTTGGCTATAAATACTTCTGAAAGGATTGTGGCTGTTAAACTATTTGCTAATTTGGAAGCTTCGTTTCTGCAGTACCAGGGCGTGACACCCTTAAACCCAACGGGTTTATCTGCCCAGGCTCTTACGAACAAAATGGTGTTTCTGAACAAAGTGGACCCGTTCTCTGTCTTGGGGATGAGGACCAATGTTTCAGTGCGAATTTCAACATACGTGCACGTGAGCAACTCTTTCTTTCTTGAACATTCTAGAAACAAATAAAATTAAATGTATGGGAAATGAAAGAAAAACATAAAGAAAGTAAAACCAGTAGGAAATCATTCCTTGTGAGAATATTTCATTCTTTGGCAATGTTCAGGTTTTTTTTAAAGTGCATAAAAGAAGAAAACAAATTTAATCTGGATTAAAACTGATTTTAGTAATTTGGGGATAGTTATAATAATAATTGGCCGATGAACCCGGGATGAACGTCTTAGGGGAACTTCCCCCATGTCTTGGATGGCAGAGTCAGTGTTTGAGTCCTGGTTGACCATTTCTGGTTGACCCACCTCAGAGTCTGACCCTGTGGCAGGGTTGTTTCTGCGGTCCTGGTCATGTTGCTGTCCCAGTCGAACAGGGCTTACTGGCAACAGTACTGGGTCAGTGAGGTCCTCCTCAGGCTCAGGTTCTATTGTTTGTCAGTGGGGTTGGTAGTGATGATTTGAGCTTGATGATGGGTAGTCTTCTGGGTGGTCGCTCTGTGACCGTTCAGGAACCTGTTTCCCGACCTGGTCTATGTGCCATCTGACCTGACGACCCCCCTCCACCCCTACTATGTAGGATAAAGGCCTGGTTTTGTCAACCACTACCCCCAGAATCCACAAATGCCCCGACCCATAGTTCCTGGCCCAGACCAAGTCACCAGGGTGTAACTCCCTAGGGGTTTTGGGTTGCTCAGTCTCCGAAGCCACTCTGTCGGGGTGAAGTCTGTCCAATTTGGTGAAGAGACGTCTGCCCCAATGGAGTTCCACCGGGCTCTTCCCCATTGCTGTGCATGGTGTGGTGTGTTGGGATAATAGGAAGTCCGCCAACCTGTGATGCCAGTCACCGACCATGATCTGCCTGAGTGTGTCCTTGGTCGTTCTCAACATGCGCTCTGCTTGTCCATTAGTCGACGGGTGGAAAGGTGCAGATGTGACGTGTCTAATCAAATTCTCTTTCATGAAGGCCTGAAATTCAGCGGCGGTAAATTGAGCCCCATTATCCGATACCAAGACATCAGGCAGGCCATGTGTGGCAAAAAGTCTCCTGAGCACTTGGATTGTTCTGGCCTTGGTCATATTTTTTTTTAATCCCATTTATATCCCACCCTTCTCCGAAGACTCAGGGCGGCTTACAATCTAAGCACAAATCAATGTGCTTAACAATAGCCTTCATTTTATGTATATGCCTGCTTATTAGGGCTTTTGCCCCCCCCCAAGCGGCATTATTACAAAGTCATATTGGGGACTGGCACTACCTCCAACCATTTGGAGTGGCTATCTACCACTAATAGGAAGAGCTGTCCCTGGAATGGGCCCATGTAGTCTATGTGGACCCTGGACCAGGGTGTGTGTGTGGCCTCCCATTTGTGGACAGGCGCTTGGAGCATCTCAGGTCTGGACCTTTGACAATTGTAACACCCGTGTACCTGCTCTTCTATTGCCTTATCTAGCCCTGGCCACCAAAGGTAACTCCTAGCTAATTCATTCATTCGCACTATACCAGGGTGCCCCTCGTGTAAGGATTTCAGGACTCTATCCCTCAGTGTGTCTGGTATGATGACCCTACTACCCCACAACAGGCATCCCTTATGGGCAGACAATTCATGTCTTCTTATGAAGTAAGCCTGGAATTCTGGGCCTGGACTCTTATCTTGCCACCCTGTGAATTCCCAAGACTGGACCCCGCTCATGATTTTATCTGATGCAGTCTCAGTTGCTATATCCCTTGCATGGAGAGGGCATTCCAGTAGCTCTTGGACTGCCAGTATCTGTGCAGCAGGCGCCGGATCAGGTTCTGTGGTAGTCAGGGGTAGCCTACTTAACCCATCAGCATGGCCCATTTCTTTCCCTGGTTTGTGAACCAGCTTAATGTTGTACGCTGATAAGAATATGGGCCACCTGAGCATCTTTGGGGAGAGAATTTGGGGGGGTTTGTTTGTCCGTGGTGAATAAACCTAATAGAGGCTTATGATCTGTGAATATAGTGAATTCCCTACCATAGAGGTATTCGTGGATTTTTTTGACCCCAGCCACTATTGCCAGGGCCTCCTTGTCTATCTGGGCGTACTTCCTCTCTGCCCCTGACAAGGTTCTGGAGTAGTATACAATGGGCACCTGTTCCCCGTTTTCCTCTAGGTGGCTCAATACTGTGCCCACTCCATAGGGTGAAGCATCGCAAGCAATGCAGATGGGCTTTGTTTCTATGAAGTGGGTGACTGTAGACCTGTTTGAAAGTAAGGCCCTTAAGGATTGGAAGCTTTTTTCGTGGACATTGGTCCAGCTCCATGCAGCTTTCTTATCTAGGAGCCTGTGCAAGGGCTCAGCTATTGCTGCCTTGTGGGGTAAGAAGGAATGGTAAAGGTTGAGCAGCCCAAGGAAGGCTTGCAGTTTAGCCTTGTTCTTGGGAGTAGGGGCCATCTTAATTGCCCTCACTTTGGATTCTGCAGGGTGGATCCCACTGGCATCTATTTTAAACCCCAAAAACTCAGTGGATGCCACCCCAATGCTGCATTTGTCTCTTTTTAATTTGAGACCTGCAGCATGTAATCTGCTTGAAACTGCCCTCAGTCTTTCAGCCAGTACTTCTTCTGTGTCCCCTGAAATGAGGACATCATCAAAATAAGGGCATAGCCCTTGAATGCCCTTGAGAGTCCGCTCCATTACCTCCTGGAAGATGCCTGGTGCTACACTGACACCAAATTGCAGGTGGTTAACCTTGAAGGCTCCCTTGTGTGTTACAATTGTTTGCACTTCTGCTGTCTCCCTGGTAACCAGCAGCTGCTGGTATGCCTGCGCGAGATCTAGCTTAGCAAAGTTGGCGCCACCTTGGAGGGGAGTGAGAACATGACTGATCGTTGGGACTGGGTAAGCGTGCTGGTTAAGGGCCCAATTTAATGTACATTTATAGTCAGCGCAGTTCCTGACCTCCCCGTTAGCTTTGAGAGGGGTGACTATGGGGGTCTCCCACTCTCCCCCTTCTACTGGCTGTAGGATTCCCTGTTCAACTAGTTTGTCTAACTCCCCTTCTATCTTGTGTTTAAGCATGAAGGGGACTCTCCGGGTTTTAATGGGGAGGACGCTGGGATTTAGTTTAAAAGAGATGGGGGGCCCGGTGTACCTGCCTAGCTTGTTATTGAATACGTCTGCAAATTCTTTGCAGATGGATTTGATGCTGTTTCCCTGGGTCCTATAGATGCCTGAGATCACTATGCCTAGTGCCTCAAACCAGTCTAGCCTGACTAGACTAGTTCTCCGGCCCTCAACTACGATAATATCCAAGTGCCCTTGGAACTTCTTAAACCACACTGAAAGGGTGGCCTCCCCCTTGATTTTTACTGGGGCATTTTGGAAATCAGTGAGGATAATGTTTGAGGGCCTCAATTTGACCCACTGCTTGCTCCGGCTGCAAATAACTTTAAGTCTTATACGAGATGACTGAGACTGCAGAGCCGGAGTCAAGCTCCATTTTACAGGGAATGCCCTGTAAATAGACGTCCAATTTAAATTTGGGTTTAAGTGGCCAGTGGGCCCCGGTTCGGCAGATGGCCCTCCGGCTTTCGAAAAACCCTATGCTGGTCAGTTTCTGGGCCACGGTACCTTTCTACGATGCGTCCTCCGGCTGTAGCTCGTGGAGGCCCTGTCGGAAATGGCTATGGCAGACCGCTGCGATGTGGCCTGATTTTCTGCAGGCCCGACACGTGGCCAACCGGAACTTGCAGTTTGCCCGTGCATCTGATCTTCAACATAGATGCATGTGAGCAACTCATTCTTTCTAAATTTCTTTGGGGATATTTTAGAAAGACAGAATGAAGCATATCTTGGAAGGGTGTTTTGGGCAGTGTTCAGTTGTAAAGAAAGTGCATAAAAGAAGAAAAACTTCCTGAACTAAAATAGATTTTAATAATTCCTGGAAAGTTAAGAGACTAGGGGCAGGATATGCCTTGGGGAGAGAGTATTCCACAGATTATGGCCTGTATTTCATCCCCTCCCCAGGTTTTTCCCAAGGAAGGCAAATTCTGAACTGACCTTGTCTAGATAACAGGACAGATATGCGTGCTGTTTGATATATCTCAATGCTACAACATTTAAAGTGGAAAAGAACCCAAGAAAGTTTTCCTAAATTACTTAAATATCAACCTAGTAGTGTGCTGCAGCTGGCAAAAAAGCCAACACAGTCCTAGGCTGCATTAACATAAGGCTGGAGTCAAGATCATGTGGATTGTTAATACCACTTGATAATGCCTTGGTAAGACCACACTTGGGATATTGCATCCAGTTTTGGTTACCACAATATAATAAAGATTTTAAGTCACTAGAAAAAGTTCAAAGAACAACAACAAAGATGATTAAGGGACTGGAGGCTAAAAGATATGAGGAAAACCTGTGGGAATTGGGTATGTCTAGTTTAATGAAAGGAGGGACTGGGGGTGACATGATAGCAGTCTTCCAATATCTCAGGGGCTGCCTATTCCCGAAAGCACCTGAAGGCAGGACAAGAAACTAATCAAGGAGAAAACCAACGCAGAGAAATTTGGGAATCAAATTTGAGAATCAACTGGGGACAAATTTCCTGACAGTTAAAATAATTAACCAGTGGAACAACTTGCCTTCAAAATTTGTGGGTGCTCCATCACTGGAGATTTTGAAGAAGAGATTGTAAAACCATTTGTCTAAAATAGTATAGGGTTTCCTGCCTGGGCAGGGGTTGGACTAGAAGACCTCCAATGTCTCTTCCAACTCTTGTTATTCTGTTCTGTTATTCTGTTATCTGCTTCATCTTCCACCCTTTCTCCTCAGTGTCAGCATTCAGGTCAACGGTCACTGTCCAGGGATGTACAACCAACAGTGTATGTTCCTACCCTAAAGGAGAGATAGAAGAAGCAGATGGACTGGTTCATTACAACTTTACGGTCTTGGAATGTCAGAATGCTCTTAAACCTGAAGTAGAGATCAAAGTTGCTCAACGTTAATCTCAGAGTCAAAGATGGATGATGGGGTTTCACTATTACACTTTGATATTTAGCACACCATGAGGTTCTTTCTTCACTTTCAATTGTCATTAAGCCACAGTCAAAATAAATTGAGAATGCAAAAGAATTGGGTCTTGTCTATTTTTTCAAGCGGTTGTTGAAGAAGTAGCATAAAATAACTCTGATTTTAAAGGCTTCTGCAATGATAATATGGATTTAGGAAGCTGTTGCATTGCATGGAACCTCATTGGGAAAACAGCCCTTCCTCGCTTCAACCATCGTGATGCTCTCCAAAATTATATGCTCTGCTCATTATATTACTCAGGTTGTTATTGGACAAAATAGGGGGCCTTGCATAAATTATCATGCAATGTCGTTTGAACTGTTTGCATGCTGATCTCTTGCCTCATGTCGCCCATGTTACAGATTCCCATAATTCAGGAGAGAAGCTTATGCCTCTCTTCTCCAAAAGTGTTTTTCTGCTTTCTGCAAAGCAGTTTACCATAAGGCTGGAGGCCAAGGGAGCTGGCTCCAAGCCTACAGGGACCAGGTTCAATTATTTCCTCATTCAACACTATTTCTCACTTCTCTCCATCCTCCTTTCCCACCCACACACAGGCCATAATTCTCGACTTTCTTGTTGAACGGTCCAAACTGTTGCAGAGCTTATTTATGTGAATTCTTGCAAATGTCGTGCTGCAATCCAGTGCAACAGTCATGGAACTTGACCATATTGAATTCAGGGTGATTTAAAATAAACAGTTTCTAGGAATGGGTGCTTTTGGAGCGTGTCCTGTCTCTCCTATCTGTGAGTGTGGCAAACTGGCCTCACTGGACAGAATAGACATGTTCAAACTTGATGATTAGCAGCATCAGCAGTGGTTCAGTCCATACAAAGAGATGCTAGCGAGAAGGACCTTGAGGACACATTTTATCACACCTTCCTGGTGAATAACAGTAAAACATGGGTCCCTAACCCCCAGTCTGTTGACCAGTACCGGGCTGTGGCATGCCAGCAACCAGGCTGCACAAACAAGCAAAGCCCCATACATGAGATGCAGGCAGCACACGAACCACGCACCCTCCGGTCCATTGAAAAACCTCTCTCCACAGAACCGGTCCCTTGCGCCCAAAAGATTGATGGTTAAGGATTTCTGCAAAATAGGGGAAGAACTTCAATTGTGGGTTCTTTCAAGCAATCTCTATACTTTGAAGAGTCACTAAAGGAATAGTTGTAAATTGAGGACTACCTGTAATTATTTCATTACACATCTCTAACATTGCTAGAAGTACAGCATCACGAATTAAAAATTTCCTTCCTCCCTATTTCTTTCTTTCTTTCTTTCTTTCTTTCTTTCTTTCTTTCTTTCTTTCTTTCTTTCTTTCTTTATTTCCCTTCCTTCCTCCCTCTCTCCCTTCATTCCTTTTTCTTTTTTTCTTCCTTTTTCTTCCTTTTTATTTCTTTTTCTATGCTTTTCTTCCCTTCTTCCTCCCTTTGTTCCTTTTTCTTTTTTCTTTATCTTTCTTCTTTTTCATTTTTCTTTTCTTTCTTTATCTTTCTTTCTTCTTTTCTTTCTTTTCCATCCTTCCTTTCTTCTTTCTTTCTTTTTCTCCCTTCCTTCCTTCCTTCTTTTTCTTCCTCTATATGCAGCGGCATCTCTTAAATGCCAGACCTGTTTTGCCTGTGGGGATGAATGCAGAAATGAGGACATGCAGTTGATGGAATGTGGAGCGGATGAAAAATATTGCCTCACACTTTCCTATCGCAGCACTATGAGTGAGTGAAATGCACTTTCAGTATTAATGATGGCTGCCATTTTCATCCTTTGGTCCCCAGAGCATCAAGGAGTAACTTATAGGCCTTGGTGGGAATTACAAGAGATCTTTCATCATACCTGGACTGTTTCCTAGATCTGGTGGCCACCAATCCAGGAACAGAATAATATCTGTTATTTTTATCATACTACACTTCATTCACCTCAAAACATTATTAATATCTCCATTATTTCCATTTCATCTCAGCATACCTGGAGGGAACAACCCAACATTTATGCCTTCCTATCCTCAACTTAAATCTTCTCCACCGGTTAGAATGGGTCATCAGATGCATCTGAGTTTAAACCTTTAAATTGGAAGCCTTCAAGTTTTTATTTCTCTGTTATTGGCCACAATGAAGTGTTGTTTCTGATTAAATTTTGCAGCCTCTCCTCCACTCACCTTTACTGCCAAGTCATGTGCAACAGCTGAGCAATGTTCTAATGTTTATTATGGCATCATGTCAGTAGCTGGAAAATTTGAGCAGAAGAGAGTAGCATGTTGTGAGAATGATGGCTGTAATACTGCACCTCTTCCCGGTAAGTAACCTGAGATTAAAATGTCCATTCTAACAGCCAGCAGACTCTCTGTTTGAAAGAGTAGATTCTTGTTATTTTCAGCACCTTGTATGTTTCTCACATCTCACCATCCTCCTTTCCCACCCACCCACAGGTCATAATTCTCAACTTTCTTATTGAACGGTCCAAAATGTTGCAGAGCTTATTTATAAGAATTCTTGCAAATGTCGTGCTGCAATCCAGTGCAACAGTCATGGAACTTGACCATATTGAATTCAGGGTGATTTAAAATAAACGGTTTCTAGGAATGGGTGCTTTTGGAGCGTGTCCTGTCTCTCCTATCTGTGAGTGTGGCAAACTGGCCTCACTGGACAGAATAGACATGTTCAACCTTGATGATTAGCAGCGTCAGCAGTGGTTCAGTCCATACAAAGAGATGCCAGTTTGCACCACTTCGGCAGAACCGGTAACTAATTTTTCGTTGCCCAGGCCCAGAACGGACTTCTGGAGCAACATCCACACAAAGAACCAGTTGTTCACATATTTGAATCCCAACACTAGTCTCAAAATCTTTTTTATATTGTGGCAACCAAAACTGGATTCAATATTCCAAGTGTGGTCCTACCAAGGCATTATAAAGCGGTACTATTACTTCGTGTGATCTTGATTCTATCCCTCTCTTAATGCAGCCTAGAACCATGTTGGCTTTTTTGACAGCTGCAGCACACGGCTGGCTCATATTCAAGTGACTGTCCACTAGCACTCCAAAATCTCTCTCACAGTTAGTACTATAGAGCCAGGGGCCTCTACTCTGCCTGATCACAAGCATGGTTCCTCCTGAAATGTTCCACAATAATTTCCACCCAATGGTGATTTTGAACCTCATTTCTTACCCCATTAATAGATGGGCATTACTGAAATGCAAAGCTTCTGCTAAACATGGGCCCCACATAAGAGCACAAATCAACTTTTCCTTCACCATCAATATGACAAAACTGCCTTACTCATCTTGATGGACTGTGTGCACATTTTCCCTTTCTCCAACTTCTTGTGTAAGTCGATGTTGCTCTACTCTGTGTGGGATTTGATTGCCATCCTCAACTCCCCTTCCACCTCCTCAGCATAATCCTTCAAACTCATCCTCCAAGGTAGGCATACTCCAGGAACTATAAATGTCTCACACGGCCTTCGCTAGACACAGTCAGTTCACACTGTCATCAGGATGTCTGCTAGAATCCTTGTCCTGTGTATCCTCTCTTCAGTCATCTCAACAGGTGAGTAACACAAGGGTAAATTTGGGAGGGAAGAGAAGTCTGGAAGAATTTTGACTAAATGGTGGTTAAGGATTTCTCCAAAATAGGGGAAGAACTTCAATTGTGGGTTCTTTCAAGCAATCTCTATACTTTGAAGGGTCACTAAAGGAATAGTTGCAAGTTGAGGACTACCTGTAATTATCTCATTACACATCTCGAACATTGCTAGAAGTACAGCATCACTAATTAAAAAATGCCTTCCTTCCTTCTTCCCTCCCTCCCTCCCTCTCTCTCTCTCTCTCTTTCTTTCTTTTTTCTTTTTTTCTTCTTTCTTCCTTCCTTCCTCCCTCCCTCCCTTCCTTTTCTTTCTTTTTTTCTTCCTTTTTCTTTCTTTTTCCTTCCTTCCTTCCTCCCTCGATTCCTTCCTTCCTTTTTCTTCCTTTTTCTCTTTTTCTCTCTTTTTCTTTCTTTCTTTCTTTCTTTCTTTCTTTCTTTCTTTCTTTCTTTCTTTCTTTCTTTCTTTCTTTCTGTCTTTCTTTCTTTCTTTCCTTCCTTCTTTCTTTCTTTTTCTTTCTTTTTTCCTTCCTCCCTTCCTCCCTTGATCCTTCCTTCCTTTTTCTTCCTTTTTCTCTTTTTCTTTCTTTCTTTCTTGTTTTCTTTCTTTTTTATTCTTTTTTTTCTTTTATCCTTCCTCCCTCCCTCCCTCCCTCCCTCCCTCCTTTCTTTCTTTCTTTCTTTCTTTCTTTCTTTCTTTCTTTCTTTCTTTCTTTCTTTCCTTCTTTCTTTCTTTATCTTTCCTTCTTTTTTCTTTCTTTCTTTCTTTATTTTTCCTCCTTCCTTCCTTCCTTCCTTCCTTCCTTCCTTCCTTCCTTCCTTCCTTCCTTCCTTCTTTTTCTTTTTTTATCTGCAGGGGCATCTTTGAAATGCCAGACCTGTTTTGCCTGCAGGGATGAATGCAGAAATGAGGACATGCAGTTGATGGAATGTGGAGCGGATGAAAAATATTGCCTTACAGTTTCCTTTCGCAGCACTATGAGTGAGTGAAATGCACTTTCAGTATTAATGATGGCTGCCATTTTCATCCTTTGGTCCCCAGAGCATCAAGGAGTAACTTATAGGCCTTGGTGGGAATCACAACAGATCTTTCATCATACCTGGGCTGTTTCCCAGGTGTGGTGGCCACCAATCCAGGAACAGAATCATATCTGTTATTTTTATAATACTACACTTCATTGACCTCAAAACCTCATTAATATCTCCGTTATTTCCATTTCATCTCAGCATACCTGGAGGGAGCAACCCAACATTATGCCTTCCTATCCTCAACTTAAATCTTCTCAACCGGTTAGAATTGATCCTCAGATGCATCTGAGTTTAAACCTTTATATTGGAAGCCTTGATGTTTTATTTCTCTGTTATCGATCACAATGGGGTTTTGTTTTTTTCTGATTAAATTTTGCAGCCTCTCCTCCACTCTCCTTTACTGCCAAGTCATGTGCAACAGCTGAGCAATGTTCTATAGCTTATTATAGCCTCACGTCAGTAGCCGGAAAATACCACCAGATGAGAGTAGCATGTTGTGAGAATGATGGCTGTAATACTGCACCTCTTCCATGTAAGTAACCTGAGGTTAAATTGTCCATTCTAACAGCCAGCAGACTCTCCGTTTGAAAGAGTAGATTCTCCTTGCTTTCAGCACCTTGTATGTTTGGTGGTGGAGGGATCAAGTAACATGAAAATCCTTAGAAAGAAGTTGTAGCGAAAAGGAGGACAACATTTTTTGAAAAACCACCCCCCAGCCTCAGTGTAATGATCTGGTTCCTTCTGACAGAAATCGGAGTGGAGGAGATTAACATTTTATTTTGCATTATTTCTAAAGACTCCAATATGTCCTTGAAGTGTCGTTAAGAAATGGTGCGTTCCAGATTTCACACTCTACTCCAGTAGGGACACAAGGTGATTAGCTATTTGGGGAAAACAAATCTTTTCCTGACTGAGAATTATAAGAACCATAGTCAAAATGCTTAGAGGGAACTTAGTTGGGCTATAAATACTTCAGAAAGGATTGTGGCTGTTAAACTATTTGCTAATTCAGAAGCTTCCTTTCTGCAGTGCCACGGCGTGACATCCTTAAACCCAACGGGTTTATCTGCCCAGGCTCTTACGAACAAAATGGTGTTTCTGAAGAAAGTGGACCCGTTCTCTGTCTTGGGGATGAGGACCAATGTTTCAGTGCGAAATTCAGCATACGTGCACGTGAGCAACTCTTTCTTTCTTGAACATTCTAGAAACAAATAAAATTAAATGTATGGGAAATGAAAGAAAAACATAAAGAAAGTAAAACCAGTAGGAAATCATTCCTTGTGAGAATATTTCATTCTTTGGCAATGTTCAGGTTTTTTTTTAAAGTGCATAAAAGAAGAAAATAAATTTAATCTGGATTAAAACTGATTTTAGTAATTTGGGGATAGTTATAATAATAATAAAGTTGGAAGGGACCTTGGAGGTCATCTAGTCCAACCCCCTGCTCAGGCAGGAAACCCTGTACCATTTCAGACAAATGCCTGTCCAGTCTCTCAGCTGACAGAATGTGGGTAGACATGCATCAGGGGATAGACTGCCCAAGATTATGGGCTACCCAACAAAGACCTGTCACCTCATCTACTATTTATTTACCTCACAAGGAAGTTGAATGTTCAACAGACCTTGTCCAGATGACTAGACAGATACAGTACATACTTTTATTAATGTATCTCAATGCTATACCATTAAAAGTGAAGAGAAAATGAAGAAATGTTTCCTAAATCCTTTATTCTCGCCCTTCCCAGTGTCAGCATACAATTCAACGGTCAAAAGCCAGGGATGTACAAACAAGAAAACATGTTCCTACCCAACAGGAGTGGTGAAAGAAGCAAATGGATTAATCATTTTTGACGTTGAAAAATCAGAATGCCAGGATCCTGAGGGACTGGAAGGATGGAGAGGCCTTTCAAAAACATTTGGTCGGAGTTGGAATTAAGGGCTTAATCCAAAGAGCAGTGAGAATTTGGGATGAAAGACACTCAAGTTTGAGATTAAAGTTTAAGATTTGAGTTGGTGATGGGTGATGGGATTTAATTACTACACTTCGATATTCTAACTCACTGTGAGGTTCTTTCTTAACTTTCAACTGTCATGAAGCTGTAATCAAAATAAACTAAGAATGCAAGTAATCGAGTCTTCTGTAGTTCATTCAAGTGATTAAACAAGCGGCAGGAGATATTTATTTTAATAATATGACATATTCATTTATTCTGATGAATGAATGAACCTTTATTGTCAAAGTACAACCATGTATTCATTGAGATTGGCTGAGCCTCTCTTCGTGCCCCCCCACCACAACTCACAATAGTTTTTTATCTCATCTCTATTATTTTCATAAATATATAATACTTCTTTCTCCTCCTCTTTTCCTCACAACCACTACGATATGTGAGGTGGTTTGGGCTGAGAGAGAGGGCCTGTCCCAAAGTCACCCAGTCAGCTTTCCTGCTTAAGGCAGGACTAGAACTCACAAACTCCTGGTTTCTAGGGTGGAAGTTGTCTCTCATAGCATCCATTCTTAGGAATTCATATCAATAATCTCCAGGAACTTTCCTTTGAAAGACCTCCTGTAGTTCACCCTTGGGAGTCAAGAGGGGGAGAAAGGCATTTTACCCTGGATAATCTGGTATGCTTATTGAGATCATTGATATAGCTTCCATTCTCTTAATGTCTCTGGATGATTTACCAACGTTAAATTAAAAATCTGTTGGAAGTAGTAATTTGTGTAATACAAGAACTAGTAAAGCAATTAAGTTAAAGCAAGTCAAAGAGTGGGTGTCATTGGAAATCAGCTTGGAATGGTCCCAGGGGCCCATCACTACCATCCTGAGATCACAAGCTCTTCTAGACTTGTGTCTCTCAACCTCAGCAATTCAACATGGGAAAACCCCAGAATTCCCCAGCAACACTTTAATTCTGGTAGTTGGTACACAATATTAAAGCTGCTGAGAAACATGATCTACACAGGAACATAAAAAATCAGAATAACAGAATAGAAGAGCTGAAAGGAACCTTGGAGATCTTCTAGTCCAACCCCCTCTTCAAGCAGGAGACCCAATGGTGGGATTCAAATATGTGAACAACCGGTTCTCTGTGTGGATGCCACTTCTGGAAGTTCATTCTGGCCTGGGCAACAGTCCTGCCAAACTGGTGTGAACTGGCTGAATTCCACCACTGAGGAGACCCTATACTATTACAATCAAGTTGCTGTTCAGTCTCTTCTGAAAAGACTCCACTGATGGAGACACACAACTTCTGAAGGCAAGCTCTTCCATGGGTTTATTGTTCCCCCTATTAATCATCGTTAGCCACTGTTAATCAGGTTCTGTTCTGTCCAGAGTAGGAACTAGAAGAACCTTGTGATCTTTTAAGAAAATGCCAACTGCTTTTCCAACA
Organism: Vipera berus; assembly: GCF_964194415.1. Lineage (NCBI taxonomy): Eukaryota > Metazoa > Chordata > Lepidosauria > Squamata > Viperidae > Vipera > Vipera berus. Next base: position 5,280,303 of record NC_138212.1, on the reverse strand, counting down.
CTCACCTTCCTTAGACTGGAAGGAAAACATTTATTGTTTTTCTCCATGCCACAAATGGGGGGTGGGACAGAGAAGCAAGCGGTGAGGGATCTCGTTAGAAGCCAGAAAGCAGCAGCTTGATCAGCTAAAAATGCAGAAGAGGAAATGTCACAGAGACCTCTGTAGTAAATTAATCTTTTATTGCTGTTTTTTTTTATTGAAAACATATTTGAGGAGTTTTAAGAGCAGTATAAAATATTCGGACAAAATAAATATTGAAAGGAAGGGAGAAGTGAATAAAAATTGTATTGGCTTTAATTGTTTTAAATTACTTGCTTAATGTCTGACCTAGATTTCTCTGTTATGTAACGGTTGCTCTTACTGAAAGCCAAACTGGCTGTCTCCAAGCTGATAATTATGCTTGGGGCAGGGAAACTATTAAAGAATCTTTCAAACAGGCCCCTCATTAAAAGGCCCTTTAAACCAGTTATTGCCAAAACTGGATTCAATATTCCAAATGTGGTCCTACCAAGGCATTATAAAGCGCTACTAAAACTTCATGTGATCTTGATTCTACCCCTCTGTTAATGCAGCCTAGAACCATGTTGACTTTTTTGGCAGCTGCAGAACACGGCTGGCTCATATTCAAGTGACTGTCCACTAGCACTCCAAAATCTCTCTCACAGTTAGTACTATTGAGCCAGAGGCCTCTACTCTGCCAGATCACAAGTGTGGTTCCTCCGGAAATGTTTCCACAATAATTTCAACCCAATAGTGATTTTGTACCTCATTTCTTACCCCATTAATAGATGGGCATTACTGACACACAAAGCTTCTGCTAAACACCATCAATATGACAAAACTGCCTTGCTCAACTTGATGGATTGTGTGCACATTTTCCTTTCTCCAACTTCTTGTGTAAGTTGATGTTGCTCTACTCTGTGTGGGATGTGATTGTCATCCTCAACTCCCCTTCCACCTCCTCAGCAGAATCCTTCAAACTCATCTTCCAAGGTAGGCATACTCCAGGAAGTATAAAAGTCTCACGCTGCCTTCGCTAGACACAGTCAGTTCACACTGTCATCAGGATGTCTGCTAGAATCCTTGTCCTGTGTATCCTCTCTTCAGTCATCTCAACAGGTGAGAAACAGAAGGGTAAATTTGGGAGGGAAGAGAAGTCTGGAAGAATTTTGACTAAATGGTGGTTAAGGATTTCTCCAAAATAGGGAAAGAACTTCAATTGTGGGTTCTTTCAAGCAATCTCTACACTTTGAAGGGTCACTAAAGGAATAGTTGTAAATTGAGGACTACCTGTAATTATCTCATTACAAATCTTGAACATTGCTAGGAGTACAGCATCACTAACTAAAAATTGCCTTCCTTCCTCCCTCCCTCTATTTTCTTTCTTTCTTTCTTTCTTTCTTTCTTTCTTTCTTTCTTTCTTTCTTTCTTTCTTTCCTTCTTTCTTTCCTTCTTTCTTTCTTTCGCCCTCCCTCCCTCCCGCCCTCCCTCCCTTCATTCATTTTTCTTTCTTTTACTTTCTTTCTTTTTTTCTTTCTTTTTCATTCTTTTTCTTTCTTTTTCTTCCTTTCTCCCTTCCTTCCTTCTGTTTACTTTCTTTTTCTTTTTCTTTTTTCTTTTTTCTTTATTTTTCTTCTTTTATTCCTCCATCCCTCCCTCCCTTTCTTCCTTTTTCTTTTCTTTTCTTTCTTTCTTCTTTCTTTCTTTTTCTCCCTTCCTTTCTTCCTTCTTTTTCTTCCTCTATCTGCAGCGGCATCTCTTAAATGCCAGACCTGTTTTGCCAGCGGGGATGAATGCAGAAATGAGGACATGCAGTTGATGGAATGTGGAGCGGATGAAAAATATTGCCTCACACTTTCCTATCGCACCACTATGAGTGAGTGAAATGCACTTTCAGTATTAATGATGGCTGCCACTTTCATCCTTTGGTCCCCAGAGCATCAAGGAGTAACTGATAGGCCTTGGTGGGAATCTTTCATCATACCTGGGCTGTTTCCTAGGTCTGGTGGCCACCAATCCAGGAACAGAACGGTATCTGTTATTTTTATCGTACTGCACCTCATTCACCTCAAAACATTATTAATATCTCCATTATTTCCATTTCATCTCAGCATACCTGGAGGTAGCAACCCAACATTTATGCCTTCCTATCCGCAACTTAAATCTTCTCAACCAGTTAGAATTGATCCTAAGATGCATCTGAGTTTAAATCTTTAAATTGGACGACTTGATGTTTTTATTTCTCTGTTATCGGCCATAATGGCATTTTCTTTTTTTCTGATTAAATTTTGCAGTCTCTCCTCCACTCTCCTTTATTGCCAAGTCATGTATAACATCTCAGCAATGTTCTAATGTTTATTATCGCTTCACGTCAGTAGCCGGAAAATACCTGCAGGCGAGAATAGCATGTTGTGAGAATAATGGCTGTAATACTGCACCTCTTCCATGTAAGTAACCTGAGATTAAATTGTCCATTCTAACAGCCAGCAGACTCCGTTTGAAAGAGTAGATTCTCAATGCTTTCAGCACCTTGTATCTTTGGTGGTGAAGGGATCAAGTAGCATGAAAATCCTTAAAAAGAAGTTGTAGCAAAAAGGAGGACAACATTTTTGGAAACCCCTTCCAGCATCAGTGGAATGATCTGGTTCCTTCTGACAGAAATCGGAGTGGAGGAGATTAACATTTTATTTTGCGTTATTTCTAAAGACTCCAATATGTCCTTGAAGTTCATTAAGAATTTGTGCATTCCAGATTTCACACTCTACTCCAGTAGGAACACAAGGTGATTAGCTATTTGGGGAAAACAAATCTTTTCCTGATTGAGAAATATAAGAACCATAGTCAAAACGCTTAGAGGGAACTTAATAAATATAAATATTGTGGTTGTTAAACTATTTGCTAATTCTGAACCTTCCTTTCTGCAGTACCAGGGCGTGACACCCTTAAACCCAACGGGTTTGTCTGCCCAGGCTCTTACGAACAAAATGGTGTTTCTGAACAAAGTGGACCCGTTCTCTGTCTCGGGGATGAGGACCAATGTATCAGTATAAAATTCAGCATACGTGCACGTGAGCAACTCTTTCTTTCTAGAACATTCTAGAAACAAATAAAACTAAATGTACGGGAAATGAATGAAAAACATAAACAAAGTAAAAACAGTAGGAAATAATTCCTTGTGAGAATATTTCATTCTTTGGCAATGTTCAGGGTTTTTTTAAGTGCATAAGAGAAGAAAAGAAATTTAATCTGGATTAAAACAGATTTTAGTAATTTGAGGATAATAACAATAACAACAATAACAATAATAAAGTTGGAAGGTACCTTGGAGGTCATCGAGTCAACCCACTGCTGAAGCAGAAAACCCTATACCATTTCAGACAAATGGCTCTCCAGTCTCTCATTTGACAGAATGGGGGTAGGACTTGTGTCAGGGGAGAGACTGCCTAAGATTATGGGCTGCTAAACAAAGGCTTGTCACCTCATCTACTATTTATTTACCTCACAAGGAAGGGGAATGCTCAACAGGCCTTCTCTAGATGACCAGACAGATACAGTATATACTTTGGTTAATGTAACTCAGTGCTATACCATTAAATGTGAAGAGAAAACTAAGAAATGTTTCCTAAATCCTTTATTCTCGCCCTTCACAGTGTCAGCATACTTTTCAACAATCAAAGGCCAGGGATGTACAAATAAGAATTTATGTTACTACCCGTCAGGAATGATTAAAGCTGCAAATGGATTACTCTTTTACGACGTTGAAACAGTAGAGTGCCAGAATCCTGAGCTACTGGAAGGATGGATGGGCTTTTCAAAAACATTTGGTCACAGTTGGAGTTAAGGGCTTAATCCAAAGAGCAGTAAGAATTTGGGATGAAAGACAAGTTTCAGATTAAAGTTTGAGTTGGTGATGGGTGATGGGTGATTTAATTACTACACTTTGATATTGTAGCTCACTGTGAGGTTCTATCTTAACTTTCAACTGTCATTAAGCTGTAATCAAAATAAAGCAGAATGCAGATAATCGAGTCTTGTGTAGTTCATTCAAGTGATTAAACATGTGGCAGGAGATATTTATATTAACACCTTTTATCTCATCTCTATTATTTTCATAAATATATAATACTTCTTTCTCCTCCTCTTTTCCTCACAACCACTACCATACGTGAGGTGGGTTGGGATGAGAGAGAGGGCCTGGCCCAAAGTCACCCAGTCGGCTTTCCTGCTTAAGGCAGGACTAGAACTCACAATCTCCTGGTTTCTAGGGTGGAAGTTGTCTGTCATAGCATCCATTCTTAGGAATTCATATCAATAATCTCAAGGAACTTTCCTTTGAAAGACCTCCTGTAGTTCACCCTTGGGAGTCAAGAGGGGGAGAAAGGCATTTTACCCTGGATAATCTGTGATTCCTATTGAGATCATTTATATAGCTTCCATTCTCTTAATGTCTCTGGATGCTATATCAACATTAAATTAAAAATCTGTTGGAGGTAGTAATTTGTGTAATGCAAGAACTAGTAAAGCAATTAGGTTAAAGCAAGTGATAGAGTGAGTGTCATTGGAAACCTCAACTCCCAGGATTTCCCAGCTAGACTTTAATTCTGGGAGTTGGTACACAGTGTTAAAGTTGCTGAGAAACACGAACTACACAGGAACGTAAAAAACAGAGTTGGAAGGAACCTTGGAGGTCTTCTAGTCCAACCCCCTGTTCAAGCAGGAGACCCCGTGTTGGGATTCAAATATGTGAACAACCGGTTCTCTGTGTGGATGCCGCTTCCAGAAGTTCATTCTGGGCCTGGGCAACAAAAAATTAGCTACCAGTTCAGCTGAACCTCTGCAAACAGGCTGAATCCCACCACTAGATATAGATGATTAGATACAGATACAGATACAGATACAGATACAGATACAGATACAGATACAGATACATAGATATAGATATAGTTGTAGATGTAGATGTAGATGTAGATGTAGATGTAGATGTAGTGTTACATATAGAGATAGAGATAGAGATAGAGATAGAGATAGAGATAGAGATAGAGATAGAGATAGAGATAGAGATAGAGATAGAGATAGAGATAGAGATAGAGATAGAGATAGAGATAGAGATAGAGATAGAGATAGAGATAGAGATGATAGAGATAGAGATAGAGATAGAGATAGAGATAGAGAGAGATAGAGAGAGAGAGAGAGAGAGAGAGAGATAGAGATAGAGATAGAGATAGAGATAGAGATAGAGATAGAGATAGAGATAGAGATAGAGATAGAGATAGAGAGAGATAGAGATAGAGATAGAGATAGAGATAGAGATAGAGATAGAGATAGAGATAGAGATAGAGATAGAGATAGAGATAGAGATAGAGATAGAGATAGAGATAGAGATAGAGATAGAGATAGAGATAGAGATAGAGATAGAGATAGAGATAGAGATAGAGATAGAACTGGCTGAATCCCACCACTGAGGAGACCCTACACTATTACAGACAAGTTGGGGTCCAGTCTCTTCGGAAAAGCCTCCAGTAATGGAGCACACACAACCTCTGAAGGCAAGCTCTTCCATGGGTTAATTGTTCTCACTATTAATCATTGTTAGACACTGTTAATCAGTTTCTCTTCTGTCCAGAGCAGGAAGTAGTAGGACTTGGTGATCTCTTAAGAAAATGCCCCTGTGAGGCATCTCCTTAGAAGTCAGAAAGCAGGCATCTTGTTGATGTTGATGTTTTTCTCACTTGCAATCTAGAACATCAAAGGAGGAGAATGTGAATCCCTACAGACATTTGATCTTAAAGGGAAAAGATAAAGGTTTCCCCTGTCCAGTTGTTCTCCACTTCTAGGGGGAAGTGCTCATCTCCATCTCCTAGCCAAGGGAACTAGTGTTGTCTGAAGATGCTTCCATGGTCATATGGCAGGCATGAGCATATGCCGAGGTGCACAGAACGCTGTTACCTTCCCACCAAAGTAGTATCTATTTCTTTACTGTACATGCATTTTCATTTTTCGATCTGCTAAGTTGGCAAGGAGTTGAGGTGGGAACAGGAGCTCACCCCGTTATGCTGCGCTAGGGTCTCAAACCTTCAGCCTTTCGGTTGATAAGCCCAGCATATCTTCACATCCCATTTTGCACTAATGCAAGAGCAATAATGAACCCCAGTCCAGAATCAGCAGCTTGATCAGCTAAATAAATATTGAAAGGAAGGGAGAAGTGAATAGAAATTGCCTGCACAGCAGTGGCAACACCTTTTAAAGCTTATTTTCTTACAGCCACAAAAAAAGGAGTGGGGGCCAGAAGTAGGGGCTATAGTAATTGAGCTTCCTTTGACCCCACTTTTTTCCCTCTATCCCATCTGCTTTGAAATATCCAATGGCTGCATTCACACAGCAAGCTTAATCCGGTTAGTTGCAAACTTCAATTAGCATTCCCATATGTGTAATTAGCATTTAAATATGGCTAGGTTCTAGTCTAGACATCATCTCATTTTTGTAATGTATTGGCTTTAATTGTTTTAAATTACTTGCTTAATGTCTGACCTAGATTTCTCTGTTATGTAACGGTTGCTCTTACTGAAAGCCAAACTGGCTGTCTCCAAGCTGATAATTATGCTTGGGGCAGGGAAACTATTAAAGAATCTTTCAAACAGGCCCCTCATTAAAAGGCCCTTTAAACCAGTTATTGCCAAAACTGGATTCAATATTCCAAATGTGGTCCTACCAAGGCATTATAAAGCGCTACTAAAACTTCATGTGATCTTGATTCTACCCCTCTGTTAATGCAGCCTAGAACCATGTTGACTTTTTTGGCAGCTGCAGCACACGGCTGGCTCATGTTCAAGTGTCTGTCCACTAGCACTCCAAAATCTCTCTCACAGTTAGTACTATTGAGGCAGAGGCCTCTACTCTGCCAGATCACAAGTGTGGTTCCTCCTGAAAAGTTACCACAATAATTTCAACCCAATGGTGACTTTGTACCTCATTTCTTACCCCATTAATAGATGGGCATTACTGACACACAAAGCTTCTGCTAAACACCATCAATATGACAAAACTGCCTTACTCAACTTGATGGATTGTGTGCACATTTTCCTTTCTCCAACTTCTTGTGTAAGTTGATGTTGCTCTACTCTGTGTGGGATGTGATTGTCATCCTCAACTCCCCTTCCACCTCCTCAGCAGAATCCTTCAAACTCATCCTCCAAGGTAGGCATACTCCAGGAAGTATAAATGTCTCACACGGCCTTCGCTAGACACAGTCAATTCACACTGTCATCATGATGGCTGCTAGAATCTCTCTCCTGTGTATCCTCTCTTCAGTCATCTCAACAGGTGAGTAACACAAGGGTAAATTTGGGAGGGAAGAGAAGTCTGGAAGAACTTTGACTAAATGGTGGTTAAGGATTTCTCCAAAATAGGGGAAGAACTTCAATTGTGGGTTCTTCAAAGCAATCTCTATACTTTGAAGGGTCACTAAAGGAATGGTTGTAAGTTGAGGACTACCTGTAATTATCTCATTACAAATCTCGAACATTGCTAGGAGTACAGCATCGCTAACTAAAAATTGCCTTCCTTCCTCCCTCCCTCTATTTTCTTTCTTTCTTTCTTTCTTTCTTTCTTTCTTTCTTTCTTTCTTTCTTTCTTTCTTTCTTTCTTTCTTTCTTTCTTTCTTTCTCTTTCTTTCTTTCTTTCTTTCTTTCTTTCTTTCTTTCTTTCTTTCTTTCTTTCTTTCTTTCTTTCTTTCTTTCTCCCTCCCTCCCTCCCTTCATTCCTTTTTCTTTCTTTTTCTTTCTTTCTTTTTTCGTTCTTTCTTTTTCTTTCTTTTTCTTTTTTCTTTCTTTCTTTCTTTTTCTTTCTTTTTCTTCTTTTATTCCTTCCTTCCTCCCTTCCTTCCTTCCTTTCTTGCTTTTTCTTTTCTTTCTTTCTTTCTTTCTTTCTTTCTTTCTTTCTTTCTTTCTTTCTTTCTTTCTTTCTTTCTTCTTTCTTTTTCTCCCTTCCTTCCTTCCTTCTTTTTCTTCTTCTATCTGCAGCAGCATCTCTTAAATGCCAGACCTGTTTTGCCAGCGGGGATGAATGCAGAAATGAGGACATGCAGTTGATGGAATGTGGAGCGGATGAAAAATATTGCCTCACAATTTCCTATCGCACCACTATGAGTGAGTGAAATGCACTTTCAGTATTAATGATGGCTGCCACTTTCATCCTTTCATCCCCAGAGCATCAAGGAGTAACTTATAGGCCTTGGTGGGAACCACAACAGATCTTTCATCATACCTGGGCTGTTTCCTAGGTCTGGTGGCCACAAATCCAGGAATAGAATGGTATTTGTTATTCTTATCATACTGCACCTCATTCACCTCAAAACATTATTAATATCTCCATTATTTCCATTTCATCTCAGCATACCTGGAGGGAGCAACCCAACATTTATCTTTGGCTTTGAAACGGAGATGAGCACCGGCCCCTAGAGTTGGAAACGACTAGCACGCATGTGCGGGAGAACCTTTACCTTTACCTTTTTTATCCTCAATTTAAATCTTCTCAACTGGTTAAAATTGATCCTCAGATGCATCTGAGTTTAAACCTTTAAATTGGACAACTTGATGTTTTTATTTCTCTGTTATCCGCTATAATGGCGTTTTCTTTTTTTCTGATTAAATTTTGCAGCCTCTCCTCCACTCTTCTTTACTGCCAAGTCATGTACAACATCTCAGCCATATTCTAATACTTATTTTGCTGTCACGTCAGTAGCTGGAAAATACCTGCAGGCGAGAGTAGCATATTGTGAGAACGATGGCTGTAATACTGCACCTCTTCCATGTAAGTAACCTGAGATTAAATTGTCCATTCTAACAGCCAGCAGACTCTCTGTTTGAAAGAGTAGATTCTCCTTGCTTTCAGCACCTTGTATCTTTGGTGGTGGAGGGATCAAGAAGCATGAAAATCCTTAGAAAGAAGTTGTAGCGAAAAGAAGGACAACATTTTTGGAAACCCTCTCCAGCATCAGTGGAATAATCTTGTTCCTTCTGACAGAAATCAGAGTGGAGGAGATTAAAATTTTATTTTGCATTATTTCTAAAGACTCCACTATCTCCTTGAAGTTCATTAAGAATTTGTGCATTCCAGATTTCACACTCTACTCCAGTAGGGACACAAGGTGATTAGCTATTTGGGGAAAACAAATCTTTTCCTGACTGAGAATTATAAGAACCATAGTCAAAATGCTTAGAGGGAACTTAGTTGGGCTATAAATACTTCAGAAAGGACTGTGTCTGTTAAACTATTTGCTAATTCGGAAGCTTCCTTTCTGCAGGATAGTTATAATAATAATTATAAAAGTTGGAAGGTACCTTGGAGGTCATCTAGTCCAACCCCCTGCTCAGCCAGGAAACCCTATACCATTTCAGGCAAATGGCTGTCCAGTCTCTCAGTTGACAGAATGCGGGTAGGACATGCATTAGGGGAGAGACTGACCCAAATTATGTGCTATTCTTACAGAAAATATATCAAAGAATCTTTTGTTATAAATATTCATAGGTACCTTGATAGAAATGGTTTGAATAGGAGAGACAGACTGGTTCTTACAGAAAATACATGAAAGAATTTTGTTATAAATATGCATAGGTACCTTGATAGAAAAGGTTTGGGATGTTAGTCTTATTTTGAATCTATTGGATAATGGGGTATTATTGTAGATTGTGATGTTAAAGAAACTAATTTGATGTTGAATATAAAAAGGATAGTTTGTTTATTATAGAAGAATGGGTGTCTAAAGTTTTGAATCTTGCAGAGACGTCTAAGATTTTTTGTGTATTTGAAGGATCATTCACAGGAAAGATATGTTTCAGTTTGGAGGAGATGGATAGATTATATTTAGAACAAATATGGGATTAAAAAGTTCCATTTAGCTTATGAGTAGATGTTAGCGGGATATTGTTATTGGTACTTTGATTGTAGTTATGTTAAAGGGGAGTTAAAGCACATTATGAACTTGGTTAATTGTATATTTGCATAATTTTTATTTAGAATATGATTATTATAACTACAATCCTGTATTTAGCTCTGGGAAGTGGGGGGGAAGTGGGGGGTCTTGGGGTGGGGGGGATTTGGGGGTAAAACTTTGTTTTTGTAAAACTTTTCAATAAAAAAAAAGAAGTTCATTAAGAATTTGTGCATTCCAGATTTCACACTCTACTCCAGCAGGGACACAAGGTGATTAGCTATTTGGGGAAAACAAATCTTTTCCTGACTGAGAATTATAAGAACCATAGTCAAAATGCTTAGATGATACTTAGTTGGGCTATAAATACTTCAGAAATAATTGTGGCTGTTAAACTATTTGCTAATTCGGAAGCTTCCTTTCTGCAGTACCAGGGCGTGACACCCTTAAACCCAACGGGTTTGTCTGCCCAGGCTCTTACGAACAAAATGGCGTTTCTGAACAAAGTGGACCCGTTCTCTGTCTTGGGGATGAGGACCAATGTATCAGTGCGAAATTCAGCATACGTACACGTGAGCAACTCTTTCTTTCTAGAACATTCTAGAAACAAATAAAATTAAATGTACAGGAAATGAAAGAAAAACATAAACAAAGTAAAAACAGTAGGAAATAATTCCTTGTGAGAATATTTCATTCTTTGGCAATGTTCAGGGTTTTTTTTAAGTGCATAAGAGAAGAAAAGAAATTTAATCTGGATTAAAATAGATTTTAGTAATTTGGGGGTAATAATAATAAAAAAAGTTATGCTTAAAATTCTACAAGCTAGACTCCAGCAGTATGTGGATCGAGAACTACCAGAAGTACAGGCAGGATTTCGAAGAGGCAGAGGAACTAGAGATCAAATTGCTAACATACGCTGGATCATGGAGAAAGCTAGAGAGTTCCAGAAAAACATCTACTTCTGCTTCATTGACTATGCTAAAGCCTTTGATTGTGTGGATCATAACAAACTGTGGCAAGTCCTTAAAGAGATGGGCATACCAGACCATCTTATTTGTCTCTTGAGAAACCTATATGCCGGCCAAGAAGCAACAGTGAGAACTGGACACGGAACCACTGATTGGTTCAAAATTGGGAAAGGAGTCCGGCAAGGCTGTATACTGTCGCCTTGCCTATTTAACTTATATGCAGAGTGTTTGGTTCTGATTGACGAGGACTCAGAGTGATTTAACAATGAACGAGTTTATTGAATACACATAGTCAACTGACAACTGTCAAATGTTGCAACCCTTTTATAGAGAAAAGCGTTAGAACTGTAACCAATCAATGGAGTCTCTTTTCCCGCTCCTAGGTTGTGGCGACCAATGATTGCACCTTAATTTCCCGCTCAGAACCTTGCTAAGCTGCAATGTATTTGCAATCGCTTACTTGCCTTGTAATAACTATTTACATACACAACACCCCTTACCCCCCAGTTGATGTTATTTCTTTACAAAATCCTTTAGGTATTTTGGTGGCCTATGTATTCTGGAAGGGTATCTGTTACTGTGGCTGGTAGGGACCCCTCTTCCTGGTTGACTGCTTGGCTGCTTGTCGCTGCTAAGCCTGGGCTCTGGATTACTGGCTTCAAGTGTGCTGTTTTGTGTATTAGGTTGAGTTTGTAATTCAGTGGTCACTGGCCTACCTCGCAGGAGTATTTCCCCTTCGGTTTGACTGAATTGTTGTTGTTGGGTTAGAGGGGATGAGTCATTTTGCCCATCCTCTATGCCACTCACTGGCCTGTTGTTATCTGCACTGTTTCCCCCTACTATGCTTGGGTCCCCCTCAACTGGCACACAACCACTAGATCTTTTCCTCAGCTGGTCTATGTGTCTCTTCCAGATCCTGTTCCCTTCCCCCTCAATAGTGTACGACAGGGGACCTAAGATTTCAGTCACCACCCCTGGAATCCATTTGTCCCCTTGGGCATAGTTCCTGGCCCAGATCAAATCCCCCACTTTAAATGTCCTGTTAGGAATGTCAAATTCAATGTTTGTTTGCAGTCTGTCAGGGTGCAATCTGTCCAATTTGGTGGATAGTCTCCTGCCCCACCTCATTTCAGCTGGACTTTTCCCTGTAGCAGAACATGGGGTCGAGTGCTGAGCCAACAAGAACTCTGCCAGTCTCTGATGCCAGTCACCTCGAATAATTCTTTTTAAAGCGTCCTTTGTGGTCCTCACGTTTCTTTCAGCCAATCCGTTGGTGGAGGGGTGGAAGGGTGCTGAAGTCTTGTGCTTAATCGAGTTGGCCTTGAGGAAATCCTGAAATTCAATAGATGTGAATTGTGGCCCATTATCAGACACAATTAAATCCGGCAACCCATGAGTGGCAAAGAGGCCCCTTAATGCCTGTATTGTTCTGCCCGCAGTTACTGAACTGACCGGTACTACCTCTAGCCATCTAGAGTAGCTGTCAACCACTACTAGGAATGTTAACCCTTGGAAGGGTCCAGCAAAATCAATATGAATCCTGGACCAAGGATTCCTAGCTTGTTCCCATTTATGTGTGCGGATATGTTGTTGTTCAGGCCTGGAACGTTGGCACAAATGGCAATTGGCAACGCATTCCTCAATGTCGTTGTCCAGTCCTGGCCACCACAAGTGACTCCTAGCCAACGCTTTCATCCTGACTATTCCAGGATGTCCCTCATGCAATTCCTGTAGAATAGCTGATTTGTGGATTCCTGGAATAACTACGCGGGTTCCCCAGAGTAAGCATCCCAAATGAACTGACAGTTCATCTTTCCTTCTGAAATATGGGCTGTACATTTCGTCCGGTTTGGCGTTAGGCCAACCGCTCATGACCCAGGCCATTACTCTTCTTAAGGTGAGGTCCTTATTGGTTGCCTCAGCAATGTCTTTTGCAGTTAATGGCAAATCAGGAATGTCCTGTAGGGACATTATTTGTCCCGCTGGGGCAGGGTCCTCCTCTGTTGTGCTTAGGGGCAATCTGCTAAGAGCGTCTGCATGACCCATGTCCTTACCTGGTCTGTATTGGAGGGAAAATGAGTATGCTGAGAGGAAAATGGACCACCTCAGCATCCTGGGTGACATAATCTGGGGAGTCTGTTTATCTGTGGTAAACAGTCCCAGCAAGGGTTTGTGGTCCGTCAGTATGGTAAAGTTCCTACCATACAGGTAGTCGTGGAACTTCCTAACACCTGCCACAATGGCTAATGCCTCCCTGTCTATTTGTGCATAGTTCCGCTCTGCCTTGGTGAGTGTGCGGGAGTAGTATGCAATGGGTCTTTGTATTCCCTGGTTGTCTAAGTGGCTGATTACAGCCCCTACGCCATATGGCGAAGCATCGCACGCCAGGTAGATTGGTTTGTTTTCTATAAAGTGGGTTACAGTTGAATTACTGGAAAGGATGTCTTTTAGAGTTTGGAAACTCACTTTGTGCTTGTTCTGCCATTGCCAAGGGGTCTTCTTATCTAAGAGTCTGTGTAAGGGTTCTGCAATGGCAGCCTTGTGTGGCACAAACGTATGGTAAAAATTTACCAAGCCAAGGAAGGCCTGTAGTTCTGCCTTGTTCCTTGGTTCTGGGGCCCCTTTGATCGCTTTAATTTTTTCAGGGGTAGGGTGGACTCCACCCTTGTCAATCCTGAACCCCAAAAAATCAGTGGATTTAACCCCTATGCTACATTTTTCCTTCTTCAGTTTCAATCCAGCCTTCCTAAATCTACCCAGTACCTGTTCCAGCCGCTCCACTAACATTCCTTCATCCTTTCCAGCTATTAGGACATCATCAAAGTAAGGGCATACTCCAGGTATGCCCTTTAAGGTCCTCTCCATCACTTCTTGGAAGATGCCTGGAGCTGCTGCAATTCCAAATTGCAGTCTGTGAACTCGGAACGCCCCCTTGTGGGTAACGATCGTCTGTGCCTCTGCAGCCTCTTCAGAAACAGTCAACTGTAAGTACGCATGCGCCAAGTCTAACTTGGCGAAAATGGCGGTGTCCTGGATCGTGGCGAGGACCTGCTTCACCGTCGGAACCGGGTAAGCATGTTTTTTCATTCCAATGTTGAGGGTGGCTTTGTAGTCCGCGCAGATTCTCACATCCCCGTTGGGTTTGAGGGGTGTGACAATCGGCGTTTCCCACAAACCGCCCTCAACAGGTTCTAATACTCCTTGGCCTACAAGCCGGTCGAGCTCGGCCTCGATTTTACCCTTTAAGGCAAAAGGTACCCTTCGGGCCTTAAGCCTGATTGGTCTTACCGAGGGGTCTAGGTTGAAGTTAATGGGCGGGCCCTTATACTTGCCCAGAGATCCGTCGAATACGTCTGCAAATTCCTTGCAGACGGATTCGATGGTCTTATTTTTAATCACTGAATTTATTCCCCCTATCCAAATTCCCAGGGCCGGGAACCAATTAAGTCCAATTAAGCTAGTCCTATTTCCCTCTGTAACTATTAGTTCTAAGACCCCCTTAAACCCCTTAAATTTTACACTAAGGCTGGTCTTCCCTTTTATTTTTATTGGACTTTTTTGAAAGTCCGTTAATTGAATATTTGTTGGACTAAGTGGGATTCTTTTCCCACTTATTTGTTCAATTCTCTCAAGGGTTTCAGTGGAAATTATCGACACTGAAGCCCCTGAGTCAATTTCCATTCTGCAAGGGACCCCTTGCAGAAGGACTGTGATTTTTAATTTTCCGTCCGGAAAATTGTGACCATTCCCCGGCCTTCTCCGATTGATTCGCGCCACCTCCCCAAAATTTGGAATTTTAACCCGGGTTATTGGGGTCTCCTTGCCACTAGCATCAGGGGTTACCTTACCCTCAGACCACACATCGACTTCGTTCAGACGGTTGTCGCGAGCGCGGTTTCTGCAGATGGCCTGGATGTGGCCGGTCTTGCCGCAGGCCCTGCACTTGGCGGTACGGAATCGGCAGGAGGCGCAGGGATGGTTGCCGCCGCAGCTGCCGCATCGGCCCTGGCTATCGTTGTCGCGCGGTCTGGTTGCGGTGTCCCGCCACGGTCGTTGTGCCCCGGTCGGTTGTCTTTGCGGAGTTGCGGGTTGTTGACGGCGGCCGGATTCGGGCCCCTCACTTCTGGGTTGTCTTGGTGCCATCTTCCCAAACCGCCTGGAGACTTCGGCGATCTCTTCCTCCCACTGCTGGTCCACCTCCCCGCAGTCCACATAGCCCTCTTGGTTGATCTCGGGCGCTGCTGCCATGCTACTGCGGGGGGGGGTCGCGATACCCGGTTGACTCGTAAGTTAGGAGTTCGTCAATCACCTCCTGTAAATCGCCGGTGGGTTTGGCGATTATTCTGTTTTGTAGCTGCTCATCACGTAAGCCCAGTACAACTCGGTCCCGAATTCTAATTTCTAAATTATCGTATTTACACCGTACTGCGGCTTCCCTGACGGCAGCGACAAACTTTTGTATGGACTCTCCGGGTCTCTGATTCCTCTTTTCGAAGATGCGCCGCCAAAAGAGCTCGGACCTTCGGGGTGTAAAGTGGACCTTTAATTTGGCGAGGAGGTCGGCATAAGGCACGCTAGAGACTGGTTGCGGTTGGCACAGTCCGACAGCGACTCTGTAGACCGGTGTGCCACAGATCGTCAATAATGCCGCCGCTTTTTTACGGTCGTCAGTGATTCCGTTCACTAGCAGGAACCCTTCCACTTGACCGATGTATTCTTCCCAATCCTCGGGGAAGTTTGGGTCGAATTCCTTCAAGGACCCTATCTGCGCCATTCGGAGAATTTTTATTTCGCCGCGGCCGCCGGTTGACTGTGACTCGTTTCGAATTTGCCGCCTATGCGCAACAAATCGCCGATTCTCTGGTCTTCTGTCAATCCCACCTTCGTCGCCAATTGTTTGGTTCTGATTGACGAGGACTCAGAGTGATTTAACAATGAACGAGTTTATTGAATACACATAGTCAACTGACAACTGTCAAATGTTGCAACCCTTTTATAGAGAAAAGCGTTAGAACTGTAACCAATCAATGGAGTCTCTTTTCCCGCTCCTAGGTTGTGGCGACCAATGATTTCACCTTAATTTCCCGCTCAGAACCTTGCTAAGCTGCAATGTATTTGCAATCGGTTACTTGCCTTGTAATAACTATTTACATACACAACACAGAGCACATCATGAGAAAGGCAGGGCTAGATGAATCAAAAGTTGGAATTAAAATTGCCGGAAGAAACATCAACAACCTAAGATATGCAGATGATACCACTCTAATGGCAGAAAGTGAAGAGGAACTAAAGAGCCTCTTGTTGCGAGTGAAGAAGGAGAGTGCAAAACTTGGGTTGAAACTAAACATTAAGAAAACCAAGATCATGGCATCTGGCCCTCTCAATTCCTGGCAAGTAGATGGGGAAGAAATGGAGGTAGTGACATTTTATTTTCCTGGGCTCCAAGATCACTGCAGATGGGGACTGTAGCCAAGAAATTAAAAGACGCTTGCTCCTGGGGAGGAAAGCCATGGCAAATCTAGACAGCACACTAAAAAGCAGAGACATCACCCTGTCAACAAAAGTGCGTATAGTCAAGGCTATGGTCTTCCCAGTTGCAATGTATGGCAGTGAAAGCTGGACCATAAGAAAGGCTGAGCGCCAAAGAATTGAAGCCTTTGAACTATGGTGCTGGAGAAGACTCCTGCGAGTCCCTTGGACTGCAAGGCGATCAAACCGGTCAGTCCTAGAGGAGATCAACCCTGACTGCTCTTTAGAAGGCCAGATCCTGAAGCTAAAACTCAAATATTTTGGCCACCTAATGAGAAGGAAAGACTCACTGGAGAAGAGCCTAATGCTGGGAAAGATTGAGGGCAATAGAAGAAGGGGACGACAGAGAATGAGGTGGCTGGATGGAGTTACTGAAGCAGTAGGCGTGAGCTTAAATGGACTCCAGAAGATGGTAGAGGACAGGAAGGCCTGGAGGAACATTGTCCATAGGGTCGCGATGGGTCGGACACGACTTCGCAACTAACAACAACAACAATAATAATAACAATAACAATGACAATAAACAATAAACAATAACAGTAACAGTAACAGTAACAGTAACAGTAACAATAACAATAATAATAATAATAATAATAATAATAATAAAGTTGGAAGGGACCTTGGACGTCATCTAGTCCAACCCCCTGCTCAGGCACAAAACCCTATACCATTTCAGACAAATGGCTGTCCAGTCTCTCAATTGACAGAATGGGGTTAGGACTTGTGTCAGGGGAGAGACTGCCTAAGATTATGGGCTACCAAACAAAGACCTGTCACCTAATCTACTATTTATTTACCTCACAAGGAAGGGAAATGCTCAACAGGCCTTGTCTAGATGACCAGACAGATACAGTACATACTTTTATTAATGTATCTCAGTGCTATACCATTAAAAGTGAAGAGAAAATGAAGAAATGTTTCCTAAATCCTTTATTTTCGCCCTTCCCAGTGTCAGCATACAATTCAACGGTCAAAGGCCAGGGATGTACAAGCAAGAATTTATGTTACTACCCGTCAGGAATGACGAAAAAAGCAAATGGATTACTCTTTTACAACGTTGAAACAATAGAATGCCGAAATCCTGAGGGACTGGAAGGATGGAGGGGCCTTTCAAGAACATTTGGTTGGAGTTGGAATTAAGGACTTAATCCAAAGAGCAGTAAGAATTTGGGATGAAAGACACTCAAATTGAGATTAAAGTTTAAGATTTGAGTTGGTGATGGGTGATGGGATTTAATTACTATACTTATATATTCTAGCTCACTGTGAGGTTCTTTCTTAACTTTCAACTGTCATTAAGCTGTAATCAAAATAAAGTAGAATGCAAATAATCGAGTCTTGTGTAGTTCATTCAAGAGATTAAACAAGTGGCAGGAGATATTTATATTAACACCTTTTATCTCATCTCTATTATTTTCATAAATATATAATACTTCTTTCTCCTCCTCTTTTCCTCACAACCACTACCATACGTGAGGTGGGTTGGGATGAGAGAGAGGGCCTGGCCCAAAGTCACCCAGTCGGCTTTCCTGCTTAAGGCAGGACTAGAACTCACAAACTCCTGGTTTCTAGGGTGGAAGTTTTCTCTCATAGCATCCATTCTTAGGAATTCATATCAATAATCTCCAGGAACTTTCCTTTGAAAGACCTCTTCTAGTTCACCCTTGGGAGTCAAGAGGGGGAGAAAGGCATTTTACCCTGGATAATCTGTTATTCTTATTGAGATCATTTATATAGCTTCCATTCTCTTAATGTCTCTGGATGCTATATCAACATTAAATTAAAAATCTGTTGGAGGTAGTAATTTGTGTAATGCAAGAACTAGTAAAGCAATCAGGTTAAAGCAAGTGATAGAGTGGGTGTCATTGGAAACCTCAACTCCCAGGATTTCCCAGCTAGACTTTAATTCTGGGAGTTGGTACACAGTGTTAAAGTTGCTGAGAAACACGAACTACACAGGAACGTAAAAAACAGAGTTGGAAGGAACCTTGGAGGTCTTCTAGTCCAACCCCCTGTTCAAGCTGGAGACCCCGTGTTGGGATTCAAATATGTGAACAACCGGTTCTCTGTGTGGATGCCGCTTCCAGAAGTTCATTCTGGGCCTGGGCAACCAAAAATTAGCTACCGGTTCAGCTGAACCTCTGCAAACAGGCTGAATCCCACCACTAGTTATAGATGATTAGATACAGATACAGATACAGATGCAGATGCAGATGCAGATACAGATACAGATACAGATACAGATACAGATACAGATATAGATATAGACATATACAGTGCTTTTTTGTAAAAGAAAAAGGTGCCGGAACTCACACATGTCATACAACCTGCCTTGCCTAACCTACAAGGTTCCATCCAAAAAAGGTGCCGGAACTCCGTTCTGAGCGTTCTATGGCAAAAAAAAGCCCTGAATATATAGATATAGAGATTAGAGATATAGATATAGATATAGATATAGATATAGATATAGATATAGATGTAGATGTAGATGTAGATGTAGATGTAGATGTAGATGTAGATGTAGATGTAGATGTAGATATATAGATATAGATATAGATATAGATATAGATATAGATATAGATATAGATATAGATATAGATATAGATATAGATATATAGATATATAGATATATAGATATATAGATGTAGATATAGATATGGATATATAGATATATAGATATATAGATATATAGATATATAGATATAGATATAGATATATAGATATAGATATACTGTAGATGTAGTATTACATATAGATATAGATTTATTTTATTTTAATTTATTTTATTTTATTAGATTTATATACTGCCCCTCTCCAAGGACTCGGGGCGGTGTACAGGGCAATTATATACCGTAGAGATAGAGATAGAGATAGAGACATAGAACTGGCTGAATCCCACCACTGAGGAGACCCTACACTATTACAGACAAGTTGGGGTCCAGTCTCTTCGGAAAAGCCTCCAGTGATGGAGCACACACAACCTCTGAAGGCAAGCTCTTCCATGGGTTAATTGTTCTCACTATTAATCATTGTTAGACACTGTTAATCAGTTTCTCTTCTGTCCAGAGCAGGAAGTAGTAGGACTTGGTGATCTCTTAAGAAAATGCCCCTGTGAGGCATCTCCTTAGAAGCAAGAAAGCAGGCATCTTGTTGATGTTGATGTTTTTCCCACTTGCAATCTAGAGCATCAAAGGAGGAGAATGAGAATCCCTGCAGACATTTGACCTTAAAGGGAAAAGATAAAGGTTTCCCCTGTCCAGTTGTTCTCCAATTCTAGGGGGAAGTGCTCATCTCCGTTTCCTAGCCAAGGGAACTAGTGTTGTCTGAAGATGCTTCCATGGTCATGTGGCAGGCATGAGCATACTCCGAGGTGCACAGAACGCTGTTACCTTCCCACCAAAGTGGTACCTATTTATCTACATGCATTTGCATCTTTCGAACTGCTGAGTTGGCAAGGAGCTGAGGTGGGAACAGGAGCTCACCCCGTTATGCTGCACTAGGGTCCCAAACCTTCAGCCTTTCGGTTGATAAGTCCAGCATATCTTCACATCCCATTTTGCACTAATGCAAGAGCAATAATGAACCCCAGTCCAGAATCAGCAGCTTGATAAGATAAAAATGCAGAAGGGGAAATGTCGCAGAGACCACTGTTGTAAATTAATCTTTTATTGCTCTGTTTTTTATTGAAAACATATTTGAGGTGTTTTAAGAGCAGTATAAAATATTTGGACATAATAAATATTGAAAGGAAGGGAGAAGTGAATAAAAATTGCCTGCACAGCAGTGGCAACACCTTTTAAAGCTTATTTTCTTACAGCCACAAAAAAAGGAGTGGGGGCCAGATGTAGGGGCTATAGTAAATGAGCTTCCTTTTTCATTGAAAAGTTTTTCAATACATTTTATCTTTAACAACCCCTCCCCACCCACCCCCTTCCCAGCCCTACCCAACCCTTCCCCCCTCCCCATCCCCGACTTCCCAGAGCTAAATACAAGGTATAAAAGTAAAAACAATCATAAACAACCATATGCTAACAACAATGTACTATTAAATCTATCACACTTTAGCTCTTATAATTTAATTTAATTTAATTTAATAATATTTATATACCGCCCTTCTCCCTGAGGACTCAGGGCGGTTCACAGGGCAAAAGTCAAATACAAAGTACAAACATTAAAAAGAGATTAAATAATTGCCCAAGTTAAAACAATTAATACAATTATAAAACCCCAAAAATAAAATTAAGAATACAAAAAAAAATAAAAACCCCACCAATCCCCATCAGGCTAGGCCGGCTTGTACAAACAAAAACGTCTTGAGATCGCGACGAAAGGAGCGAAGATCGGGCGCCATCCGGAGCTCTACCGGCAACTGATTCCACAGCTCCGGAGCGCCCACAGAGGAGGATCTCCCCCTGGGCGCCACCAATCGACATTCTCTGATCGGTGGCACCCTGAGGAGGCCCTCTCTGTGGGAACGCACAGGGCGCAGGGAGCTTGATGCCGGCAGCAGATGTTCCCTAAGGTACTCCGGCCCCATGCCATGAAGGGCTTTGAACACCATTACCAGTACCTTGAATCTCACCCGGAAGGCAACTGGCAACCAATGCAGCTCACGGAGCAAAGGTGTAACGTGGGAGTATTGGGAGACTCCCAACACAACTCTCGCGGCTGCATTCTGTACCAGTTGGAGCTTCCGGGTGGTCCTCAAGGGCAGCCCCATGTAGAGAGCGTTGCAGTAGTCCAGACGAGAGGCCACGAGCGCATGAGTGACCGTGCATAAATCATCCCGGCTAAGATAGGGCCGCAACTGGCGCACCAGGCGAACCTGGGCGAAAGCCCCCCTAGTCACAGCTCCTATATGGTCTTCCAGGGTGAGCCGTAAATCTAGGAGGACTCCCAAGTTGCGAGCCCTATCTACGGGGGGTAATAGTTCACCCCCCATAGCAAGAGGTGGAATGTCCGAATAGACCCGGGATGAAGATATGCAAAGCCACTCAGTCTTGTCGGGGTTGAGTTGAAGTCTGTTCCTCCCCATCCAGACCCGAACCGCCTCCAGGCAACGGGACATCACGTTGAGGGCATCACTGGGGTGGTTTGGGGTCGAAAGGAAAAGTTGGGTATCATCCGCATACTGATGATACCCAACTCCAAAACCACGAATGATCTCACCCAGCGGTTTCATGTAGATGTTGAACAGGAGAGGCGAGAGGACCGACCCCTGAGGAACTCCACAAACGAGAGACCTCGCGGTCGACCTCTGCCCTCCTGCCAACACCGACTGCGAACGTCCCTGGAGATAGGAGGAGAACCACTGTAAGACTGTGCCTCCCACTCCCAGTCCCCTGAGACGCCGCAGCAAGATACCATGGTCGATGGTATCGAAAGCCGCCGAGAGGTCTAATAGGACTAGAACAGAGGAATATCCCCTGTCCCGAGCCCTCCAGAGATCATTCACCAGCGCGACCAATGCCGTCTCCGTGCTGTGCCCGGGCCTGAAACCCAATTGGTACGGGTCTAGATAATCCGCTTCATCCAGGACCAGAGGGAGCTGATGCGCCACCACACTCTCAACAACCTTCGCAAGAAAGCGAAGGTTGGAGACAGGACGAAAGTTGTTCAATACAGCTGGGTCCAAGGCAGGCTTCTTGAGGAGAGGCCTCACCACCGCCTCTTTCAAGACGGCGGGGAAGCTACCCTCACCCAAAGAAGCCAATATAACTGCCTGGAACCAGCTGCGTGTCCTCTCCCGGGCTGCATAGACCAGCCAGGAAGGGCACGGGTCCAGTAAACATGTGGTGGTGCTCAGCCTCCTCATGATCCTGTCCACTTCCTCCGGAGTCACAGAATCAAACTCATCCCAGGTGGTATCGACAAGACCGCCCGTGTCCTGATCGCCAGACTCTGCCCAGTCAGAGTCCAGACCGGTCCGAATCCGAGCGATTTTGTCCGACAGATGCTGGTTAAACTCCTCGGCACGACCCTGCAAGGGATCCTCCCTCACCTCCTGATTTAGGAGGGAGCGAGTCACCCTGAACAGGGCGGCCAGGCGATTATCTGCAGACGCGATAAGGGTGGCGAAGTGGTTAGACCTCGCCTCCCTTATCGCAGCGAGATAAGACCTAATGTGGGCTCTTAGTCGCAATCGGTCGGATTCGGATCGGCTGGATCTCCAACCGCTCTCTAGGCCCCGTCTCCGACGCTTCATCTCCCGGAGCTCCGCGGAGAACCATGGGGCTCGACGGGATCTGCACCGGGTCAGGGGCCGCAGGGGTACAACTCGGTCAAGAGCCTCAGTGGCTGCCCTTTCCCAGGCTTCCACTAAGGCGTCTGCCGAGCTGTGAGCAAGGGAGGCAGGTGGGGACCCCAGCGCCGCCTGGAACCTCTGGGGATCCATTAAGCGTCTGGGGCGGTACCATTTAATAGGTTCCACACACCCACGGCGGGGGGTGGCAAAACGGAAGACCAGCCGCAGGAGATGATGATCGGTCCATGACAGGGGCATAACAATTGGGGAGCCCCCACCAAGATCATCTAACCACCGTCCAGATAAGAAAACTAGAGTGACTACAAGCAATACAAATATCACATCAATACTTATTCAAATGCTAAATGTAACTTTTTAGTCCCATATTTATTCTGGATATAATCAATCCATTTTTTCCACTCCGTAATATAACGTTGTTGCGAATGGTCTTTCAAATACGCCGAGATCTTTGCCATTTCCGCCAGGTTAGACACTTTTAAAGTCCATTCTTCTATAGTCGGCAGTTCCTCCTTCTTCCAATATTGACCTACTAAAAGTCTTGCTGCCTTAAGTTCAACATCAACTTAGTGTCCACAACAGTAGTATCAGTAATTATGCCCAGTAAAAAACAATTGCAGACAAAACTTTATCCTTTTCTTAAATATCTTCTACATGTTCCACCAGATTTTAATCCAAAACGCTTTAACCTTTTTACAAGTCCACCATATATGAAAATATGTTGCGTCTTCGCCACCACACCTCCAACATTTAGGCTGATAGTTCGGATACATACTTGCAAGCTTTTTGGGATCTAAATGCCACCTATAAAACATTTTATAAAAGCTCTCTCTTAAATTTTGAGCTTGCGTAAATTTTACGTTTCTCACCCAGATCTTTTCCCAAGTATCCATTGTAATAACTTCTTGAATATTCTGAGCCCATTTTATCATGCAATCTTTAACAAGTAGTAATTGAGCTTCCTTTGACCCCATTTTTTTTCCTGTATCCCATCTGCTTTGAAATGTCCAATGGCTTTATTCACACAACAAGCTTAATCAGGTCAGTTGCAAACTTAATCAGCATTCCAATATGTGTAGTTAGCATTTAAATATGGCTAGGTTCTAGTCTAGACATCATCTCTGGATTTTCCCAATAGTTTTCCACAGCTAGCCCTGCTCCCACGTCACCAAAAATAGACAGGGGCCACCATCTAGTACAAGATTTCTTAACCTCCACAACTTTAGAAAATGTGGACTTCAAGTCCCAGAACTCCGCAACTGGAATGGTGACGTTGAAAAACACTTGAAGTTGCTTTTCAACAACACTTAAACTTGTATTAAGAGACTCTCTTAAAGTTACAGAGGTTGAGTACCACTGATCTAGTGAGACACACTAGATATCTGGACTATAAGCCAAATATGATGAATCACGGGGGAGGAAAAATGGAAAAAGAAGAAAGAAGGCGGAGGAGGAGACCCAGTGGATGTCTTCATGTAGATTTAATCATGTCACCTGCAGTAAAAACTAGGCTTGAATAGTTTCAACATTGGATAATTGTGATTTAGTGGCCTACCATTTTGCATGATTCCCTTTAGTTAGCCAATATTGCAGTTGTGCAAATAAAGAAAAATGGAATAGCCATGTTGTGAGTAAATACAGCTTCTTTTTTTCACAATTAAGTAAAAAAGTTGAACCTTCTCCAATTCCATTTCTTCATCCACTAAAGGGGAAGATGGCCAATTCTGGGAGTTGAAAAAGAGCCAAGGTTCTCAACACCTGGCCTAGATGGAGGAGAGATAGAAAATTGTTTCTCTTTTGCACTTGTGTGTGTGTGTTTGTGTTTGTGTGTGTACAGGTAACCCTCATCTTACGACCACAATGGAGCCCCAAATTTCTGAGATAGAGAATTGTTTCTCTCTTATTTTTGGCCTGTGTGTGTGTCCCTGTGTGTGTTTGTGTGTGTGTGTCTGTGTCTGTGTGTGTGAGAGTGTATGGGTGTGTGTTTGTGTGTACAGGTAGTCCTTGCCTTACGACCACAATGGAGCCCCAAATTTCTGTTGCTAAGTGAGACAATTGTTAAATGAAAGATCACGGCCCTCTCTGTCCCATTTTACATCTTTTCTTGACATGGTTGTTAAGTGAATCACTGCAGTTGTTAAGTTAGTAACCCAGGTTGTTAAGGCCATCTGGCTTGTCAGACGATTGCAAAAGGGTGACACACCCCCACCAGAGACACTGCAGCCATCATGAATCTGAGTCAGTTGTGAATCCTCTGAATTTTGATCACGTGACCCTGGGGATGCTGCGATGGTCATGTGAAAAATGGTCATAGGTCACTATTTTCAGTGCCAACGTAAACAGAATATTACATTTCCTCAAAGGATCTTAAAGAAGCAGGAAAGCATGCCCAGTTTTTCTTAATACCCCAAGTCTTCCTTCCCCAAACAGAAACCAGCTCTGTAGAAATGCAGATGTAATCATCCATTCAGGAAGGTTATAGCCCTCCAGCTAGAAGCTTAGGAAGACAAAGACACCTAAAATCTACATACCCCACCCAAATGCTAAGACAAGATATAAAAGGACTAAACCACAAGTGCAAAGGGGCACACTCAGACTCAGTTCAAATCATAAGACAATCTTAATCATTTTCATTCATTTTAATGTGCGTCATCCACCATTTTCTGCCCTTCCAAGCTGAAAAATCATGACTGGGAAATAAGCACTATCCATCATTTAAAAAGATGAGATTCACAAAGAAAGATACAGGCTGAACCATTTCTTTCTGTATGTAATGTAGTTCCTGTTATCGTTAAAAAAATTAAAGATTAAGAGAAACCCTTGGTTTCTTTTCCCATGGCTAATCTTTTGCTCAAGAAAAGGATTCTCTTCTATATTTGCCAAAACCCAAATTCACATTCCAGTTGGCCTAACCCACAACGTCTCTTTCTAATACTTCACACAAAAAAAGAATCTTTCAAACAGGCTCCTCATTAAAAGACCTTTTAAACCAGTTATAGCAAAACTGGATTCAATATTCCAACTGTGGTCTTACCAAGGCACGATAAAGCGGTAGTAACACTTCATGTGATCTTGATTCCACCCCTCTGTTAATGCAGCACACGGCTGGCTTATATTCAAGTGACTGTCCACTAGCAGTCCTGAATCTCCCTCACAGTTAGTACTATTGAGCCAGGGGCCTCTACTCTGCCTGATCACAAGCATGGTTCCTTCTGAAATGTTACCACAATAATTTTCACCCAATGCTGACTTTCAACCTCATTTCTTACCCCATTAATAGATGGGCATTACTGACACATAAAGCTTCTCCTAACCATGGGCCCCACATAAGAGCACAAATCAAGTTTTCCTTCACCATCAATATGACAAAACTGCCTTACTCATCTTGATGGACTGTGTGCACATTTTCGCTTTCTCCAACTTCTTGTGTAAGTCGATGTTGCTCCAAACTGTGTGGGATGTGATTGCCATCCTCAACTCCCCTTCCACTTCCTCAGCAGAATCCTTCAAACTCATCCTCCAAGGTAGGCATACTCCAGGAAGTATAAATGTCTCACATGGCCTTCGCTAGACCCAGTCAATTCACACTGTCATCAGGATGTCTGCTAGAATCCTTGTCCTGTGTATCCTCTCTTCAGTCATCTCAAGAGGTGAGTAACACAAGTGTAAATTTGGGAGGGAAGAGAAGTCTGGAAGAATTTTGACTAAATGGTGGTTAAGGATGTCTTCAAAATAGGGGAAGAACTTCAATTGTAGGTTCTTCCAAGCAATCTCTATACTTTGAATTGTCACTAAAGGAATGGTTGTAAGTTGAGGAATACCTGTAATTATTTCATTACACATCTCTAACATTGCTACAAATACAGCATCACTAATTAAAAAATGCCTTCCTTCCTCCCTCCGTCCCCTTTTCTTTCTCTTTCTTTCTTTCTTTCTTTCTTTCTTTCTTTCTTTCTTTCTTTCTTTCTTTCTCTCTCTCTCTCTCTCTCTCTCTCTCTCTCTCTTTCTTTCTTTCTTTCTTTCTCCCTCCCTCCGTCCCCTTTTTTCTTTCTTTCTTTCTTTCTTTCTTTCTTTCTTTCTTTCTTTCTTTCTTTCTTTCTCTCTCTCTCTCTCTCTTTCTTTCTTTCTTTCTCCCTCCCTCCCTCCCTCCGTCCCCTTTTCTCTTTCTTCTTTCTTTCTTTCTTTCTTTCTTTCTTTCTTTCTTTCTTTCTTTCTTTCTTTCTTTTAATTCCTTCCTCACACCCTCCCTTCATTATCTTCCTTTCTTCCTTCCTCCCTCCCTCCCTCCCTTCCTTTCTTTTTTCTTTCTTTTTCTTTCCTTTTGTTTCTTTCTTTTTCTTCCTTCCTTCCTCCCTCCCTCCCTCCCTTTCTTCCTTTTTCTTTTTTTCTCTTTATCTTTCTTTCTTCTTTCTTTCTTTTTCTTCCTTCCTTCCTTCCTTCCTTCCTTCCTTCCTTCCTTCCTTCCTTCCTTCCTTCCTTCCTTCCTTCCTTCCTTCTTTTTCTTCTTCTATCTGCAGCAGGATCTCTTAAATGCCAGGCGTGTTTTGCCAGTGGGACTGAATGCAGAAATGAGGACATGCAGTTGATGGAATGTGGAGCGGATGAAAAATATTGCCTCACACTTTCCTATCGCACCACTATGAGTGAGTGAAATGCACTTTCAGTATTAATGATGGCTGCCATTTTCATCCTTTGGTCCCCAGAGCATCAAGGAGTAGCTTACAGGCATTGTGGGAATCTCAACAGAACTTTCATCATACCTGGGCTGTTTCCTAGGTCTAGTGGCCACCAATCCAGGAACAGAATGATATCTGTTATTTTTATTGTACTGCACCTCATTCACCTCAAAACATTATTAATATCTCCATTATTTCCATTTCATCTCAGCATAACTGGAGGGACCAACCCAACGTTTATGCCTTCCTATCTTCAACTTAAATCTTCTCAACCGGTTACAATTGATCCTCAGATGCATCTGAGTTTAAACCTTTAAATTGGAAGCCTCGATGTTTTTATTTCTCTGTTATCGGCCACAATGCGTTGTTTTTTTCTAATTCAATTTTACAGCCCCTCCTCTACTCTCCTTTACTGCCAAGTCATGTGCAAGAGCTGAGCAATGTTCTAATGGTTATCATGGCTTCACGTCAGTAGCCGGAAAATACCAGCAGAAGAGAGTAGCATGTTGTGAGAATGATGGCTGTAATACTGCACCTCTTCCATGTAAGTAACCTGAGATTAAATTGTCCATTCTAACAGCCAGCAGACTCTCCCTTTGAAAGAGAACCTTGTATCTTTGGTGGTGGAGGGATCAAGTAGCATGAAAATCATTAGAAAGAAGTTGTAGAGAAAAGGAGGAGAACATTTTTGCAAACCCTGTCCAGCACCAGTGGAATGATCTGGTTCCTTCTGAAAGAAATCAAAAGGCGCAATAGGGGACGAGATTAAATTTTTATTTTGCATTATTTCTAAAGACTCCACTATGTCCTTGAAGTTTTTTTAAGAAACTGTGCTCTACTCCACTCTCCTCTACACCAGTAGGGACACAAGGTGATTAGCTATTTGGGGGGAAAAAATCTTTTCCTGACTGAGAATTATAAGAACCATAGTCAAAATGCTTAGAGGGAACTTAGTTGGGCTATAAATACTTCAGAAAGGATTGTGGCTGTTAAACTATTTGCTAATTCGGAACCTTCCTTTCTGCAGTGCCAGGGCGTGACACCCTTAAACCCAACGGGTTTGTCTGCCCAGGATCTTACGAACAAAATGGTGTTTCTGAACAAAGTGGACCCGTTCTCTGTCTCGGGGATGAGAACCAATGTTTCAATTCGACATTCAGTATAAACGCACGTGAGCAACTCTTTCTTTCTCAATTTGGGGAGGAACATTCTAGAAACATATAAAATTAAACATACAGGAAATGAAAAAGAAACATAAACAAAGTAAAACCAATAGGAAATCATTCCTTGGGAGAATATTTCATTCTTTGTCAATGTTCAGGTCTTTTTTTTTTTAAGTGCATAGGAGAAGAAAACATGTTTAATCTGGATTAAAACAGATTTTAGTAATTTGGGAATAGTTATACTAATACTAATAATAAAGTTGGAAGGGACCTTGGACGTCATCTAGTCAACACCCTGCTGAGGCAGGAACCCTATGCCATTTCAGACAAATGGCTGTCCAGTTTCTCAATTGACAGAATGGGGGTAGGACATGCATCACGGGCGAGACTGCCCAAGATTATGGGCTACCAAAGAAAGACCTGTCACCTCATCTACTATTTATTTAGCTCACAAGGAAGGGGATTGCTCAACAAGCCTCGTCTAGATGACCAGACAGATACAGTACACATTTTTGTTAATGTATCTCAATGCTACACTATTAAATGTGAAGAGAAAACTAAGAAATGTTTGCTAAATCTTTTATTCTCGCCCTTCCCAGTGTCTGCATACTTTTTCACAATCAATGCCCAGGGATGTACAACCAAGAATGGATGTTCCTTCCCAACAGGAAAGATGGAAAAAGTAAATGGATTACTCCTTTATGACATCAAAACAATAGAATGCGAGAGTCCTGAGGGACTAGAAGGATGGAGGGGCTTTTCAAAAACATTTGGTCAGAGTTGGAATTAAGGGCTTAATCCAAAGAGCAGTAAGAATTTGGGATGAAAGACAATCAAGTTTGGGATTAACATTTAAGATTTGAGTTAATGATGGATGATGGGATTTAATTACTACTGTGATGTTCTTTCTTAATTTTCAACTGTCATGAAGCTGTAATCAAAATAAACTAAGAATGCAAATAATCGAGTCTTGTGTAGTTCATTCAAGCGATTAAACAAGTGGCAGGAGATATTTATTTTAGTAGCTTTTTATCTCATCTTTATTATTTTTATCAATATATAATACTTCTTTCTCCTCCTGTTTTCCTCACAACCACTACCATACGTGAGGTGGGTTGGGCTGAGAGAGAGGGCCTGGCCCAAAATCACCCAGTCGGCTTTCCTGCTTAAGACAGGACTAGAACTCACAATCTCCTGGTTTCTAGGGTGGAAGTTGTCTCTCATAGCATCCATTCTTAGGAATTCATATCAATAATCTCCAGGAACTTTCCTTTGAAAGACCTCTTCTAGTTCACCCTTGGGAGTCAAGAGGGGGAGAAAGGCATTTTACCCTGGATAATCTGGTATGCTTATTGAGATCATTTATATAGCTTCCATTCTCTTAATGTCTCTGGATGCTTTTCCAGTATTAAATTAAAATTCTGTTCGAGGTAGTAATTTTTGTAAGAACTAGTAAAGCTATTAAGTTAAAGCAAGTCAAAGAGTGGGTGTCATTGGAAATAAGCTGGGAATGGTCCCATCACTACCATCCTGAGATCACAAGCTCTTCTAGACTTGTGTCTCTCAACCTCAGCAATTCAACATGTGAAAACCTCAACTCCCAGAATTCCCGAGCTAGACTTTAATTCTGGGAGTTGGTACACAATATTAAAGTTGATGAGAAACATGATCTACACAGGAATGTAAAAAATCAGAATAACAGAATAGAAGAGCTGAAAGGAACCTTGCAGGTCTTCTAGTCCAACCCCCTCTTCAAGCAGGAGACCCAATGGTGGGATTCAAATATGTGAAGAACCGGTTCTGTGTGTGGATGCCGCTTCTGGAAGTTCATTCTGGGCCTGGGCAACAAAAAAATTAGCTACCAGTCCTGCCAAACTGGTGTGAACAAGCTGAATCCCACTAGGGAGGAGACCCTACACTATTATAGACAAATTCGGGTCCAGTCTTCCAGTGTTAAAAGCCTTCAGTGATGGAGCACACACAACTTCTGAAGGCAAGCGCTTCCATAGGTTTATTGTTCCCCCTATTAATCATCGTTAGCCACTGTTAATCAGGTTATCTTCTCTCCAGAGCAGGAACCTGAAGGACCTTGTGATCTCTTAAGAAAATGCCAACAGCTTTTCCAACACTCCCCTTCCTTAGAATGGAAGGAAAACATTTATTGTTGTTTTTCTCCATGCCACAAATGGGTGGGGGGAAGAGAAGGAAGTGGTGAGGCACCTCCTTAGAAGCAAGAAATCAGGCATCTAGTTGATCTTGATGTTTTTCCCACTTGCAATCTAGAGCATCAAAGGAGGAGAATGAGAATCCCTGCAGACATTTGACCTTAAAGGGAAAAGATAAAGGTTTCCCCTGTCCAGTTGTTCTCCAATTCTAGGGGGAAGTGCTCATCTCCATTTCCTAGCCAAGGGAACTAGTGTTGTCTGAAGATGCTTCCATGGTCATGTGACAGGCATGAGC
The DNA here is from genome assembly GCF_964194415.1 of Vipera berus. Taxonomy (NCBI): domain Eukaryota; kingdom Metazoa; phylum Chordata; class Lepidosauria; order Squamata; family Viperidae; genus Vipera; species Vipera berus. The sequence continues at coordinate 5,249,317 of NC_138212.1, read as the reverse complement.
ATACTCCGAGGTGCACAGAACGCTGTTACCTTCCCACCAAAGTGGTACCTATTTATCTACATGCATTTGCATCTTTCAAACTGCTGAGTTGGCAAGGAGCTGAGGCACTAACAGGAGCTCACCGGTTATGCTACGCTAGGGTCCCAAACCTTCAGCCTTTCGGTTGATAAGCGCAGCATATCTTCACATCCCATTTTGCACCGATCCAAGAGCAATAATGAACCCCAGTCCAGAATCAGCAGCTTGATAAGCTAAAAATGCAGAAGAGGAAATGTCACAGAGACCACTTTTGTAAATTAATCTTTTATTGCTCTGTTTTTTAAATTGAAAATATATTTGAGGAATTTTAAGAGCAGTATAAAATATTCGGACAAAATAAATATTGAAAGGAAGGGAGAAGTGAATTGAAATTGCCTGCACAGCAGTGGCAACACCTTTTAAAGCTTATTTTCTTACAGCCACAAAAAAAGGAGTGGGGGCCAGATGTAGGGGCTATAGAAATTGAGCTTCCTTTGACCCCATTTTTTTTCCCTGTATCCCATCTGCTTTGAAATATCCAATGGCTTTATTCACACAACAAGCTTAATCAGGTCAGTTGCAAACTTAATCAGCATTCCAATATGTGTAGTTAGCATTTAAATATGGCTAGGTTCTAGTCTAGACATCATCTCTGGAATTCCCCAATAGTTTTCCACAGCTAGCCCTGCTCCAACATCACCAAAAATAGACAGGGGCCACCATCTAGTACAAAATTTCTTAACCTCCACAACTTTAGAAAATGTGGACTTCAAGTCCCAGAACTCTGCAACTGGAATGCTGAGGTTGAAAAACACTTGAAGTTGCTTTTTAACAACACTTAAACTTGTATTAAGAGACTCTCTTAAAATTAAAGAGGTTGAGTACCACTGATCTAGTGAGACACACTAGATATCTGGACTATAAGCCAAATATGATGAATCACGGGGGAGGAAAAATGGAAAAAGAAGAAAGAAGGCGGAGGAGGAGATCCAGTGGATGTCTTCATGTAGATTTAATCATGTCACCTGCAGTAAAAACTAGGTTTGAATAGTTTCAACATTGGATAATTGTGATTTAGTGGCCTACCATTTTGCATGATTCCCTTTAGTTATCCAACATTGCAGTTGTGCAAATAAAGAAAAATGGAATAGCCATGTTGTGAGTAAATACAGCTTCTTTTTTTCACAATTAAGTAAAAAAGTTGAACCTTCTCCAAATCCATTTCTTCATCCACTAAAGGGGAAGATGGCCAATTCTGGGAGTTGAAAAAGAGCCAAGGTTCTCAACACCTGGCCTAGATGGAGGAGAGATAGAAAATTGTTTCTCTTTTGCACTTGTTTGTGTGTCTTTGTGTTTGTGTGTGTACAGGTAACCCTCATCTTACGACCACAATGGAGCCCCAAATTTCTGAGATAGAGAATTGTTTCTCTCTTATTTTTGGCCTGTGTGTGTGTCCCTGTGTGTGTTTGTGTGTGTGTGTCTGTGTCTGTGTGTGTGAGAGTGTATGGGTGTGTGTTTGTGTGTACAGGTAGTCCTTGCCTTACGACCACAATGGAGCCCCAAATTTCTGTTGCTAAGTGAGACAATTGTTAAATGAAAGATCACGGCCCTCTCTGTCCCATTTTACATCTTTTCTTGACATGGTTGTTAAGTGAATCACTGCAGTTGTTAAGTTAGTAACATGGTTGTTAAGGCCATCTGGCTTGTCAGATGATTGCAAAAGGGGATCACGTGACCACCACCCCCCCACCAGAGACACTGCAGCCATCATGAATCTGAGTCAGTTGTGAATCCTCTGAATTTTGATCACGTGACCCTGGGGATGCTGCGATGGTCATGTGAAAAATGGTCATAGGTCACTATTTTCAGTGCCGATGTAAACAGAATATTACATTTCCTCAAAGGATCTTAAAGAAGAAGGAAAGCATGCCCAGTTTTTCTTAATACCCCAAGTCTTCCTTCCCCAAACAGAAACCAGCTCTGTAGAAATGCAGATGTAATCATCCATTCAGGAAGGTTATAGCCCTCCAGCTAGAAGCTTAGAGAGAGAAAGACACCTAAAATCTACATACCCCACCCAAATGCTAAGACAAGATATAAAAGGATTAACCCACAAGTGCAAAGGGGCACACTCAGATTCAGTTCAAATCATAAGACAATCTTAATCATTTTCATTCATTTTAATGTGCGTCATCCAAGATTCTCTGCCCTTCCAAGCTGAAAAATCATGACTGGGAACTAAGCACTAGCCATTATTTAAAAAGATCAGATTCACAAAGAAAGATACAGGCTGAACCATTTCTTTCTGTATGTAATGTAGTTCCTGTTATCGTTAAAAAAATTAAAGATTAAGAGAAACCCTTGGTTTCTTTTCCCATGGCTAATCTTTTGCTCAAGAAAAGGATTCTCTTCTATATTTGCCAAAACCCAAATTCACATTCCAGTTGGCCTAACCCAGAACATCTCTTTCTAATACTTCACACAAACAAAAAATCTTTCAAACAGGCTCCTCATTAAAAGACCTTTTAAAACAGTTATAGCAAAACTGGATTCAATATTCCAACTGTGGTCTTACCGAGGCATGATAAAGCGGTAGTAACACTTCATGTGATCTTGATTCTACCCCTCTGTTAATGCAGCCTAGAACCGTGTTGGCTTTTTTGGCAGCTGCAGCACACGGCTGGCTTATATTCAAGTGACTGTCCACTAGCAGTCCTGAATCTCTCTCACAGTTAGTACTATTGAGCTAGGGGCCTCCACTCTGCCTGATCACAAGCATGGTTCCTTCTGAAATGTTACCACAATAATTTCCACCCAATGCTGACTTTCAACCTCATTTCTTACCCCATTAATAGATGGGCATTACTGACACATAAAGCTTCTCCTAACCATGGGCCCCACTTAAGACCACAAATCAACTTTTCCTTCACCATCAATATGACAAAACTACCTTACTCATCTTGATGGATTGTGAGCACATTTTCCCTTTCTCCAACTTCTTGTGTAAGTCGATGTTGCTCCAAACTGTGTGGGATGTGATTGCCATCCTCAACTCCCCTTCCACCTCCTCAACAGAATCCTTCAAACTCATCCTCCAAGGTAGGCATACTCCAGGAAGTATAAATGTCTCACACGGCCTTCGCTAGACCCAGTCAATTCACACTGTCATCAGGATGTCTGCTAGAATCCTTGTCCTGTGTATCCTCTCTTCAGTCATCTCAAGAGGTGAGTAACACAAGTGTAAATTTGGGAGGGAAGAGAAGTCTGGAAGAATTTTGACTAAATGGTGGTTAAGGATGTCTTCAAAATAGGGGAAGAACTTCAATTGTGGGTTCTTTCAAGCAATCTCTATACTTTGAAGGGTCACTAAAGGAATGGTTGTAAGTTGAGGACTACCTGTAATTATTTCATTACACATCTCTAACATTGCTACAAATACAGCATCACTAATTAAAAATGCCTTCCTTCCTCCCTCCGTCCCCTTTTCTTTTTCTTTCTTTCTTTCTTTCTTTCTTTCTTTCTTTCTTTCTTTCTTTCTTTCTTTCTTTCTTTCTTTCTTTCTTCTCTCTCTCTCTCTTTCTTTCTTTCTTTCTTTCTTTCTTTCTTTCTTTCTTTCTTTCTCCCTCCCTCCCTCCCTCCCTCCGTCCCCTTTTCTTTCTCTTTCTTTCTTTCTTTCTTTCTTTCTTTCTTTCTTTCTTTTAATTCCTTCCTCACACCCTCCCTTCATTTTCTTCCTTTCTTCCTTCCTCCCTCCCTCCCTCCCTTCCTTTCTTTTTTCTTTCTTTTTCTTTCTTTTTCTTTCCTTTTGTTTCTTTCTTTTTCTTCCTTCCTTCCTTCCTCCCTCCCTCCCTCCCTCCCTCCCTTTCTTCCTTTTTCTTTTTTTCTCTTTTTCTTTCTTTCTTCTTTCTTTCTTTTTCTCCCTTCCTTCCTTCCTTCCTTCCTTCCTTCCTTCCTTCTTTTTCTTCTTCTATCTGCAGCGGGATCTCTTAAATGCCAGGCGTGTTTTGCCAGTGGGACTGAATGCAGAAATGAGGACATGCAGTTGATGGAATGTGGAGCGGATGAAAAATATTGCCTCACACTTTCCTATCGCACCACTATGAGTGAGTGAAATGCACTTTCAGTATTAATGATGGCTGCCATTTTCATCCTTTGGTCCCCAGAGTATCAAGGAGTAGCTTACAGGCATTGTGGGAATCTCAACAGAACTTTCATCATACCTGGGCTGTTTCCTAGGTCTAGTGGCCACCAATCCAGGAACAGAATGATATCTGTTATTTTTATTGTACTGCACCTCATTCACCTCAAAACATTATTAATATCTCCATTATTTCCATTTCATCTCAGCATAACTGGAGGGACCAACCCAACGTTTATGCCTTCCTATCTTCAACTTAAATGTTCTCAACTGGTTACAATTGATCCTCAGATGCATCTGAGTTTAAACCTTTAAATTGGAAGCCTCGATGTTTTTATTTCTCTGTTATCGGCCACAATGCGTTTTTTTTTTCTAATTCAATTTTACAGCCCCTCCTCTATTCTCCTTTACTGCCAAGTCATGTGCAAGAGCTGAGCAATGTTCTAATACTTATTATGGCTTCACGTCAGTAGCCGGAAAATACCAGCAGAAGAGAGTAGCATGTTGTGAGAACGATGGCTGTAATACTGCACCTCTTCCATGTAAGTAACCTGAGATTAAATTGTCCATTCTAACAGCCAGCAGACTCTCCCTTTGAAAGAGAACCTTGTATGTTTGGTGGTGGAGGGATCAAGTAACATGAAAATCATTAGAAAGAAGTTGTAGAGAAAAGGAGGACAACGTTTTTGGAAATCTCATCCAGCATCAGTGGAATGATCTGGTTCCTTCTGAAAGAAATCAAAAGGAGCAATAGAGGACGAGATTAAAGTTTTATTCTGCATTATTTCTAAAGACTCCACTATGTCCTTGAAGTTTTTTAAGAAACTGTGCTCTACTCCACTCTCCTCTACACCAGTAGGGACACAAGGTGATTAGCTATTTGGGGAAAACAAATCTTTTCCTGACTGAGAATTATAAGAACCATAGTCAAAATGCTTAGAGGGAACTTAGTTGGGCTATAAATACTTCAGAAAGGGTTGTGGCTGTTAAACTATTTGCTAATTCGGAACCTTCCTTTCTGCAGTGCCAGGGCGTGACACCCTTAAACCCAACGGGTTTGTCTGCCCAGGATCTTACGAACAAAATGGTGTTTCTGAAGAAAGTGGACCCGTTCTCTGTCTCGGGGATGAGAACCAATGTTTCAATGCAACATTCAGCATAAACGCACGTGAGCAACTCTTTCTTTCTCAATTTGGGGAGGAACATTCTAGAAACAAATAAAATTAAACATACAGGAAATGAAAAAGAAACATAAACAAAGTAAAACCAATAGGAAATCATTCCTTGGGAGAATATTTCATTCTTTGTCAATGTTCAGGTCTTTTTTTTTTAAGTGCATAGGAGAAGAAAACATGTTTAATCTGGATTAAAACAGATTTTAGTAATTTGGGGATAGTTATACTAATACTAATAATAAAGTTGGAAGGGACCTTGGACGTCATCTAGTCCAACCCCCTGCTCAGGCAGGAAACCCTGTACCATTTCAGACAAATGGCTGTCCAGTTTCTCAATTGACAGAATGGGGGTAGGACATGCATCACGGGCGAGACTGCCCAAGATTATGGGCTACCAAAGAAAGACCTGTCACCTCATCTACTATTTATTTACCTCACAAGGAAGGGGATTGCTCAACAAGCCTTGTCTAGATGACCAGACAGATACAGAACACATTTTTGTTAATGTATCTCAATGCTACACTATTAAATGTGAAGAGAAAACTAAGAAATGTTTCCTAAATCTTTTATTCTCGCCCTTCCCAGTGTCTGCATACTTTTTCACAATCAATGCCCAGGGATGTACAACCAAGAATGCATGTTCCTTCCCAACAGGAAAGAAGGAAAAAGTAAATGGATTACTCCTTTATGACATCAAAACAAGAGAATGCCAGAATCCTGAGGGACTAGAAGGATGGATGGGCTTTTCAAATACATTTGGTCAGAGTTGGAATTAAGGGCTTAATCCAAAGAGCAGTAAAAATTTGGGATGAAAGACAATCAAGTTTGGGATTAACATTTAAGATTTGAGTTAATGGTGGATGATGGGATTTAATTACTACTGTGATGTTCTTTCTTAATTTTCAACTGTCATGAAGCTGTAATCAAAATAAACTAAGAATGCAAATAATCGAGTCTTGTGAAGTTCATTCAAGCGATTAAACAAGTGGCAGGAGATATTTATTTTAGTAGCTTTTTATCTCATCTTTATTATTTTTATTAATATATAATACTTCTTTCTCCTCCTGTTTTCCTCACAACCACTACCATACGTGAGGTGGGTTGGGCTGAGAGAGAGGGCCTGGCCCAAAGTCACCCAGTCGGCTTTCCTGCTTAAGGCAGGACTAGAACTCACAATCTCCTGGTTTCTAGGGTGGAAGTTGTCTCTCATAGCATCCATTCTTAGGAATTCATATCAATAATCTCCAGGAACTTTCCTTTGAAAGACCTCCTCTAGTTCACCCTTGGGAGTCAAAAGGGGGACAAAGGCATTTTACCCTGGATAATCTGGTATGCTTATTGAGATTATTTACATAGCTTCCATTCTCTTAATGTCTCTGCATGATTTACCAACGTTAAATTAAAAATCTGTTGGAAGTAGTAATTTTTGTAAGAACTAGTAAAGCTATTAAGTTAAAGCAAGTCAAAGAGTGGGTGTCATTGGAAATAAGCTGGGAATGGTCCCGGCGGTTCCATCACTACCATCCTGAGATCACAAGCTCTTCTAGACTTGTGTCTCTCAACCTCAGCAATTCAACATGGGAAAACCTCAACTCCCAGAATTCCCGAGCTAGACTTTAATTCTGGGAGTTGGTACACAATATTAAAGTTGATGAGAAACATGATCTACACAGGAACGTAAAAAAATCAGAATAACAGAATAGAAGAGCTGAAAGGAACCTTGGAGGTCTTCTAGTCCAACCCCCTCTTCAAGCAGGAGACCCAATGGTGGGATTCAAATATGTGAAGAACTGGTTCTCTGTGTGGATGCTGCTTCTGGAAGTTCATTCTGGGCCTGGGCAACAAAAAAATTAGCTACCAGTCCTGCCGAACTGGTGTGAACAAGCTGAATCCCACTACGGAGGAGGCCCTACACTATTATAGACAAATTCGGGTCCAGTCTTCCAGTGTTAAAAGCCTTCAGTGATGGAGCACACACAACTTCTGAAGGCAAGCGCTTCCATAGGTTTATTGTTCCCCCTATTAATCATCGTTAGCCACTGTTAATCAGGTTATCTTCTCTCCAGAGCAGGAACCTGAAGGACCTTGTGATCTCTTAAGAAAATGCCAACAGCTTTTCCAACACTCCCCTTCCTTAGAATGGAAGGAAAACATTTATTGTTGTTTTTCTCCATGCCACAAATGGGTGGGGGGAAGAGAAGGAAGTGGTGAGGCACCTCCTTAGAAGCAAGAAATCAGGCATCTAGTTGATCTTGATGTTTTTCTCACTTGCAATCTAGAGCATCAAAGGAGAAGAATGAGAATCCCTGCAGACATTTGACCTTAAAGGGAAAAGATAAAGGTTTCCCCTGTCCAGTTGTTCTCCAATTCTGGGGGGAAGTGCTCATCTCCATTTCCTAGCCAAGGGAACTAGTGTTGTCTGAAGATGCTTCCATGGTCATGTGACAGGCATGAGCATACTCCGAGGTGCACAGAACGCTGTTACCTTCCCACCAAAGTGGTACCTATTTATCTACATGCATTTGCATCTTTCGAACTGCTAAGTTGGCAAGGAGCTGAGGCACTAACAGGAGCTCACTGGTTATGCTGCGCTAGGGTCTCAAACCTTCAGCCTTTCGGTTGATAAGCCCAGCATATCTTCACATCCCATTTTGCACCGATCCAAGAGCAATAATGAACCCCAGTCCAGAATCAGCAGCTTGATAAGATAAAAATGCAGAAGAGGAAATGTCACAGAGACCACTGTTGTAAATTAATCTTTTATTGCTGTTTTTTTTTATTGAAAACATATTTGAGGAATTTTAAGAGCAGTATAAAATATTCAGACAAAATAAATATTGAAAGGAAGGGAGAAGTGAATAGAAATTGCCTGCACAGCAGTGGCAACACCTTTTAAAGCTTATTTTCTTACAGCCACAAAAAAAGGAGTGGGGCCAGATGTAGGGGCTATAGAAATTGAGCTTCCTTTGACCCCATTTTTTTTCCTGTATACCATCTGCTTTGAAAAGTCCAGTGGCTGCATTCACACAGCAAGCTTAATCAGGTCAGTTGCAAACTTAAATCAGCATTCCAATATGTGTAGTTAGCATTTAAATATGGCTAGGTTCTAGTCTAGACATCATCTCTGGATTTTCCCAATAGTTTTCCACAGCTAGCCCTGCTCCAACGTCACCAAAAATAGACAGGGGCCACCATCTAGTGCAAGATTTCTTAACCTCCACAACTTTAGAAAATGTGGACTTCAAGTCCCAGAACTCCGCAACTGGAATGGTGACGTTGAAAAACACTTGAAGTTGCTTTTCAACAACACTTAAACTTGTATTAAGAGACTCTCTTAAAGTTACAGAGGTTGAGTACCACTGATCTAGTGAGACACACAAGATATCTCGACTATAAGCAAAATATGAGGAATCACAGGGCAGGAAAAATGGAAAAAGAATAGAGGAGCAGGAGGAGCAGGAGACCCAGTGGATGTCTTCATGTAGATTTAATCATGTCACCTGCAGTAAAAACTAGCTTTGAATAGTTTCAACATTGGATAATTGTGATTTAGTGGCCTACCATTTTGCATGATTCCCTTTAGTTAGCTAATATTGCAGTTGTGCAAATAAAGAAAAATGGAATATCCATGTTGTGTTTTTCACAATTAAGTAAGAAAGTTGAACCTTCTCCAATTCCATTTCTTCATCCACTTAAAGGGGAAGATGGCCAATTCTGGGAGTTGAAGTCCACAAGTCATAAAAGAGCCAACGTTCTCCAATATTGTGGACTGATTTTTGACACAAGGTTTGCCATTACTGCTCTAAGAGTTGAGACTCTCAGTTGTGGGAAGTCAGTCCCCCCACCACCAGAGAAGGAAATATTAAAAGGGCAGAATATTATCTTTCCTCAAAGGATCTTAAAGAGGCAGAAAAGCATGCCCAGTTTTTCTTAATACCCCAAGTCTCCCTCTCCCAAGCAGAAACCAGCTCTGTAGAAATGTAGATGTGATAATCCATTCAGGAAGGTTGGAGCCCTCCAGCTAGAAGCTTAGGAAGACAAAGACACCTACAATCTACATACCCCATGTAGTGTATGCTCTTAAGCATACACAGGATGTCAGCACAGCAGGGGGCTGGACAGCTCCAGGCTACAACCGCTTTTGGTGGGAAAGCCTGAATAGAGCAAGTCGTTGACAGCCCCAGGGCATGGTAAGCTCTGGCGGGAAGCCAGGGTTTAAATCCATTGGCCACCTGCCCTGGCGGGAAGCCCAGGTTTGAATCTATTGGTTGTGATTCACCTGGGCAGGTATAAATATACGCCAGGTAACCCCTTTGCCCCAGCTTCATTCCTGATCCAATAAAGAAGTTACTACCCAGCTCCAGTGTCCGTCTCTCTGTGTGACCACGCGACATTGCACCCCACCCAAACTCTAAGACAGGACATAATAGGATTAACCCACAGATGCCAAAGGGCACATTCAGACTCAGGTCAAAGTACATGACACAGGAAATACAAAGCCTCCAACAGGAACAGGAAACAACTCCAAACAAAAGCCCCAAAGGGCATAAAATCCCACTCCCTACTACATGTGCTCACTTCTCTTCTTTCCAGAGCCATCTTTCTCTCTGACTCCCCTCTTCAATAAACGACAAACTTCTTTCTAAAGCAGCTGCCATTTTTTTTTATTCCCGGCTTGGACTGAACCCCGATGAAGACTTTAGACCTTCCCCACGGTCTTTCCAGTCCTGGCTCCATCGGTGATTGTGGACCGATGCTGCAGAATTACCATGAAACTATTCCTTTTAATATTCTGAAAAGTATGCTTTAAGCGTGGGGCCAAATTTATTCAACGTCTTCAATCATTACAGTACCGTCCTTTGAGCTTTTTTTGCCTCCCACTATTTTTAGCTGGTTGAATGTGATGTTCACATTCATGGAGAAATGTAACAAGTCTAATTTAGTATTTGAATCAAGATCTACAGCTACAACCTGACTAATTTTATTTCCTGAGCAGAACCGAAGCTCAAATCATAAGACAATCTTAATCGTTTTCATTCATTTTAACATGTGTCATCCACCATTTTCTGCCCTTCCAAGCTGAAAAATCATGACTGGGAACTAAGCACTATCCATCATTTAAAACAGGGGTGTCAAACTCAATTTCATTGAGGGCCACATCAGCATTGCGGTTGCCCTCAGGGGGCCGGGTGGGTGTGGCCTGGGTGGGTGTGGCCTACTGGGTGGGCGTGGCTAGAGTGCGTATGGCCTACTGGGTGGGCATGGCCAGCTCTACATTGTTCGCATCAAGGGTGCCTATGGGGGCCTGGGCAGGAGCGGGACAGATCTGAGGGTCTCTGGCAGAAGGAGGGTCTCTGGGCCAGGGCCAAGGCAGTGGGGGCCGTTCCCTCACTGTTTCCAGGATGGCTTCGCGGGCCGCATGAAACCACTTCACGGGCCGGATCTGGCCCCCGGGCCTTGTGTTTGACATGTCTGATTTAAAAAGATCAGATTCACAAAGAAAGATACAGGCTGAACCATTTCTTTCTGTATGCAATGTAGTTCCTGTTATCGTTAAAAAAATTAAAGATTAAGAGAAAGCCATGGGTTTCTTTCCCATGGCTAATCTTTTGCTCAAGAAAAGGATTCTCTTCTACATTTGCCCAGCCCCAAATTCACATTCCAGTTGGCCTAACCCACAACGTCTCTTTCTAATACTTCACACAAACAAAAAATCTTTCAAACAGGCTCCTCATTAAAGGGCCCTTTAAACAAGTTTAGCCAAAACTGGATTCAATATTCCAACTGTGGTCTTACCGAGGCATGATAAAGCGGTAGTAACACTTCATGTGATCTTGATTCTACCCCTCTGTTAATGCAGCCTAGAACCGTGTTGGCTTTTTTGGCAGCTGCAGCACACGGCTGGCTTATATTCAAGTGACTGTCCACTAGCAGTCCTGAATCTCTCTCACAGTTAGTACTATTGAGCTAGGGGCCTCCACTCTGCCTGATCACAAGC